>NC_089532.1:6239534-6547659 GCF_963924715.1 Thunnus thynnus | reverse complement strand
AAGATTAATCTTTAAATAATTTATCAAAATAAAAATGTACAAAATTATCTGTTTCTAGCTTTTCAAATGAAAGGATTTGCTGATTTTCTGTATTTAAATCAATGTAAACTGAACAAAACAAGACACTTAAACTTGTAATATACTTTTTCTACTGTTTTTTTTTTACATTCCATAGTCTAAACAATTGATTAATCAAGAAGAATAGTTAACAGATTCATGTATTTATTGATTATTTAACATAGACGATGCACAATCCACTTCTTGTACCAGATATAGATAAAAGCTCGTTTCCATCTATAGTCCCAGAGCAGAGGCTTTGTTTAAAATGTATATACAGTATATATAAAACATAAAATGCAGACATAAATTTGAAATTATTGTGTAATCTAGGTTTTCTTCTATCACTAGTTTCTTCAAAGAACAAACACTGTCTCTCTCTCTCACACACACACACACACACGTCTCACCTTGCTTCTTCATGGCGGCCTTGGCGTGTCCCACCGCCTCCCAGGGGCTGGGGATGTCCAGGAAGACGGCGTCCGCCACGCCCGTCACTCCAAACCCGTCCTTGCACACGTCCTGGTTCCTGACAGTGACCAGGTGATCGACGCGGTGCTCCTTGAACTCCTCGGCGGCCTTCTCCGCCCGCTGCTGGTGGAACTCCACCGTGTGCAGGTGACCCGTGGGGGCGATGGTACGCAGTATGGCGTGGGAGAGTGAGCCGCTGCCGGTACCTGCGACACAAAGACCGCAGACTGAGCTTAAATCTATCAGATGAACAGTTTGGTTCATGTTTAATAAAGACACATTGAATCTTTGTTGTCACCGTTTCAGACTTGGAGCTTTAAGCTGAAAGCAGCGTGGGAGAGCGAGCCGCTGCCAGTACCTGCGACACAAAGACCGCAGCGAGATGAAAAAGACATGACGGACTGAGCTTAAATATATCAGAAGAACAGTTTGATTCATGTTTTATAAAGACACATTGAATCTTTGTTGTCACCGTTTCAGACTTGGAGCTTTACGCTGAAAGCAGCATAAAAACTGAGGGCAGGATGTCCGTTTAAAAACAATTTTAATCTTCTAATCTTTAAGCTCCATTAAGGATTATTTTGCAAAACAGAAACGGATTAGAAAGACTCCAAAATAAACAAACAACCCTGATAAAACTGTCATCTTATCACCGACCTCGATCTAGGAACAGTCGAGAGAGGACCTGAGGCTGCGATCTGGCTCATAAAGGGTAAAAAGTTCAGAAATGTAGTTTAGAGCTGTTCAGACTTGAATGTAACCAGTAAGATTTAAAAAAAAAACCTCAAATAAAGCCGAAGAAGAGAAGCCAGGGGAGAGGGGAGAGAGATGTGTGTTTTCTTAAATTAGTTAAAATCTTCGCTGCCGCATTTCAGACCAACTGACAACTGCAGACGTTAAAGCGAAGAGTAAATAGAGCTAAAGGAGTCCAGATGTGATGAGATAAAAACATGGACCACTTCCTCCAAGTCAGCAGAGGATTTGATTAAAAAAAAAAGATTTTGTTTATGTGGCTGTAAGTGAGTTAAACAGGACAGCTGAAGTCAGAGTCAAGTAACGCTTCCAGGTTTCAAGCGACTGTTTGAACATATATTGATAGAATGTCGAAGTTATTGTGGATAAAATGATAATATCTCAGATTTAACTGTAAGAAACTGCTGGACGTCCAACACTTAATCTCACTGAAGCAGTTTCTAACAGATTGTCAATTAATATGCTGATTATTTCCTTGATTAATTGACTAATCGTTTGGTTTATAAACCATCTGAAAACAGTGAAAAATGCCCCCTAGAGTTTCTTAAAGTCCAATGTGACCTCTTCAAATTGCCTGATTTGTTCAACCCACAGTTCAAAACTCAAAGATATTTAAATTTACTACACGTGAGAGCAAGAAAAGCAGCAAACAAATGACTGGGGAATGCTTGACATATTCGCTTTAAAATAACTGAAACGATTTAATCGATTATCAAGATGGTCGGAGCTCCGCTCATCTGCATAAATGTGTGAAAAATGCTTGTCATGATTTCCCAAAAAGTGTTGTTTTATCCAACCAATACTCCAAAACCCAAAAGATATTTAATGTACAAAGAGAAAAGCAGCAAATCATCACATCTGAGAAGTTGGAACCAGACTGAAGCCGACGCAGAAGCACCTTAAAGTATCACCGATGGCTGTTAGATTCTCCAACTGACTCCCATTAAAAAAGCGTCAACTTCTCTCCAGAAGTCAATAATCATCTTCAACGCGTCATTATGGTCTCAAACACTAAATTCAGGCCCTCTAATGAGTGTCTGGTGATCATTTTGGAAATTATTGCTCCTTTAATAAGATTTGAAGACTTACAGTAGCTTCTAAATCTAATTTTAAACACATATGAGATGAAGCTTGTTACCTACAGCTGTACGCATGAAGCACCAGAAAAGACACACTGTCAGTGACACATTGTGGATGTTACTTCACATCATGTTGCCTGTAAACTGATCAACAAGCATCTCAGAAAAAGTCACGTCACTATCAGGTCTTCAAACCAGATAAAGAAAAGCTCAAACTCTACAGCTTGTGGACATGAAGCCGTGTACTTTTAGGAAAATCTAAAAAGATTAGGTCTTCTTGTGTCTTAAAAATGTCATTAAAAGCTTCACTCCGTCCTCACACAGTCTAAACAAAGAGCTCACAGCTGTTACTACAACACACACACGCCCACGTTTTCACACCGAGTTTCTCTCCGCTCCGGCTGATAAGTGGATGCTACATTTCTGAGCGGGCCTGAAAGCGGAGCTCTGGTTGGCCCTCCTGCGGTAAACAATGCCTGCTCACGTACGGTATGAGAAGGACTGATGCGCGTGTGATTTTACAAGAGGAAAAATAACACCAGTCATGTGACTTGGAGGGTTGGAGTGTGGGGGGGGGTGGGGGGGGATTGGAGAGTTGAGAACACAGCAACAAGCCAGCAGATCCCCTCCTCCTCCTCTTTCTTCTTCTTCTCCTCCTGACATTACGTCACCGCCGCCTTTGTTAGCGTGGCAACAAAGAGAGCAATGTTTACCCCCGTAGCAGTACTTTGACTTGCTAAAAACCTCACACTGCTGAAGCGGATGGTCTGTGGCTGGAAACGGCAGTAAACAGGAAACCGTGGATGGATCTTTACGGTGCACCGTAGGAATGAGGACGCAACCGATGTAAACAAGCAGATTAAAAGTTGTCAAATATAAGGCACGACAGCAGAGAGACAGACACACACTCCCTGATAAGCTTTATACTCAAATTACCTCATTTATTGATAAAAGACGGCTTTGTTATCGTCATGGGTGAAGGACTGACTGTGCTTGTCTGTCCAGTCAGTCAGTAACTGGACTTGACGTTGATATACAATCATATCAGAAAACATACAACTTAATGTACAATGTAATGCAATCAAACAGAGCTACTACCATTAAACTGGAACTGTTCTGATTATTAGATGATTGAGAAACGCCCAACAGTTTCTGGATCCATGTTCTCAAACGTGGACAGTTGCTGTTATTCTTTGTCTTATATGACAGTGAACTGAATATCTGAAGGTTTTGGACTGTTAGTTGTACGAAATAAGCAAATCGAAGACATTACCGTGGCCTCCAACAAATTGTGAATGCGATTGTTTCACTATTTTTTAACATTTCATAGACTAAACAATTAATCAATAATGAAAACAATCATTTCTTGCAGCTCTAGAACTGAAAAACTCTGATGAATGCAACCTGTTCATGAGATGTACGTTAACTAGCATCATTTCCCCAATTAATCGATTGTTTGGTTTATAAAATTCTTGAAAATGGTGAAATGGAAAAATGTCGATCACTGTTTCCTGAAATAAACACTACATAAACTAGAAAATATTCACATTTGAGAAGCTGGAATCAGAGAATTTGGACATGCTTTAAAAAAAAAAGTCTCAAAACAATTATGCGATTATAAAAATAGTTCATGATTAATTTTCTGTTGATCGACTAATCGTTGCAGCTCTAAAACTGAGATAAGAAGCCAATACTCAGGTTTGAGAGGATGGAACCAGTGTGTTTGGTAATACATGATTAACAATAATCAATGTACCGTGATGCTGAGGCTGCAGGCTGAATTTAACCGTGTGAGAGAGATCGATCGTCATCTCTAAAATAGAGTTTACTGTTGAGAGGAAACGGCTGTGCGGCTCCTGCAGAGCTCTGTCTGACTGATGGGTGAATCCAGACCTCCGCTACTGTGATACAGATGATCGATACGCTCAGAGTCGACACTGGACTTCAGGCTTCACGCCAGGAAGCTGAAAGGTTCAGAAATACACTCGACAGCAGCAGCAGGAGAGTAAAATCATGTCACAACACATAAACACAAGTGTGAAGGTTATTATACGGCATTATTATTCATCAACAGCAGCATTTTAGGATAATTACATAATAATTAAATGTACTTCAGGGTCTCATGGACAACTCAACTCCAACATATAGCTTTGTTTGACCTCATTTTTCTGCTGAGGAAGATTATTATCTGTAGGAAAACATTCAAAGCTCTTAGCACCATGTGTAACTTTCCTCTGTTGGTGATGAATTGATGCAAATAGTGAAAGCGACTCATGACTCATTGCAACACTTCTGGTCTGCTCGCAGAACAAGACGTCAAGTCAGCAGGCAGTGACTGGCCTGAGAGGAAACAGCCATAGACGAGGATGAAAACAGAGTGGAGGGGGGGGGAGGGGGGGACCGACGGCTCGCAGTGAATCTGACTGCTGACCTGAACTGCAGCTCATCCCCTGCTCTCTGTTCTCCATCTTGTTCCTCTATCAGAATCAATACGGTCGTTGCGCAGAATGAGAAACAAAAATCAGACCAAAAGTCAAGAGATATCAACTTCCCAGGAGACGCTTTAGAAAGCGAAAGTAAGAGAGTAACGGCCTCTCATCGTTAACCCACTTCTGTCTGCGTAAACTTCAGTAAGACACTGAACCCTTGAATGTCAGTAGTGGGGCGACATGAAGCTGAACTGAAAGTGGCCGTCGTTATTCTGACAGATGTCGAGAGTGACGGTTTGTAGCTATGAAGAGAAGTTTCGGGTTTCGGTTTTCCAGAGCCTGCTGATACAGTTGCTGCAGATGTTTCTGCGACGGCTGATTCATGCCTTAAAAATCTCAAGTATTCAGTGTTTCCCAGCAGTTCATTCTTGTCGGTGTGGAAACACATCTGCAACAACCATTAAGACCATTTTAAGATTATGAAACCAGATAAAAAGGAAATTCCTTCAGAGCAGTTTCCCCCTCCATCATATCAGCTGTGACACATCTGATCCAATTCTTGCAAATTCATGTACACAACATTGTAAGTATGGCTGCAAATAATAAAAATAATAGTTTTTTTCAATTTATTCATAATATGTTTAGACTAGCTATTCATAAGTTACCAGAGACCAAAGTGAATGTCTGTTAATGGTTTATTTTGTTTGGCAAACTGTCAAAAACCCAAATATAATATAAAACGTATGATATAAGACAGACAAAAGCAACAAGAATAGGTGTTGTGATGTTTGTGGTTGATAAATTACTTGATAAAGTAAATTTTTCATTAGTATATTTAACGGATTAATCAACAAATGGTTTCAGCTCTAGAAGGAAAGCTCTGTACAAATCAATATATGACAAATGACATACGATCCCTCACCGGTTTCCCACCAACAAACACTTCCACTGGAACACAAAACCAAGCCAAAGGCACCGCCACCAGGCGCTGAACACTGAGGGTGTTTTAGTTTATAGTATATTTAAGAGAACTGGACATGGTGTTCCAAGATGGCGTCCCATTCATTCCCGTGAAAGGAAGGCTGAATCTAAATGTCCAGACTGAGCCGTGACGTGTTCACCATCATCGTGTTAAGTCTGCGAGGTCGCCGGTCCCTGAGGCTATAAAATGCATTACGAGATGGGACTGAAGACCTCGAGTGTTTCCATGGAGATTAATTAAAATTCCCTGTAGCTCTTCTCGACGTGTTTTTTTCTGAACGGTTCTTAATGGTTTTGATATGTATCTATCTGGTCAGAATGCTGCATGAACTACTGAACATGGCTGATATTACATTCACATTAAATCCTCAACTGAGGCCCTTCATGCTGTAGATGGACAAACCTTTTCCTGTTCAGTTCAGCAGATCATAATAAACAAAAAGTGCAGTGAAACTACATCAATTTACAACAAAACTGAAAAAAAGCAAATGTCATCAATGTTTTATTTTATTATGAATGAAACACTGTCATTTCCATACTGCTGTGGATTCTGGGTCATTTTCTGAGCTGAAGTATTGTTAAAGTCAGTCTACAGGAAGTCCGCTTGAGGCCCCTTGTGGACTTGGTGAAATGTGGATTTGGACGGCCCTCTTCACTCGCAGACTTCCCAGGAATGTGCCTGCAAAAAGTCCATGAGTCTGCATGTGCGGTGACGTCTGGACATTTGGATCCAGCCATAATCACCGGGCTTCCACATTTTTTTGGGCCCACGGAGCATGCTCAGTAGCATTCGTCTCTGGCTGAGCTGTGGGTCGTTGACTTATTTTGGCTTGTAGACTTTTTTTTTTTTAAATTCTGTTGGACAGAATGGATCAAATTCTGATGATCCATCTGCAATCTTTTTGGTAGTCATGTGGGGGTTTATTCATCAGTTTACAGCAGTTTCTTCTGTAATAAATGTGTATGGGGAAAAAGTATTAAGGGCCAATGTGCATCACGTGATCCTATAATACAGAATGTGGCCAGAACGCCACTCTGGGGGCTTCGTTCGTCCCTGTACAGCCGCTTGGACAGCTGAACTCGCCGTTTTTACACGGCCTCAATATCTCAACTCACAAGCTCCGCCATCTGTCATGCAGGTCATTAACATCAACAGACCTTGAGTTGTAGTATTTGCTCAGTATGGCGGCTCTGGAACCCGCTCAGCGAAGCACTGATACAGGTGGGGGGGAAAAAATAAAACACACGGTAAATAATTAGCTCAAAAAACTCTGAGCCGGCCGGGGTGATTTCCAGAACCGCGTGCCTCCAAGGTGACCGCTCTACGTGACCGACCGCTCCTTGGATCGACTCGGTGTGTAGGCGGAGTGAGAACAGCCAACAAAATTATCACCTCTAATCTGCGCGTGTTTACACAGCTCAGTGACACGGAGTCGACCCTCTGCGAGGCAGCGCATACTTGTAATAGACTATCAGGCTGTGAGTCACCGCAGTGCCGTACAAAACGCTGATTATCACCTCATCAGCACATGATGATGCTCGAGTGTTATGTGCAGCTAACAGAATGCTAATTCAAGAAGTCATTTAATAAACCAAGTGACTCAAATGTCTTCTAGAGAGATGGTTTTATTCTGATACATGAATGTGTGCACACGCAGAATATTGCGTAGACATAAAGAGATGCAAGAGAAACGTGATACCAATGCAGCGAGTGCAGCCCTCTCCATCCCGCTGGTGTGTGCTTTACTGACTAAGCAGATTTCCAGCTGAATTTATTCATCACCCCAAGGACCTTTCCAACAGCTCACACACACACACACACACACACACACACTATTTCAGCTGAGTACAATCAATAAGGTGACATGCGCAGAGCTGTCAGCACTAAAACATGATGAAGCACTGCACCAAACGTATACAAACATCCTTGCCCATCCCCCGCCTCCTCCTCCTCGCCGCCCTTGGACCGGGAAGAAACTGCGACAGCTAGCCGTAAAAAAAACCCCACTCAAGCACACTCTGAGAGATTGCAATTAAACAAATGGAAGATGGAGGACAGAGCTGAGAGGAGGGGGGAAGACAGAATGTGACGGTGTCGACAAATTGAGAATACCGTGTTACATAACGTCTGAATGTTCTCAGGCGCACAGGTCCCATGATGTTTAACAGCTGATGCTCCGTCGGCTAAAACATCTGGCTGAGACTCAAAGGTGTGAAGAGGAGGATTCAAATCTGGATTTTCATAAAACCGCAGTAGAAGATTTGAGGCCTTAATAAATCATAAAATACAGGCAGCTATAGAAGAACGCAAGAACAGTTCATTCTGGTGTTTGGAAATCAAAATTAAAACCTGAAAACCAACTACAGACTGTTCAATTAAGACTGAATTTCACAGGGTGTATAATTTCCCTAAAGACACTTTCTTCTTGTAAAATGTTACAATAGTTTTCATGACTCATCTTAAACTAATCCTCACCCCGTAAACATAAATTTATCCATTCAAATGGGATTTGGTGCAAGTACCACCCCACCCATCACATAAAACCGCACCTTAATTCATGGGTCATGAATCAGAGGTGTGTTTGGATCTCAGTCTAATTTATTAATTTCACTTTTATCTTCCTCCTGTTCTAACTAAGTGGGTGAAGGAGATATGCATGGAGGCCAGTAGTCCTCTACAGCTCCATATCGCCCTGTATTTGCTAAAAACACACATTCAAATCCGTCATGCAATGGCTTGTACATGTCACATTATGGAAGATAAAAATGCTCTAACTGCTGTTTTACTGCGACTTTAACCATAAAGCTTTACAGACTGGCCGGGTTGATACAAATCAACATGCTGTGAGCAGTTTACTGATGTCAGTTTTCTTCCAAATGAAGCTCTTGTCACCGTTTACAACACCCAACATGCAAAATTGCGCAGTGCAGCTCCAACCACACCGTCATAAAACTGTGCCTCATGGAAATGCTACTGATAATGAGACCTGAAATACTGCTGCCTCTTATTTAAAAGTCAACTTTCCAGTTTCTGAATAGCTGATGATTAACTCGTGGACTACATACTGTATATATTGTGCTCATAAACCAAACATTCTCGTCAGTAGCAGCTAATGCTCTTGTGTGTAATGAGTTTGGAAACCAATTTGAATGCATTATTGCTGTAGTGGCTAAAAGAAAGCCATGCGTTAAAAATAGTTCAAAATTAGATTGTGCAATATGGCTAACCACAAAGGAGGCACCAATCCAATGTGTTGGATCAATATCAGAATGATACTGCTTATTTAGCAGACTGAATATCGACCAAACACCACTGATCAACACTAAGTGCAGGTTTAAGTTGCGCTCCTGTCGAAGCTACCGCTGATACTTCGCTACTTCCTGCTTGTGCCAAAGATCCTCGGCTTGCTACATCCATTTCCCAAATACACGACACTCTATCAGCATCAAAAGTCTCAACTTATGTGTTCTTGATGAGTCAATGCATTAAAAACAATAAAGCAATAAAGCAAGTTGTGCTCTTGCACCATTTACGTCAGTCCAGCTGCAACTTCTCTCATTATGTTTTCAAAGACATATTTACTCACGTTTTCATCTTTAATTGTTTTGTAAAATGCACTTTGCTTTCTAAAAAACAGCTTTTGACTTGAATGTGAAGCTGCCCTCACCTGACTCGCAGACGACGGATCCCGGCTTCAGCTCCAGCATCATGGTGATGGTGGCGATGTCTGTGGTGTAGAGGATCTGTGTGCGGTGCGGCAGGGTGACCGTCCACAGCTCAGGCGTGGGGTGAAGGACGTGGACCCAACCGCCTTTGCTGCAGGTGACCTTCGACCCGTACCGCTGACCTATCAGGTCTGTGGAGTGGCGGATGACTCCGTAGCGCGTCTGCGTTTGGGCGCCCTGTTGCACCTTGACTGGCATCATGGAGTCGTGGCTCAGGTAGACGATGGCTACGTCTCCGTCCTGAATGAAGTCTGAGTACTCCACAAAACTCATGGTGAGGACCGTCACTCTGCAACAGCAAGGTCAGAAATCAATAAACGGGTTGTTTTTACTTTGGGAATATACTAGAGCTGCAATGAATAGTCGATTAGTTGCCAACCATTAAATTAATCACCAACTATTTAGATAATCGATTCATGGAGTCAGACATTTGTGTGTCTAAATTTCAACCTAATTTGGCACAGTTAAAACTAATGCTGCAAGGATTGGTTGATTAATCGATTAGTTGCCAACGATTAAATTAATCGCTAACTGATTGATAACTAAAACCCCCTCCTGTTCTGTTGTATCCGCTCCTGGATGGTGGCAGCAGGGCCCTTGTTGCCATGGCAACCGCTCTCCGGCCATTCTGTCACCCATGGCAACTCCATAATGTTGCTAGCACGCGCACAACAGTTATTTTATAAAACCTGCATTTTCCAAACTGATGCCAAACGGCCGTTTTATTTCACTGCTAAACTTCGGAGAGACCAGGCGAATTTGTTGTTGCTGCTTCAAGAAAGAAACGGACGGAAACATGTCGGACAACACAGAGAAGATGTGAGTCAGATTAATTAATTAGTTAATGTTAAGAATGACTGTCTCTATATTTCTAGTGTATTTAGAGAAAATCAGGTGTTGTGTCGAGGTCTGGTTCCCCTTCAGGTAGTGTCCCTGTACCCCGCTGAGATACTAATAAGCACTGCAGAGATAGTAAGTGGTTGTCAGAGATAAGGATAAGTTTGGGGGGAGCACCAATAGATGGGAAACAGACTTTAAACAATACCTGGCTGTTAAATAAAGTTCTCTGTAGCTAAACTAACGCTAAATTGGCGAATATCTCGTCCTAACTGAAGCTAACGGTCGCTGATTAACCGTTGCAACGGTTAGCTAGCTAACATTCAGTTGTTGGGTCACTTTTTTTTTTTAACAGTTTCAACATTATAATCACAATTTCTACCCTCAAACATACAGAGAAGTCACAGTGCAAAATGTCTGTAAGCCAAACTTGCTATTTAAGACTGATGGTGAGTTTTGTTTGAACGCTGGTTCGACTTGCTAACTGCTAACGTTAGCAACGTTGGCTAACAGTTAGCTGCCGTTACCGTTGATTACGCTTCGCACAGAAAACAGCCGTTGGCGACTCTCAGCCTACCTTCTCCAGAGGTGATGTTCGGTGGTTTCCGAGATAAAAACGACCACAAACTATTGACCGTAAACGGCTATTTCTGTTCTTAACACCGGTGTGTGCGCATGTGGACAACACTGACAGCTACCCATTCATTCCCTCACACACGTGGTGTTGTTTTCAGAGGAAGTTGGGTGAGACAGACCGGATGGTGACCCGGTTCACGGATCGGTAAACTCTCTGAGCCGAAGGAGCCGGTTTAAAGAGGCAGCACAGATGATTTGTAGATCTGCGCTTTTCACCCTGCAGCCCCGCAGGTATATTGTATTTGGATTAACGAACAAAATGTGAACATTTCAGGAGGATGTTGATGCACAGAATCCCCACAAAGCTATTTTTCTCCTCCAGACATGTTTTAAGATGTATATAACGGACTGTACTTTGAAATTAAACACATACAGTACCAGGCACCTACTCATACAAGGGTTTTTATTTATTTGAATATTTTCTACATTGTAGAAAAATACTGAAGACATCAAAACTATAAAATAACACGTATGGAATCGTGCAGTAAACAAAATCTTGTTAGACAAACCAATTTGTTTAACATTTTAGATTCTGCAAAGAAGCCTTGATGATCGCTTTGCACACTATTGGCTTTATCTCAGCCAGCTTCATGAGGAAAAACCCTTAAATGATGAACTGTATTGTTTAGGTTGCATTTCTCTGAAAACAAACAACATTAAACTCTGTTTAGATTGTTGAAAAAGGACAGATTGACAAAAAGGCTTACTTCACTAAAAGTTCATAAGTTTTAACAGCAAAATGTATTTAAAGTATCAAAAATACCCGAGCAGCAGAGCAGGCCCTGTCATTATTATATTATGTGATTAATATTCCTGCTGCTTTTTACATGTAATGTTAAAGCTGGTGCTTATTTTAACATCTTTATATACTGTTGGGTAGTTTAATCGACAACCACGCTTATAATTTTATAAACAGACCATATGTTTTGTATGTTTAATCTTAATCTGCAACGTAACTTGCAACTACAGCTGTCAATTGAATGTAGTGAACTGCAAAAGTTCAGTATTACCCTGTTGGAGTGTGAAATAGCAGAAAATCTCAAGTAAAGTACACTTATCTCAAAATTGTACACAAACAACAGTATTTAAATAATGCTTAGTTGAGTTCCACCACTGCTGTCAAGTGATTTTACATCTTTTTAGACTGTAAAATACACGGATGAAAAGAAACACTAATGTATTAATATCACAATAGTCAATGTCTCTGATCAGATTCACTTTGATTAGCTGCTCGGTTTAACGGAATTTAACAGTATGTTGAAATAACTGACGAGTCCTATAAGAATATTGGATTGGATCATAATAAATAAATAATAATAAAATGAGCCTTGTTGTAGAAAAAGTTGAATTAGAGAGAAACCTCCATGTTTAAGGATTCCCCTCTGAAACCAAATGAACACGTCCAATTGAATGAATGGACTACAAATACTGACCAATAGGAGGAGAGACGGTGTACTATAAATGACGATTCAGCTCATCAGTCCGACCGGAGAGCTGCTGGGAAGCTGCTGGAGGTTTTGTGAGCTCCTCGGCCGGAAAAATAGGGATCTTTGTATCAACCCCTGGTAGTAGTAGTAGTCAAATCCGACGACAACAGGTAGGAATATTGTTCATTTTAACTCAAATCCCGCACAAACAGAATATCTTTAAGTTTAAAATGAGGATATGATAGCTGGGTGGTAGAGGCACATATCTTGGCCTTATGAATATGTCCGATTTTCACTACGATGATTCGTGTTAACTTTGCTATTGTAGTAGTTTACTAATATAAAATGGAGAACTGCACGTTATGTTTCACACAGTGTAGCTGCTGCATATTTCTGCATCTGTTTAAACACATTAGATGGTTAACGGCGGGATATTTGATCGTCTATCTGCACTTCAGTCACTCGAGCTACATTTTAACATCCTCAATCTAAAAGTCGGTGTGAGGTCGAGACTTGTGCTGACTCTGCAGTCCGTTTGTTTCGCTGCTTTTTCACCGTGTCTTCCCTCCATCCTCCGCCCAGGGATCAGCCATGCCTTTCGGTAACACGCACAACCAGATGAAGATGAATTACGCCTCGGAGCAGGAGTATCCGGACCTCAGCAAACACAACAATCATATGGCAAAGGTCCTGACTGCTGCGATGTACGAGAAGCTGAGGAGCAAACAGACACCCAGTGGATTTACTTTGGATGATGTCATTCAGACTGGGGTTGACAACCCAGGTAAAAAAAAAAAAAAAAAAACAAGCGGCTTTTTGGCGGAACAGCCATCTGTTCCGCCTGATCGACCGCGTTTAATGGCCGCAGCGGCGCTCTGAGCTTCATGTTCTGAGAGGAACACTAACAGCTTTTTGCACTGTGACCCTGGTGAGGGGGGGGATCACTATAAGCGACACTTGCACACATATATATGGAGAGATGAATCAGTTAGAAACGGTCATATTTCTCTAAACCTCCATTATCAGCAATATTGCACAGCTTTTATAGCAAATGATAAAGATTACCAGTATTATATAATGCATGATGGGCAGCAGCTCATAATCCACAGCTGCTTTCACGGTCTTATCATGTCAGTTACACTTTTAATGCCTGATGCAGCTAGAACTGAACAGTGTGGCTGCTTCCCGTGTGAATATCCCATGATTCATGTTGAAACTATTTTCAGAAGAATTCAGATTAAGTGAATTATGGCAGGTGACTGGTCCTCACCCTGTAGACTGTGTCTCTGTTTAGCTCTGAGAATATGGCCAAGCTGACGCTGAAGAGGCTTTCAGCTGAGGAGGAGTACCCAGATTTCAGCCAGCACAACAACCACATGGCCAAATACTTAACCCTGGACATGTACAAGAAGCTGAGAACGCTGTCTACCCCCAACGGCTTCACCATAGATGGTGTCATTCAGACAGGGGTTGATAATCCTGGTACAGTACCACAAGTCCCATCCTGAGACCTGATGACACTCAGCACATTGACCAGAGTTAGTGAGGATGTTGGTTTGTCTGTCCTCCTGTCCGCTGTCTCCCCTGTGACCCTGTTGACTTTGTGTGCAGGACATCCCTTCATCATGACCGTGGGATGCGTCGCCGGAGACGAGGAGACGTACGAGGTGTTCAAAGAGCTGCTGGACCCCGTGATTGAGGACAGACACGGAGGATACAAACCCACAGACAAGCACAAGACCGACCTCAACTCAGACAACCTGAAGGTGCCGCAGCATCATGTAACCTGGCTGAATATAAAGTAATCAGATTTACTCTGCAGAGAAACTAACTGCTGTTCTTTCTCCAAAGGGAGGCGATGACCTCGACCCCAACTACGTCCTGAGCTCCCGAGTCCGAACGGGCCGCAGCATCCGCGGCTTCTGCCTGCCACCACACTGCAGCCGAGGAGAGAGACGCGCCGTGGAGAAGCTCTCCATCGAAGGTAAAGAGCTCCAGTTCATCCTGGAGCTGAAACTGGTCTGTTACAAACTACAGACTCTGCTTCCATCTGTACTAAGTGCCACATATGCAGATGGAATCAGGGCTGTAGCTGAATGACTCACTGTAAGCTGAGACCACAGTGATGCTCCATGAAGTCAAACATGATGCTTGTTGGACTCATTTCTGTACAGAGAGCATCCTCTAGTGGTAGCAGGTGGTATAACAGCACAGGACACTAGAATAATCTGATCTACAGTCCTTCACAGGATGCTTCAGCGCAGCTTCCTGACAGCACGTTAATGTTTTGACATCTCTGAGCTCTTTGTTTTATTTAAGTCGTCTCTCGTCTCCGCAGCTCTGGACTCTCTGAGCGGAGACCTGAAGGGGAAATACTACGCCCTGAAGAACATGACAGACGCTGAGCAGCAGCAGCTCATCGATGACCACTTCCTGTTTGACAAGCCAGTGTCTCCCCTGCTGCTGGCCTCAGGGATGGCCCGTGACTGGCCCGATGCCAGAGGCATCTGGTGAGACCTCATTGCTTTTCACACAACCTTCTGTAAATCTTTTATATGTAGATTTAAATTTGAAGTAAACTTGATTCCTCTCTGTGTGTCTGAAGGCACAACGACAACAAGACATTCCTGGTGTGGGTGAACGAGGAGGACCACCTGCGTGTGATCTCTATGCAGAAAGGAGGAAACATGAAGGAAGTCTTCGCTCGCTTCTGTACCGGACTCACCAAGGTTTGTAGGAAATATGAGATTAGGTGTCATTAATCTGTGGTGGTTTGTTCTCAGGAGCAATGCTGAAGGATATTTTGTAACGTGCATATAATAATCATTAGTCGTTCTATAAGAATCTCATCAGCCTGCTTCTGTTTTAGATCGAGAGCCTGTTCAAAGACAGAGGCCATGCATTCATGTGGAACGAGCACCTGGGTTACGTCCTCACCTGCCCGTCCAACCTGGGCACCGGCCTGCGTGCTGGTGTGCACGTGAAGCTGCCCAACATGAGCAAACACGCCAAGTTCGAGGAGGTTCTCAAGAGGCTGAGGCTCCAGAAACGTGGAACTGGTACGTAGAACTGCTGCAAGTGGTTTATAGGATCTGAAAGTTTTTCTGCCCACACGGACATGTTTGTCTCAACATTAAGATCTTTTCTTCAACATCTGTATTTAACTGTAGAATGTTGTGAAATAATTCCAGATTTAGTTTTTTAACTTTCAGTAAGACATTGGATTTAATGTTTAGATTGTAAAACAAAGCTGTTAACCATTAAGTCTGAATCAGTTTGTAAAGTGTATTTTGTGTGTTTGCCGTCAGGTGGCGTGGACACGGCCGCTGTGGGTGGAATCTTTGACATTTCCAACGCTGACAGACTGGGATTCTCTGAGGTGGAGCTCGTGCAGATGGTGGTCGACGGCGTCAAGCTGCTGGTGGAGATGGAGAAGAAGCTGGAGAAGGGAGAGTCCATCGACAGCCTGATGCCCGCCCAGAAGTAAAACCATCCAAACACCCGACCACCTCCCTTCCCCTCCCTCCTTCCCTTCCTCTCCCTCCTTCCCTTCCTCTCCCTCCTCCCCCTCCCTCTCATCTACACCCCCCCTCCCCCTCCCCTCTGTCTGAATGAATGTCTGACTCTGTCCTGGAATGCACTCTGTATTATGCAGTTTGGATTTGTTTGTGTATTTAAAACAAAACGGTTCCTGTGAGGTGAAGATGGATCTGAAATAAAATGTTCTGCTTAAAGTTGAACTTGTGATTTTTATCCAGTCCAGTAAATCATCATCATCATCCAGGTGACATTTAATCTAATAACCTGATCTGATGTTTCTCTGGTTCAGTTTTCTTTCATCATGGGTCACTTATGTTTAACAAAGTTGTGGATTGTGGCAGAATCATGACATGAATCTACACCCTCAGACATGTGGAGTCGCCGCCTTCACTGGATCTTTGACTGGTTTAAAGTTTGTGGTTACCAGTCGCACAGATAAAACACAGTTCAACATACATGTAGAGCTGGACCTGCACGACTGACACGACAGGAAACTGAGTCCCTGAATAAAACATGTTAGTAAAGCTGACAAACACTGTTTACATTCAGCAGTAAAGCTGTTTGAAAAGGATATTTGGTTTTAACAGATCATAACTGTAATGAATAATTTCATTGACTTGATTGGAAATGTTTCACCATTTTGTGGCATTTTAGACTAAATAGTTGCATTTCATTTTTATTCTTTAGACTGAAGCCAAAGCATTTAGTCACTGAGCTTTTCTGTCAGTGAAGTAGTTTGTTATGACGCTGAACTTCCTGTCTGCAGTGAAAGAAAAGCTCAGAAAATCCTGAAACTGCCTTCAGACAATCAGACGTCTCTGAGATCTGAATGGAATTTACTTTGTGACTATTATCTGCCTCATTTAAACATTTCAGACAAACTAGACTCCGAAACTGATTCCACATCTGAAACAAATTTTTAAATCATTAAGAAGCTCAACTTGAGCTTCATGTCAGTAAGTACTGTTTGTTATTTTCCTGGGTTACAAGTCGGCCTGAAATGATGATTTTCATTATTGATTAAACTACAGATTATTTGTTCTGTCTATAAAATGTAAGAAAACAGAACAATGTCTGTTGTGACGTCTTCAAATATTAAAATATTCACTTTACTTCATGTACGACCCAGAAAAGCATCAAATCAAAGCATCAGAAGCTGCAATAAACACATTTTTCACATTTTTGCTTAAAAATAGTTGCAGATTAATTTTCTGTCGACCAATCGTTGCCGCTCTCGTTTTAATTGTTCTAAATCAGGTTGAAGTTTAACCCTGTTTTGATTTAGACACAAATATTTTTTGACCTAAAAATGCTTGAAACACCATTTTCACAGCAGACGTTTTGACTCATCACCTAAATACTGAGCAGCCATCATGAGTTTAATCACTTCCACCTGAGCTTTTCCTGCTTAGACAAGTCTAAATGTTCCCTGTGAAAAAGCTCTTATTACTAAAACAAATCACTCCGTATCCATCCTGGGAAACAAAATCATTCCTCTTAGTTTAGTAGTTTCTTTTCTATCAGTACTTTCTAGTTGAGTTTTGTTCTTTAATGGATCATTGATACATACAAATAAACATTAAATAAATAGTCCGGTATTCTCAACATGTACAGAACATTGAACTCCTTCACAAATCAAGGACTCAAACTCCCACATAAATACTAAAAGACACCATCAGGGAGGCGACTCATGATTGTTTTCATTATCGATTAATCTGTTGATTATTTCCTCGATTAATCAAGTAGTTATTTGGTCCATAAAAAAACATCAGTTTCCCAAAACCCAAGATGACGTCTGCAAATGTTTTGTTTTATCCACAAACCCAAAAATATTCAGTTTACTGTCACAGAAGACTAAAGAAACCAGAAAATATTCACATTTGAGAAGCTGGAATGAGAGAATTTGGACTTTTTTTCCCTTAAAAACAAGACTCAAAACAATTAATAGATTGTCAAAATAGTTGGCGATTAATTTAATAGTTGGCAACTAATCGATTGACTAATCGTTGCAGCTCTAGAGGCAGGTGTGTCGATACATTTTTATTTTTAACCATCTGCTTGAGTGTCTGCAATTGGATTTGTTTTATGCCTCATATTTCTTTTTAAAATAAACTGTTCCAAAAGTACGTTTCATTTTTCATCAACACTGAACATTTCATTTCAAATACTGGAATAAAGCTCCACAAAAAGGAAAAAAAAAAAAGCACCACACTTTTTTTTTTTTTTTTTTTTTTTTTTAAACCTTGAACGCATCGCAGTACGAATAACCAACGTGAGACGAGACGTTCAAGTTGACAGACACTTTAATTGAGACATGAGTGACCCTTAACCATGTGGGCATTTACACGGACTCCCCCCCCCCCCCCATCATCTCTACTTTGTAACGAAATACAAAAAGAAAAAAGAAAAAAAAAAAAAAAAAAAAAAAAAAAGGAAGAAACAAAATGAGTATTGCAGTGAAGCTGTCTTGAAAGTAAGATACATTATTTACACTGAAAACAAAAAAAACGCTACGTAATTTTTTTTCTTTTCCAGGAGAGAGAGAGAGAGAGAGAGAGAGAGAGAGAGAGAGAGAGATAAAGAGAGAGAGAGAGAGAGAAAAAGATGAAATAAATAAGACTAGAAATGCTTTTTTTGTCCACATTCACAGCATGACAAATCATATTCAACTCGTTAATGTCGACCCCGTGTGGCCAGAATAGACTGAGATATTAGTAGGTAATTCAGTGATTATTGCCAAAAGCCTTAACCTATACATTATAATATTCAATACATACTCTGTATTTTGTTTTTTTAAAAAAAGGAGACATTTGGAAACTGCTACTTGGATGATTGTACAGCTTAAATACTTCTAGATATATATATGTATACTTTTAAACCCTTTTGTTCATAGCTTTAACTCGTTGGCAACTTTGGAAGCAATGTTTTTGAAAGCGATGGATGATCCGGATATCCGTTTAAACCTGACGCCGTTGAGGGAGAGACGGGGCAGCTTGCAAACCTCCATCTCCCACTGGACCAGGTTTTCGGCGCGCCCGTCTCCGTGGACGCAAAGAAGCAGGAAACTCTCTTGCTGTTCGTAGTCGCAGTTGTTGGCGTCGAGCACCTTGCGAATCTCCCGCATGATATCACAAGGCTCCATGGAGCTGGTGGTCCTCATACTCCAAGTGAATCTGAGGGAGCGGGGTTTACTGTCTTTATTTTCCCCTTTTTGATCCCCAGGTACATGGCGACTGTCGGCAGAGAACAAAACATAAAGAAAAGATTGAAACCTGCAGATTTATTAACTGTTTTCTCATCACAATGTCAGGAGTTTGTTTTTAAAGCCGTGTGAGGTGGATTAACAGATTCAACAGCCACTTTGTTTCACTAAAAATATGTTCTTTTTTATTCTTTAGTAGCCAAAAGCAGCTGATCCAATCGCCCGAACTGAGAGAAATCAACAATTATACATTTATCTAGTGGCTGGTGTCTGTGTTTCCACCTCCGGCGCTTCAGCTCCAGTCTGAGCTTCTCAAATATCGTTACTGCATTTGAGTCACAGAGCGACAGTTTCTCTGAAGAGATGAATAAAAACATTTACTGCTGTTGACTTTTTAAAACATCTGGATGGAAAATGATTCTGCTCACTCAGTTTGTACATGAACCGACTTTTTTCATTTTCTATCTGTTACATTTGTTTGTATTAAGGCGACTTTTGATTATTTTTTTATCTGATAGTTAACAGGATGTTTTCCTTGTTAAAAAGGTTTTTGGGGGAAGTTTTTCCTAATCTGAATAATCTGATAGTAGATGTTTTATAGCAGTACAGATTGTAAAACTCCCTGAGGACAAATTTGTGATACTGAGCTACACAAATAAAAATGAACTTGACAACAAAGATCCAAATCTGAAAACAAACCAGGACGTTGTGGTTAAGACGACTCACTTTCTATTAATTTACTTAATTTCTATATCTTTCCTGTGTTATAAAAAGTGAGTAAGGAACTAGTTTATTTCCAGCTACTTGGATAAAAAATAGTTTATTATTTTACTCTTCATTAAACTCTCAAATTATTATCAAAAAGGCAAAAATCAATTCAAAGTCAAGTGACACAATATGAGCAGCACAACAGACGAAGATGTAAACAACTGTAATTTCCTTTGGGATTAATAAAGTACTATATAATATAAATTTGAGGTTTCCACAGTTGATTTAAAAAAAGGTTCTAATAATAATAATAATAATAATAATAATAATGTCTATTGAGCTGCGACTAACAGTTACTTTCATCATCGATTAATCTTTTCTTGATTAATAATTTGGTCTATAAATGATCTGAAAACCGACGTCTTCAAAAGAAACAGACCAAAACCTGAACATATTAAATGTAAGACAAGGAAAAAACACTGATTGTCAAAATATTTGCTGATTAGTTTTCTTTAGATTAATCGACATATTGTTGCAGCTCTAAATGTTTCCATACATTTAAAGAGTCTTAAGAGTATAATAACAGTTAAAAATCTGCACTTTCAGATATAATAGTTGCCAAAATCAACAGGTTGTTAAACAGATATTCTATATTCATGCCCTTTAAAATGAATCTACAGGACAGGAAATACAGCGAGCACCTGGGAAACATTTTGTGCAGCAAACTAAACATTTTTTCATCCAGATGTTTAAAAAGTGTCTCCGTGGATTCATGAAATTCCTCCCGAACAGCAGTAAATGTATTTATTTCCTGGAAAAACTCTGTGACTTGAATGTAACGTAAACTGGAGCCGGATACATCCATGCTGGATTAAAGGCAGGGTTTTTTTTTTTTTTTTTGAGGAGAGGGGGGGCGGGGGGGGGAAGCGGGTATTAGGAGGATTTCTCAGGCTGTCAAAGGATAAAAAAACAAACAAACATGCAATGCAAACTGAGCAGCAACACGAGTACGATGCAAACATGCAGGTGTTCAAACCGTCCGACACATTCAAACATCCCGGGAGAAACCAAGCAGAGAGAGGAAGAGGAGGAGGAGGAGGAGGAGACGAGGACAAACTGAAGCCTACAATAAGAGGGGGAGGGGGCACCGACACCTGAGGGAGGAGGAGGAGGAGGAGGAGGGAGGGGGGAGTGTGTGTGTGGGGGGGGCAGGTAACCTCACCTTGAGCCCTCAAGTCTCCCGTTTCTCTCAAACTCGGTTGAGACTCTGAGGCGCACGAGAAGATCAGACAGGGAGGAAGAAAAAATAAAAATAAAAAAAGAGGAAGAAGAGAAAAACAAACAAACAAAAAAAAGAAGATGTGGATTGTGCACGACATCAATCATTTCAGATCAATTTCCAGTGAATAAAAAAACAGACGTACAATAAGAAGGAGAGCGAGAGTGACACCGAGGTGAAGCGACACGAGAGCCACCACCGAAAAAAACAACAACAGAATACACAAGTGCCACAAGAAAAATGGAAGAATTGTTTTTGTTTGTTTTGTTTTTAACTTCCATTCAGATCAGTGAAGAATCATGAGAGGAAGAAATAAACAATGAGAAATGCAAACGAAGCACCGTGATCCCGACAGACACAAATAATCCTTCAACACAAAGCCAAGACGGAGAAGCATCTCATGAACTAACGCAGGACAAACTACTGACAGAGAAGGAGCTGAACTTTTACTTTTTAATCAAAAACTCGTTTAAACTCAGGCTACGTTCTTTTCAAGGCTGCGACTAACGATTATTTACTCGATTAGTCGTCTATAAACTGTCAGAAAATGGTGAAAAATGTGGATCAGTGTTTCTTTGTTTTGTCCACGACTCAAATATGTTCAGTTTACTATCGGAAACCAGAAAATATTCACATTTAAGAAGCTGGAATCAGAGAATTTACACATTTTTCTCCTAAAGAATGACTTCAAATGATTAATCGATTATCAAAATAGTTGGCGATTAATTGATTAATCGACTAATCGTTGGAGCTCTAATTATTTTGTTTCCTTCTTTTTGGAAGTTTTAAAGCGAGAAAAAAAATAATGTCAAGATGTTAATAAGAATAGTTCTCCAGTGTTGATTTATATCACGATGTAGAACATTTAAACACAATCACATAAAATAATCAAACAGCATCTTAACTCAAAGTCCACTTGCTAGATTTTTCCTGAGCTTTCAACCACACAGAGGAATGCTGCGAAATGAAAGGTCTGGAAACAACTAGTAAGTGGACATTGAGTTAAGAGTTAATATCAAAATCAATTAGATGCTTTTGTTTTTATTAGAGCTGCAACAATTAGTCGATTAATCAATTAGTTGATTAATCAATTAGTTGATTGACAGAAAACGGTTTTGATAACTGAATAATCGTTTTTTAAGCAAGAATACAAAACATTTTCTAATTCAAGGCTCTAAAATGTGAACATTTTTTACTTTTCTTGATCGACATTGTAAATATAATATTTTGGGGTTTTAAATGTTTAAACTAACAAAAATATAAAAATTTGAGGGCTTCAGATGCTCCGATGGACATTTTTCACCATTTTATTGACCAAATAATCGTCAGATTTATTGATAATAAACATAACCTTTAGTCATAGACCTACTTATATTCTAAGTTTGTTTTATCTACCTTTTTATAGTTCTATCACTCATTTTCTGATCTTTATGTTTGACTTGTTTTATTGATTTAAATTAGTTTTATTGATTGAATGAAGACTAGTGACAGCTTTGTGGACGCTGATGTGGATCAAAATAAAGAATAAAAAATGCTGAAAAATCTGTCTTCTACTTTTACACATCAGAGAAAAAAAACTCTTCAAATGTACAAAATAAAACCTGCAATAATTTATTCTGCTGATCTTTTATTAAAATTTGCTTGAATCATGAACTGACCATACTGATATTTTTAAGACTTCTTTACTTGTTTTCATTCATTTAAACATTTGATCGTTGTTCGTCTGACTTTATATTCATTTAACTGTGGTTTTTTGTACACTGGTTGTGTGACTGTATGTTGAGATCTGATTGTAAACTGATTATTATTGATCTGAACTACAACACCTGATATGAAACAGTTACTTAATCTTAACATTGGCAAGAAAACATTTCACCCACAAACTTCGTAATCCACGATGACACCCATCACAACAGTAATACTCACAAAAATGATGATTAACTGTAGTGTGACTGACAGCGTGTGATGTGTGTGTGTGTGTGTGTGTGTGTGTGTGTGTGTGTGATGTCTGCCACACAGACGGCTCATGTGGATGCTGGTGTTGAGGATTTTACATGCACATGAACACAGACACAGTTTTTAAGGCAACTTTTCTGGGCTGATGCAGACGGGAAACTCTCTACAACAGGAAGCTCTAAAAGAAATCAAACCAAATGAATAATCGGCTACGATTCATCCCTGATGCGACTGAAGCAACATGATCAAGAAGAAGAAGTTCTTAACAGTGCTGAGCGACAGAGGAACTGTGTCAACTAGCCGAACATACATAATACTCTTCCTCACTTTGTCTCTCGACCAACAGAAGAATTTGATATTTAAGAGAAAGAGGAAAGAGTTTAAGGAAGTGTTTGTTAGTTTCCCTCATCTATAACTTCCTGGTTTAATAACTGACCATCAGCAGTTTGGACAAAAGGTTCCAATACTACTACTACTACTACTACTACTACTACTACTACTACTACTACTACTACTACTACTACTACTACTAATAATAATGACAGATTTACACTCAGCGAGCACTTTATTAGGAACACCTCTGCAACACAACAGCTCTGCCATAAATTCTACTTTTATGATAACATTATATTAAAAAGTGTTCCTGATGTATGTTAATGGAGTGGACACACTATTAGAAACACTTCAATATAATGTACTCCAGTACACCATCACCACCCACTACGACCTCAATAATAAACATAAAGTAAAATTATCACCTTTCTGACAATGTCAACAAAAACTAAGAATGTAGAAGCTTCATAAAAGTAGAATTTAATTTATGGCAGAGCTGTTGTATTGGATTGTATTGGATTATATAGGTGTTCCTAATAAAGTGATCGGTGACTGTAGTTTGACGGCATTTGCAGAAGCATCTGTGCGACGTCCTTCACTGACAATCACAAAGTGTGTTGGCTTGATGTCAAAACTGCTGCCGCTGCATCATTCAGGTAATTTTACTCTCCAGAGAATAAATTAAAGTTTATGAGTTCTCAGTGTTCCTTTATTGAACAGGAAGAACAGCTACATCAACCATGAAGGTCAAGATATGAAGTTATACATTATTTTTTGCATTTACTGAATATCACCTGATCAAAGCTTACTGGTGACTTGTTATAACTCATCAGAACAATTATAAAAACCACTGAAAAGCTCTAAACTGTAGCTGACAGCTCTAAAGTTTCCTGCACTGAGCTCAAAGTCAAGATTAATGATCTATAACATGAGACCACAGTATCAACGCCAACACACGGTCTTTGTAGCTTCTATACTTCGCTAATAAAACGATTCTGATCCTAAAGTTCATGACACGGCAGCTCCCTTCAATATTTCTGTATGTCTCAAGTTATTGTGAGCAAATCACTCAACAGGGCAGCGGATATTTGTATGATTTTTGCATTGATGTGATAAAATATGTTGATTTGTCAGATATTTAATTTGCCAGTTCAACCAAAAAAACACACTTTCACATTACCAGTCAAACGTTTGGACACACTTCCTCATTCAGGTGAACGGGACGGTGTGTCCAGATGTTTGACTGGTACTTAGGAGTTATTTTTTTTAACTTTGTCTTGATCTACATCAGTATTGCAATATAATATTAAATGCTGTACACCAAGAGAGGAGCGTATTAATTTCGCTCCAACTCGAGGTTGCCAGAAAAGATTAATTTCTATAAGAAAAGCAAAAATACGCAGACCAGTCGAGCAGGTTCTGCCTCTTCACATTGTCTCTTGTGTATTTAAACTGTGTAAAACAGACAGCAGCTCGTCCTAAAATAGCCCCTGAATCACTACAAACACACAATAGAAATACCTGAATAACTCAAATAAGCAAATAAGCACCCAGCTAGCTGCAGTTAGCCCCCCTGCTCCTCTAACACAACGGGTTTATGGTGTAAAGCTCCCAGCATGCACTGCAGCCTGCGTAACAGAAAAACAGGACAGGTGGAGGAGGAAGTGACTCCAAAGCTTTCCCGACAGCTCGAGGGGACTTGACAACAAGAGGGTGAACAGACAGGACTGACAGCAGGTCCTGGATCGGTCGGGGCAGCTCTGAATGTGTTAAATCACAAGACCGAGAGGGTGGAAGGGGGGAGGGGGGGCAGGATGGTGAGGGAGGGAGGGGGGGGTGGGTGAGTCCCTCCACATAACCGACACTGAAAACAGTCCCTTACTCTAGATCTTCATCTTCCTACAACTCTCTATATCTTCTGCTCCTGAATCTGAAAGAAAAAACGGGATTCTGAAAAGATGGCAAAAAATTTCTCAATGGACACATGACAAGAAAGAAAAGAGAAGAGGGAAAGAATATTAAGATGTGAGACATGACTACAGATCAGAAAAAAAAGAAAAAAAAAGAAGAAAAAACATGGAAGGATGATGAGAAGGAAGGAAGGAAGGAAAGGCTGATAAGAGACTGGAGGGCAGAAGACTTACTAAGGGTCTTTCCTCCCTGGGTAGAAGGGATGGCAGGCCCTGTTTTGGCCGTCTGCCGTTTGGCCGGGTCAATACTGACCCTAGGCGGAGAGGAAGAGCAGCAAGAGGTCAAGGTTAAAGGACACAGGAAGGTTAGGAAGACAAAAAACACACAAAACTGTGAGGAGAGGAGTGAAGGACGGAGCGTGAGATGACTGAACCTAAACGTCCTGAGAGGAGGAAACTTGTTGATTAAGTCGCAGGATGTGATGAGCAGTTTTTATCAGAGATGTATGGAGTCCCGAAACGGACAAAATGTAGTAAAAAGGTAATTAAACAAGTCAAAAATATAAATGAAAACACCAATAACTAATATTGTTTGTTAAAGAATTAAAATGAAGTGTAAAAATAAATATAAAGCTTCTTTTTACTTTACTTTTTTAATCTGTTGATTACTTTCTCAATTAATCGATTAGTTGTTGACTAAAGAAACCAGAAAATATTTTCAGAGAATTTGTTAATTTTCTTCTTAAAAATGGCTCAAAATGATTAATTGATTATCAAAATCGTTGGCGATTAATAGTTGGTAACTAATCGATTAATCGACTAATTGTCGCAGCTCTACATTTGATCTCCAATCAGTTGGTAAACAAGCTGAGCTAAACGCTGAGGCTGATGGGAAAGTCATTATTTGGTCATAAATCAAAGTATTGGATTGAAATTTTGACCTGATGGTTTCTGCAGGATGTAAAGTCACATGATCAAAGTTATTACAAGTCGTCCTGATGACACAAATGTGTGAACCAAGTTTCATGGCGATCCATTCAATAGTTGTTGAGATGTATCAAAGTGACAACTTTAACCTGCTGGTGGCTCTAGATGAAAAGTCAGATGATCACCAAATTGATTTTGATTGATCCTCTGGACATTTGTACAAATTTTCTAATCAATCCCACAGTTATTGAGATATTTCAGTCTAGGACGTGATGGACCAGCCGACCTATACAGCCATCCACAGAGCCTCGTCGCTAGCATGAATTAATAAAAAACAAACAAATCTTTAAAGTGTTTTCTCTTTATCACCAATCAGTTGATAAAATAATTAAAACCTACTTGATTTTACTCTGAAATGCATCTTTCACTTGCTCATTTTATTTTTCAACTCCTCCATTTTCCACATTCAATCATTTATTTTTCCAGAGATAAACATTTCCCATTTTCCTCAAGCTCATATGATAGTGAGACAGGTGCATGTCCGGGCTCTGATTGGTCCAGAGTTCAGGCAAATGAAGACATTGAAAAATTTAAAAAAAAACCCAGTGAAAGATAAATGGAAGAGTAAAATAAATTAAGTTTTAATTGATTTTATCAACTGATTGGAGGTTCAAGAAAAAGTATAAAGCTTTACATTTATTTTTACCCTCAATTTCAATTAGTTAACTGACAATATGATTAATTGATGTATTCAGTTATATTTTTAACTTGTCTGATAACCTTTTACTACATTTTGTCAGTTCTGGGACTCCATATAATGAGGACAAACACATAAACCAAAGTGAGGTGATTCAAGCGAGATGGGAGGACTGATGACAGATGAAACCGGAGCCTCTGGATAATGTCGACGCTGCCAGAGGAAGAACCGTCTACCAATCAGCCACCAGAGGGCACCGCCGAGCCTCCAGACGGCGCCCTGCGAGGGCCACAAAGCTCCTCTACTGCATCGTTCTGGGAGGTCAGAGCTAAAACAACAGCTGGTTCAGTTTATCAGCAGCAACCTAACCGTTTAAAAAAGATCTATTTTAAGATTTTAATTGGCTTGTAAAATAGTGAAAGTTTTATATTGGTGTCCAGGCCTGATCACAGATCAGTTTTACAGCCTTCTTTTCCAACCCTGAACCCATTAGGGAGAGAAATGAACTGAGACTGAACAGACTCCTTTGAGCAACCACAGGAAACCACAAGTCCTAATGTGCTAAATGTTTTTAAAAGGTTATATTTTTCCATGAAATGAGAGATTCAGAGAAGTTGTTCTAAGGAGTTCTGGATTTCTAAATTTGGCACTTTACAAAACTGAGAGCAAAATTAGGATTTTGTTTTTGTGGATTCAACTGGATTCAAGTTTTGTTGAGAGAACAAAAGGGAACTGACTTGAGGGACAGTAAAAGTCAACCACAGACTGACTTTGAAATTTATTACGGTTATCCATAAAAAATAAGATTTGTTTATGTTTTTTTTTGGAAATACGGAGGTTGAAAGAGTCCAGAATTTGCCTTTTTATCCACTGATGGATGAAAATTACAGAGAAAATATCTAATTGTGATTTTTTTTTTAGACCAAGATTTTTAATACATTAAACTAGAATTAGACAAGATATGATTGCATCGTTATGACATTGCAAACTTTTCCAGTGTTCTATAAAAAAACAACCAATTTATTATGTTTTTTTGGTGATTTATATGTCTGTCCTTAATTTCTGTAGCCAATAGGCATAAATGTTTATTACATTTTGGAAAAAAAGGATGACGGTGAGGTTGTTTTGTATAATCTGCACATATGATGATCTACAACATGTCACATGACTTATCAATCGACTGTATACAAGGAGCCCAGAAACGACCTCTGACAACAGCCTGAAGGAGGAAAAGAGGGTTTGAAGAATAAAGTCTGATGTACTAGAGAGGAGTTACACGATGTGTTTTCAATTCTGATGGGACTTTTTAACTGAAGCTTCACGCTGTTTTGCGTCTTTGCTGTCGTCTCTCGTTTTTCAGAAAATTATTCACTGAAACACACAAGAAATCCGGTCCAACCGTTCCCAAAGACGAAGGAAAAATAAAAACAACAACTGCAAAATGAAGTAAAGAATCGACCGACAGACCTTTCAAAACATATTAACTTCCAACTTAAATAAATAAGTTGGAAGCAAAAGCACAACGAAACATATACCCCCCCCCCTCCCCCCGACTGGATAGATCAACCTACACAAACACGTCAATCTAAAGAACACACACATCTGCTTTTTAAGCTCTTTATGAAAACAGGAAAATTCTCTTTCTGGGTGATTTCTTTCTGCTCTGACAGGCCCGAGAAATCACTTCTGAGCCAGAGAGAGTAAAAAAAAAAACAACAACAACAATAAAAAAAAAGTGTTTTATGGTGAATAATGCAGCAGAATAATGTTTAAGGCACCGTCTAAAATGTGCAGTTTCAACAACAGAGAGAGAATTCAGTCGTTAACAACAATCATTTGTGGTGAAAAAAAACAAAACAAAACAAAAAAAAAAAAACACAAACCACAATCAATGGCAGCTGTAAGAAGCAAACCCCATGCATGCATTGGCGATTGATTAGTGGCAAGCTGCTTTGTTGTTGCTGTTGGTTAATCGACTGATTGTTCAAGGAGTCCGGTCTGCTCTCCCAATCAGCCTTTATCCACTCAGACCAACCACAGCCACGCTGAGTACATTTACACTCACACACAAGTTCAACCTGATTAATGCAGAACTCAGACTAAACCATCATTTATAAGCTTTGCAGTAGCGTCTTCTTCAATTAACCTTAAAACAAACATTGTCTTATGGGGAAAATTTCTTTCTTATTGTGTTACATTCATCTTAAAGGAATAGTTCAACATTTTTGAAATATGTTTATTCACTTTCTCGCCAAAAGTTAGATGTGAAGATTGAAATCACTCTCAGGTCTGTGCGGTAAATATGAGCTGGAGTCAGGAGACCGTTAGCTTAGCTTAGCTTAGCATAAAAACTGGAAATAGAGGGGAAAACAGCTAGCCTGGCTCTGTCCAAAGGTTTAAAAAAAAATATGCCTACCAGCACTTTTAAAGCTCACAAATTCACACTTTGTCTTGTTTTTCAAATCTGTACAAAAACAGATGGTAGCTTCTGTAACTTAAATGTCTCATTTAGTGTTTTTCATTCATCTTTCTGAAAAAATGAAGCGTGATCCCGGAGTTTACTCCCCACTACAGCAGCAGCAATCAATTTAAACCTTTATTTTAACAAAGTTAGACAATGTGAATATTGAATAAACAAGCTATGAGATTGTTTTTCAGAAAACTACCTTCCTTATCTAAACATATGAAGTGAGCCACATGATATTCTGTTGAGAAAGGTTTTGTTTCAAGGCTGAATTTTTAGTTATTAGCATAGTTACAAATGTTAATGTGATTTTTAATGAAGGTTTCTGGAAATTCCTGTTTCACTTTGGCTCTATAAACAACAATTAACCAATTTCATGTGGCGTTAGAAGTGCTTGTAGGCGGATTTTGCAACTTTTACACACAGCCAAGCTAGCCGTTTCCCTCTGTTTCCAGTCTTTATGCTAAGCTAAGCTAGCTAGCTGCTAGCTGTAGCTTCATACTTACCGTACAGACATTTGAGTTATCAATCTTCTCATCTAACTCTTAGCAAGACAGAAAATGCCAAAAAACGTCAAAACTATTCCTTTAATAAAAGTATCGACAAATTAGATCATGTTAACTCGGCTCTCGTCACTTTGTGAATCTTAAAATCTGATCACAGTAATCTGATTGTGTGTGTAAATGTACCCAGAGAGAGTTTTTTTTATTCTGCTAAGCGGTGTGTTAGTTCAGTGCCAGCAGCCCCACGCGTCTGGAGAGTTTCAGTTTCAGTGAGATTTGTTTTTTTTTCGTTATTTTTTTGGCACAGAGCGAAAGGCAGTACAAGAGTCCTACCTTTTGGTAAACCTGAATGACATGTTTCTACAACAGAATCAGACAAAGAAACAGTGAAAATGGTGAAGGAGAAGTGAAAGGAGGGGGAAGGGGGGGATATGAGATAATCTGAATGAGTGAACAAAAATGGGGTGATTGGAATCATCAGCTGTGGAGAGGAAGATTCTTTTTTTTTTTTTTTTCTTTTTCATTGATTATCAAATGATTTCAATTCCTCATTTTAGGTCAGTCATTGCAGGAGTGATGTCGCTGGCCTGGCTGCCGCTTTTACAGCCTTTTTCATGCCGAGAAAATGTCTTTTCTTTTATTGAATATGGCTATAAATTCATTCATAAGTTTTTTACTGGGACACGGCCATAAAATATTCAATTTTCTGAGTAAGAAATGTTCTAAAACTTCCACTAAACTTCTGAGAGAACGGTACGTTTCATGTTCACACTGACTTATTACAAACATACCGAGAGGAGTGAACATTACGATGATCTGGACAGACAGGTGACAGTTTTGGTGATGTCATCTCGCATCATCAGCTCCACATAAACACCCACGTGGGGAAATTCCTTCTTATTTCTTCATGAGCTCTTTTTAATATGAGAAGATAAATAAAAACAGGAGTCCCAGTGAAGTAAAAAGTGATCAGAATTTCCCCACAATGATGCAGGATGGCGTCACCAAAACTGTCCAATAGAGTCGTGAAGCGTGAGGCGGCCGTTGGATCAGGAAGTGTTTTTCTCCGTTCTGGTTTCCCCCCCCCCGTTTCATTTTTTTTTTCTTTCAACGATCCTTTAGGTTTATATTTTGACCACCAGCCTCGGTCGCCGTTGCTATGGAGATGAAACCAGTCAAAGGCACTAATCAGAGCGGTAATTAATTTAAAATGCTTCCTTGTTGCAGTTGTAAATAAAACACGGCGACCGATTTCACTCAAAAGTGACCCAGATATTAAAAACAAACTGATTAACGGTAGATTGTAAATCTTTTATCTCGACATTGTGATCTTTAGCTTCTGCTAAGAGCGCAGCCGTTCTTTGAGTTAACGTACAGCCGGCCAAGATTTCTTTTTGTTATTTCCCCAACTGGCAGAATTAACATTAATTAGCAACAGCTGAGTGAATCTGCGGGCAAAAGTTGGCATCATGACTGATAAAAAAAATCAAAGTCACAACTTCAGCTTTCACTTTTTACAGCTCATCAGCTGTTAATTATGCAAATTATGATTAAAATTGCAGCTCTAGTGATATAAAACTTACCCTTCTTCAAATTGCAAACTTTTGGTGTATTTAACATTTAATATTAGATTGTATTTGCTAAAGAAAAACAGTCTTTTTTCTATAATGTTTTCATTATTATTGAACATAGAAACTCAGGACTCTCCCTGATAATTTAACACTCCTGTAGGTTTATATTACGACCACCAGTTTGAATTATTTCAACTTTGTTCCTGAGAATCATGTTTTGTCAGTGATTTTGGTTTGGTGGGCGGCTAAAAAATACTACAATACCCATGAGCCTCGGCTGCCGTTGCTATGGAGATGAAGTCAGTTCTTCATTGCTGCATTTGTAAACTAAGAAATTAAAATCTGTAAAATCTTCAGCTTCTGTCAGCTGTTAGCTGCGCATGTGACTGGACTTTAATCTTTTAAATCATAGTTAACGTCTACCCTGATATTTTTAAGTACAGACTTGTGCCTTCGACTTTCAAACCCGGATATTTTCAGGAGAACATCGTGCCGATCCGAGCCGTAGAGGAGCTCCGACTGTGAGTCATGTAACGCCGTTTATGGGAAGATCAACGGGATGTTTACTTCCAGAATGGCGAAATATCTCCTTCCACTTCACGACTCTATAAATGAGTTACCTGTCAGCTCGAATGGCTTCATGTTTACTCCTCTTAAAGTAAACCAACAGAACAGCTTCCATAAACTGACTTCTTTCTACAAACACTGTATGTGATCGGAGAGTCGGACCGGATTAAAAATGTAAAGTTTCTGCTTTGATTTAGATCAAAGACGACAAACTTGAGGTTTAATTGCAGAAGAATTTCTAACATATGTTCTGTGTGAAAAGATCTATTCAAATTGATCAGCAAACATCTTTAATGAATCACAGAACTTGTCTGAGATGATCTGTCGTGTTACGGTCCAGGAACTGGTTACGGCCCGGTTCCTGGACGGTAAAAACAGCCTCAACCGTTATAATGAATCTCGTTAAAAACAGGTCAACTTGTGGTTAATTCAGAGTGGTTTCGGTTTCTCTGGCAGGCAACCAGGCAGCGACAGATAAACAATTTAGACTTAAGAATAAATCACATCGTACAGGACAGTGCAGTGTTCCCCCAGCATGTAATTAATCATCCTAATTCTACAAGGCACTGTGTTGATTGGCTTCTAATTCGAACAGACAAGAGTGACAGGAGATTATACTGTACAGAGCCGGGCTGGAGTCTATCCGCTTTCTATTTCAGTCAGGAGGAGGGTTCGCCTCGACGTTTAGCAACTCAGAAGTGGTGAAAAAGTCAAATATTTTAGCCTAGAATTTAAGCTTTAAGCTGACTGAAGAGAAAGAGATAAACCCCAACCCGTTCGGATCTTCACTGAAGCCTGACCTGAGGCGTTTGTTTTTTTTTTTTTAAGGTGTTTCGTCACCTACCTGCGGGTGAGTTTGGAGGTGAGTTTGGAGAAAAGGTTGCTGGTTCCACGGCTGCGGGTTTGGGAGAGCGGGGTGGCGTCGTGGGATAGGGTGGGGGAGGCCGGCGGGCCGTTGTACGTGGCGGTGCGGCGGTCTCTCAGCTGGCCCCCGTGGAAGGTGCTGCGGCTGGCGGTGCCTCGCGGGAAGCGCAGTCTGTCGGGCGTGGTGGCGTTGGCGATGCTGTGGGTGGACGCCACGGGGTTCCTCTGGCCGCCGGGCGACACAGCGACGCTGCTGAGGCGGACGGAGGAGGAAGAGCAGAGGAAACAGTTACTATCATGTAAGGTTTGAAGATCACAACAGTAACGTTTTTCCACTGCAGTCGATACGTCAGCGCTCCCGACACACTTTCCAAAAACTATTTCATTCATCTCTCTCTCCAAAATAAACCAACCAAACCTGTTCAGTGTTTACAGTGAAGGTCAAAGGTCACCTCAGTAACCACGGGAACACAAATGTATCACTGCAGTGGAAAAACCTTTATAACAGTTGCATCACATTTTCCCTCCTTATCTTCAAGATGGCCGAGTGTTGCTATTCCTACATGGATTTCTGGTGTTGACATGAGTTTAAAGTCAATGAATCTTGCAGGTTAGACGTCAGCAGGGTAGGAAATTGAAGTGGTGGATGAAAAGCAAAAGTCCTCTGATTTAAAATGTTTCCATCTTGACATTAAGTGCCCTCTCTTCAACTAGTTTTATAGACCGAAGAGCCACAGGAAGTAAATCAGGAGCTGAAGCAAGAAGAAAAAGTCCCTTGTGTAGAAAGTCTTGTTCCTGTTGAAGTTAAGATTTATTACATGTACAGAAATAACCTGAAGATTTCCCAATAAATGCAAACTAATTCATTTCTATCTGCTGAAAATGTGAAACTGCAGTAAAATGAAGGAGATCTGGTCGTAATCAATGGATTAAGGACATGTCTTGTAACTCTGCTGAGGTAAAGTAACATGGTTGGGAGGAATTGTACATATGTCATTTTAATTTATTAGTTTTTACATTTATTAATAAAATATTTTACTTGTGTATATGTATGTTTTGTTTCTTTTATCTACTCATTCCTTCCCTTTGTAACTGTTAAGTTATTTTATTTAATATCATGCTTCTTATAGTTTCTTGTTTTACTGAGAATTTTAGAGAATGTTATTGAGAAAGATATAATGAGGGAGGGTTTCTTCATAACTGTTTATGAGTGTAATGTTTATTTGAAATGAACAAAAAGTCAATAAACACAGTTTTGAAAGTCTTGTTTGTGTTTCCACAGCATCTGAAGAAATGTGCAGATTAGATTTTTTATTTCGATAACGGATTAAAAAAAACAACGGCATTGTTTGAGACTCAGTTTCCACACTGAAGGAAACAATACAGTCGTCTTGTGTTTTTTGTTGCACAACCGTTGGAACGGAGTAGAAACGTTGACTGAAACCTGCTCTGAAGTAGACGATCTGCTGAGTGATTGATGGTCGTTTAGTTTTGCTTCACAACATAAAACAGCGATGAAACAATTAGATTAAGATTAACTTCTCGTTACAGTACAAGAAATGTCCAGTTACAAGTTGTTGCAGCTGCAAGTTTTATGTTTCATCAGCTACTTTCAGCTCTGATAGTTCCCGTGTGATCAGAAGAGGGACTTTTTGGGGGGTTGGGGTCAAGCTAAGGCACTAAATGTTGACCCCAGTTGTTCTGTCTGAAACCAGTAAAGTCTGACAGTTCCTAAAACAGGCTCCTGGAAAAAGCTCCTGTAGTGAAAATGGGCTTCAAGTGTGGATACAGGACCAAACATCTAAAAATAAAAAAAGTGAGAGAATTTTGGCAAAAAGGACAGACTGTGAAAAGTGAAGACAAATTTCCCACCCTGGACGTCAAGCTCTAAGCTCTTATCGTGTACAATGAGAAGAGTGAGTCGTGCCCCCTGATCGGTTAGCGTCTAAACAAAAACAGACGATGGTCTGAGGGTGTTGGGAGAGCGTGGGGGGGGGGGGCTCGGCCATCGTGTCGTAGACGAACAAGTGAAGGGACCCAGACGGAGAAGATCGGGGGGGGGTTTATAAAGTTGACAGAAGAGGATGGAGGAGAGAGAGATCAGGAGCAGAACTGTGAGAGTTTGTTATTGCAAATGTCTGCAGCGGAGCCAAGAGGGTCCCTCCGGTTTCTGGCTGGCGGAGGGATGATGCAAACACGGAAAAATATTATCACACAGAGTTTAAGACCTCGTTCGTCAAAACGTAGCTCCAGTGTGTGGATATATATTTTTCCCCCCCTCCCCCCGACTTGTGCCTCCACTTTTATCAGCGTCTAAATCAACACCCATCATGTGCCGAGCGCAGGTAAAATCTCAGTTATCTTCAGTAATGAGACGCATTTCAAAATCTAGTTAAAATAGGGATTTGAATCAAATCCTAGAAGTTAGATCAAGAGGAGGACGACAAAGGAGGAATTAATAAATTAGACTCGTACCACGTACTGCTGTTAGTCGCTACGACCTTCAAGTTAACGGTCGAGAGCTTCTTTATATGACAGCAGGGATAGAAAGTCGCCTCGAACCGCATTTGACTGGATAAAGTTAAGTAAAAACTTCCAAATGAGTCAATAAAAATACATTTTCCAGGAAGAGAAAAGAGGCATTTTGACATAAAAACAGTCGCATTAATATTTTTGAAATATATTTGGCAACTTTACATGTTTTATACTAAGAGATAATGGAACAATTCACACAGATCAGAACTTGGAAAATATGTCTTTGTCTTAACTGTTTTCTTCTTCTGACCATCATCTATTCTCTGACTGTGTTCATATGAAACTAAAGCAAAAGCCTAACTCTGTATTCAGAGTTCTTATTGGTTGATAGATACGCTACTTCACAAATCAGTAGCACTGAAACACTGAGCGCTAAGACTTCAGTGTCTAGAGTCATCGATGTTTTAGAGACGGTTTGAAAGCTGCTCTCATGCCACACTCGAGTGTTTTGTCGTCTCTGATAAAAACCATTTTTGGCCGAGACACAGACATGCAGAGAGCTTTCACCAGACAACAGCCAGTAAGTTCATTTTTTTCTTGTTTTGCCAACTAACAGAATTAACGTTAATTAGGCCGGCTGAGTTAATCTGCTGCTGAAAGTCGTCATTATGGCGCTGAAATCAACACTCCACTGCTTAAACTTAATTATCTACAGCTTTTTAAAGATGCGGTTTATTATGTGAGTTATAATTAAAAGTCGCAGCTCTTGTGTTGTTGAAATTGTACTCTTTTGATATAAAAACAATTAATTGTTAAGCTGTAACTCTGAAATTTGATGAAATATATATGAATTTCTGTCTGATTTAATAAATTATTAACACGTAAAATCTTGTCTTTTACCAGCTCTCGGCTGATGAGCCTTAATTTCAGACGTTGGCACCAAAAAAACAAGTTGGACGCACACTTTCCTTACTGTTCTTTGCAGGGAATGAAGTCCATGGTTTAGTCGGGGGTGTTACAGAGTGTGAAGCTGGCTGGATGTGTGGGTTAGCGAGGGGGGGGCCAAACAGTGGCGGAGACATGAGACAGGAGACAGACGGGGGGGTGGGGGGTTGGAGGCCCTGTCGTCTTACTTGGGCGTGCAGTAGTCCAGAGCGTAGTAGGAGTGGGGCAGCGTGGCCCAGCCTGCCTGGCAAGCGTACAAAGGGCCGACGGTTTGATACCTCAGCCGCACCGAACTGGACGAGGCACCGAACGCAGCGGCCGCAAAGGCAGAGGAGGGGCTAGTGGCACAAGCCATCTCAGTCATGCTGGTCATGCCACAATGAAAACAAACCCCCCCCACCCCCCCCACCCAATTCACAAACACACACAGGCAGAAATGAAAAATAAGATGATGAGAAAAAGGGAAAGTAAATACAAGAAAGAAGGAATAGAAAGAAAGAAAATGAAGGAATGAAAACCTTTTCTAAGAATCTGGCTTTTCTTCCAATAATAAAAAAGGACAATATGGACTCAAACACTTCACTGGAGTTCAACCAGTTTGGGTTTGGAAGGCTGACATTGATATTTCTGTACCGAGCCTACCAATATGCATATTTACAATCCTCGACTTTGACCATGTTTGTGTTCTTAATGAGGATTTTTGCATTCTTGTCGGGTGGAAGAAGCTCTAAAAACAGCATTTAGACCACAATACTGGCGACGGACAACACTGACCTGTGGTTAAATCTAAAAAAAAAAAAAATACATACTGACTTCCCTAACAGGTTCCACAAATATGAGCTAGCTCAATAATCTCATTAAAGCCATTTCCAAAAAGTAACAAAATATAACCATTAAACAGTTAGTTTCCACTGGACTTCACTGACCCCACGGTAAAGTGGAACCATCTGAAACCTTCTGCTTTCTGTTTGTACTGACACAGATTTCATGTTTTTTTTTTGAGAGGAAAACAGGTCAAAGGCAGTGAACGTCCTGGTCTCACCTGTTCTCCTTCCCGTTGGGAATGACGGAGAGGCGGTCCGTGTTGTTCCTGTCGCTGCAGACGTACGTGTTCCTCCTGGTCATGCCTGCTGACGCAGTGTTATTCTGCAGAGAGAGAGAAACAAGTGTTTGTGTTACTATATTAATACAAACAACATGTTATAAAGGAGAGAGTTTCAGTAACACTCTCATGTCTGTTTGGTAAGCTAACACTTAGCTTAGCACAAAGACTGTAAACAGGGGGAAACAGCTAGCATGTTTTGTGTGTTTGTTTGTTGGATTTTGTTACTTTTGGACCAGAGCTGGAACGACAGTCAATTAATTGATTAGTTGATTAACAGAAAATGAATTGCCAACTATTCTGATGATTCATTATGATCATTTTCAGTCATTTTTAAGAGAAAATGTCCCAAATTTTATGATTCTAGCTTCTCAAATGTGAGTATTTTCTGGTTTATTTATTCTTCTGTGATAGTAAACTGACTTGCACCATTTTTGGGCATTTTATAGACCGAACGACTAATCGATTAATGGAGAAAATGAACTTATTTTCCAAAAAACTATTCAAACTACTTAGTAAAAACCATCAGGAGATCATCCAGCTGTCGACAGATGAGCGTAGAGTGTGTTTTTTATGTTGTAAGTGATGAAGAGACTCACGCTCGGGCCGGTGGTGGCGCCTTTCCTGCGGTCAGGGATGTCGGCCTTGTTGGGGTTGTTGGCGTTGCCCAACAGAGGGCTGGCAGGTGGAGCGCCGCGGCTCCCCGGGGTGCTGGGTTTACGGAGCTGGACTCCACCTTCCTCCTTGGCGCTGTTCTCCGCTGTGGTGGTCTGACTCCTCTTCGGATGAGCCATCCCAGGAGGGACGTTCTGACCGACTACAGAGAGAGAGACGAGACGCGGACTTTCTTTAATTTCATGGCTTTTATATGAAATGAGACGACCTACATCATCAGCACATTTTGGTATTGTCTGTATCTGTCTGTATAAGTCTGTTTTCATGCAAAATAATAAACCTGAGGCCTCATTTTCAACAACAGTCCAGTTTCAGCTTCTCAAATGTGATTCAAGTATGAGTATGTTAACTTGGGCTAAGGGATACTGTGAGGAGAATTTTAAAACTATTTTCTGACGTTTTAATTAATTGTTAAATCAATAAAATAATCAGCAGCTTAACTAACAGTGAATAAAATCATTTGTTGCAGCCCTACATGTGTCATTTAGTGAAACTTTGTGAGTGAGGTCTAAAAAGTAGAAACTTATTTACCAAAATATTACAGTTGCAGTGCAAAAAAATACAGAAAAAAACCCTGAAAATAGCATGATATTCTATAAATGTACCGCGGATAATACTTGTGAAGAGGCGTGTGAGAGTTTAAAAAGGTTTAAGTGAAGCTCTTTAAGCTGCAGATCTGAGAGGAAGAGGAACAAACCGAGGTCACTGACGAAGCATTACATCACTGAGCTGTGCAAACAAGCCAAAGGTGAAGTGACTGGTTTGATTTCACTGCTTTTATCAACAAGCTACTCACAAAAACCAACCTTTATACAGAAAAGCACAACAGACTCTTCTGTGTTGTTACAAAAGAGAAAATAACTGCTCACAATGTGAAATAAAAAAATAACCACATTCAATATAAACCAGTAAAACCATTTTAAAAGACCCTGAAACCAGTTTTCTTGATCCGCGTCTTGCGGTAAGAAATGAATCCAACATTAACACCAGATTTTTCTGCTGAAGTTACAACAGTTTTTGGTTATTTCACATAAGAGCTTTCACTATTTTTTTAGTTTCATAAAGCGCTCTTGACTGGTTTGTGACTGGTTTGAAATGGGCGGGGCTCAGTAGGAAAAACGTGATGTCATATATTTCTGTGCACCAACCAGGATTCAACAATATTTGAATCAAAATGTGATGACAGTTGTTTGCTTTTGTTGCCAGTGCTGTCAGTCAAATCTCTAATCAAACTAAACTGCAACGATTAATAGATTAATAGATTAATCTGCAACTATTAATTGGACTGAAGAAGAATCTGGAAGACCTGGTTGAGGCCTCCTCACCTTGTTCACTGTAACGTCTCTGTTTGTGGTTGGAGGAGACGCTCCTCTGGACTTTGAGGTGGGAGGGCGACTGGCCGTTGAGCTCGCTGTTGGGTCTGGGTTTGGCCAGAGACAGGTTGCTGCTGGAGGCCGACTCGCTGGGCTCCAACTGGGAGACAAACAGTAAATAATCAACTTTCAGATTACTGACACTGTAATGAATGCTGAAAATCAAGAACCATCAACATCAGACTAAATTTAATTGGATTAAGTTTGTCTCTCTCTGACGCTCTGGTCACTTCTGTCCACAAGACGTGATGAACCAAAACTTCATGAGACAGACAGAAGCCAAGTTTCCATCCAGATGCCAATTACATTGACCTTCTGTAAACTACAGAATGATTAACAGACAGGAAATGAGGAAATCCAGACACTAGATCAGCTGTTTGTACCTCAGAGGCCTTCCTGCCCAGCAGCAGGTAGGTGGCTGTGATCTCGTCATACTTCATCTTGGCCAGAGAGTCCTGGATCTTCTCCAGGTTGTATCCCATCCCCACCATCACATCTGGACAAACACAAACCAGAGATTCAAAATGATGCATCTGACATTTTAACAAAACTTCTAAAATATGTTCTAAAGACCGTTTTGAATAAAAACAAAACAATAACTTTATTAAAGGGCACATAACAGTCATTTTATTCTCCTTGTAAAGTTAACTTTAAAAAAAGAAACAGCAGGTAATGTTTGCCATTTCCTGACCATAAAAAAAGGACTATAAAAGATTTATATTCAGGAATATCCAACTGTCTTGAGATAAAACTCTCCATGTAGTTTTAAGAAAAGAAAAAGTCATTAAATAATGATTACAGAACATTTCACTCTTCAATGTTTTTTTATTTGACATCTCTGCTGTGTTCGTTTTGTGTCATTACTTCCCAGTAACTTAAAAAAATACTTGAATGTAGTGTGATCACATATACGGCGTGTGTTAAGTGTTTCAGGTGAGTGAGTCGGGCAGCGGTGAAGCTCAGGTAATCACCCCCCCCCGCCCCCGCCTGCTCTCCTGTTCTGCCACCATCAATCAGAAGCAGGAAAAGATGCTGATTGGAGAGCGTGTGTGAGAGCACATGTGCAGTACTGACACAGAGTGCTTCTCTAACGTGTAACCCACCCCCCCTCCCATCCCCCACCCCCGCTCTCACGTTTACAGCAGCATGTCAGATGAAGCACAGAGGTGTTCCCTGCTACAGCTCCTGCCTGCTCAGCTTTAAACATTTATTTATGTGTGTGTCGCTGGCATTTATATCTTTGTGAGGACCTATTACAATTTGAAGCCATTGTAGTGAGGAGATTTCACTACTTCAGAGGACTTTTTTTTAAAAGGTTTTAAATGGTTTTAAGGTTAGAATTGGGTTTAGGTTTAGTTTAGGGTTAGGAATCTATCTAGGAACTATATGATGTCATTTAGAGATATAGAATAAAAGTAGGAACACAACAGATAAAAAAAAACACTGAAAATGATGAAGGGAATTTTTTCCCAAACACACAAAACAACAAGACAATGTTTGAAAAATGAAATAAATCCAGATATTATAATGAGAATAAGGTTTAGCTGCAGTGAGGTATTAACTCCACATTCCTCTCATTCATGTGTTTGATTCTGCTGCAATTCGACTGAAAGAATTTGAGGCTTGAAACCATTAAAAACTGGAATAAAAAGTCAAAGCGGGCTGAGAGGAGGATTAGTATTTCACATTCCTTCTTCTTATAGTTCGTCCACATTAGACCTAGCAACTATTTTCGTAATCGATTTGCCGTTTTAAATCATATTTTCAGGCAAAAACTCCAAACATCTGACAGTTCTATCTTCAGACTAACAGTAAACCGGGTTAAAAAGAGCAGAAGAAGAAGAAGAAGAAGAAGAAGAGATTTAGCTGTTTTCCTTTACTGTTCAGTTGTTTATGAAAATGACGTGGAGACAACAGAGCGAACTCAAGTGGTTTCAAATATTAAACCAGCTCAGCATCTCCCTCTCTTCATTCTCCCCCCCGACACGCATACATGAAGGCTTTTATGCTTTCATCTCCACACTACGCAGCCTATTAATTTTTAAAAAAAAGACTCTTCCACCTCGAACATGTGGGAGAACATTTCGGAGCAAAAGCAGGTTACGGCTTCAGAAACAGAGCTGTTTTTTTTTTTTTTAAGCGAAGGCGTCTGGATGACTCAGAGGCTTCACCGTGACCTGTAATGTGCTCGTCTTCCTCTGTCAGTGTCAGGTTGTCGTCCGTTTCCACCAGGAAGGAGCTCAACCTCGTTTTGAAATGAAACCCTTCATAAATTTTGACTTTTACCACCGATCTGTTCCTTGTGTCGTCTGATTATTGTTTGAGCAGCTCAGAAGCTTCTCTGGGATGTTACAGCAAGAGAGAGAGAGAGAGAGAGAGAGAGTGTGTCTGTGTGTGTGTGTGTGTGTGTGTGTGAATCCTGCAAGGACGTCACAGCGTCGCTGTATTTTTAGCAAATGTTAGCTTCTACGTGTCCTTGGAGCAGCCTGCTTTACATTTCTCCACAGCAGCTAGAAGCTCTGCAGACAAATAACTGCTGTCTACTTTTATCTGGGATGTAATGAATTAATAGCTGGTTATTAAATTATATTACACATATAAAAGATAAGAGCTGCATTTTGTAAAATAAGCGTTTAATTACTCATTAACAAAAAAACTAAAATGTAAGAGATCAGTTTTATGTAAATGAGGAATTCTGCATCAACAGATCTGAACTCATTAGAGTCTGAGATGTTCATCGCAGATATATAATCGATATCTGTGTAAAAATAAGTAATAGGAAGTAGAACAGAAACCACTATGAAAAAGGTGTTTTTAAAGCTAAGAAACAGCGTCTCTATTACACAGTTTTAGGGCTGCAACTAGTGATTAAATCAAGTAACTGTCTGGATCTATGAAATGTTAGAATATAGTGTTATAATGTCCAACAGCCTAAAGATTTTCAGTCTACTATCATATATCACAAAGAAAAGCAGTAAATCCTCACTCTTGCTTGGAAAATGACTACAGAGTATTATATTAATATATTAATGACTCGTTTTGAGTCATTTTTTAAGGAAGAAAACGTCCAGGTTTTCTGATTCCAGCTTCTTAAATATGAGTATTTTCTGGTTTCTTTAGTCCTCAATGACAGTAAACTGAATATCTTTGGGTTGTGGACAAAACAAGACGTTTTGGGAAACAGCAATCAATATTTTTCCCGTTTTTCTGGCAAACAATCGATCAATCGAGAAAATAATCCATAGATTAATCGATAATGAAAATATTTGTTAGATGCATCCCTAAATTATTAAAACAATTAATACACAGTCCACCAGAGAACACTGACGACTTAATTTTCTACCGTAAATTGTCCCACTCTTTTTAAAATCCTAAATATCAATACTGTTATCAGCCTCCAAACTCCAATATAGATCCAGCTATAATAATAATAATGATTAAAGCTTTTATCCATAATGTTTTTAATATATTTATGTATCATAAAACAGCTGCAGACTCTCGCTTCACTCTGCTGTCCGACTATTTGACAAAACCAATAAAACTTTATTTCAACCCTTCAGAAACGTCACCGCCGTCTTTACCGCAGTTCCATAATCTCTCTAGCAGAGAAGATTTAACATCTGCATTTTCAACAAGTTTTATTACATTGACAACAATTTTTTTTTTTGTTTTTTTTAAAAAGGGAAATTTCATTCAATCTTTACAATCTGTTAAATTGTGCAGCAATCAGCTGCTACGTGCCATTACTCAGAGCTGGCAGTGTTTTACTTTAAGATTCCTGCTGCTGACAGCTTTTATGCAGATATTTTTTATACATTTCTTGTTTTAAAAATATCAAAAACCCCCAACAGCAAAATAAAAATAATTAATCCTCTCCGTGTCAGTGCGGAAAAGCCTCTCAGACGTCTCCGCTGACAGCCGTACTAAAGCCGTTATTCTCGGTGAGTTTTTCCTTTGCAGGTTTTTAACTGACTGACATCTTCTGATTTGGTGGAATTAAAATCCTTCCACACAAACATGGGAGTGATTCATCCCGGCAGACATGACACTGATAAAAACACGCTCACGAGACATACGTTTAAAAACAATATTAGTCTTCTATAGATGGAAACCGACTGCTGTGTGACATCAAGTGAGAGAGAAACACACTCCGCTGCTGTAATCGGGCGGATCGTTGTCTTCCTTCGTCCGTCTCTACGCTCTCTCCGTTCTCACCTTCACCCTCCTGCTCCGCCTCACTTCTTTCTCTGCTTTCTCAGGTCAGGTCTTGATTCAGCAAACTGTATTAAATGACGTCTTCAAATGTCTCGTTTTGTCCGACCAACAGCCCAAAACTCTACAGCTGCACATTTGATGGTTTCAGCTTCTTATACATGTGACGATTTGCTGTTTTTTCTTCGTTGTGAAGACGTCACTGTCGCCTCTAGGAAAATTGTGAATTACATTTTTTTAACATTTCAGACTAAACGATTGATAAATTGAAGAAATAATTAGCTGCAGCCTCACAAAATCCTGAATTTTAGAAGCTACAAATAGAGAATGTTTGACTTTCAATCAACTGATTAATTGATTAAATACGTAACTGTTTTAAAAATCGATTGTTTTAAGTAATTTTTCTGGCAAAAACACCAAATATTCTCTCATTTCAGCTTCAATGTGAGGATTTGCTCCTTTTCTCTTTGGCTGGATCACAACAGTGAAAGTCTGACTGACTGAACGTGTCACTGAGTGATGAAGTTACACTATTGGTCGACTGTCCGAGTGTTGGAGTTTCCCCATTGGCTGTTCTTTCGAAATGAATCGGCAGCAACAGTTTTCTTTTACATCAGCGGTTCAACTGACTGCAGCTCCTTCCAAATTTATCGCACATTAAGACGCCCTGCGGCAGAGCCGGCAGATGCCCTGCCTCCACCTGCACCTGGACTCCCATGTCACGATTACACCACTGTTGGACCCCTCAATTAATTGATTATCAAAATTGTGACCGATTAAATTTCTGTCTATCTACTAATCCGTAAATTGACAAATCCTTTCAGCTGTGAGAGGAACAGTCCACACGCTTTATATTTGATTTATCTGGTTTTTCCATGTGAGTCGTAACAATCTGAAACACATTTTGCTGCTCACATCTATTGTTTTCCATTCGGGGGAAATGTTTTGTAAGTTTCACATGCATTATTTAAGATGCAGGGATTCCTCTACCAGATAAACCCCCAGCTTTCTTCTTCCTCGTGCAGCGACTGGGTGACTGGGAGTTTGCACTGACACATGTGCATCGACAGCCAACCCCAGCTGCTGTTATGTAAGAGACAACCCCCCCCCCCCCCCCCCCCAAACACACACACACTCCCCACTTTAACAGCTTTCATCCAGGACACGACGGGAAGGCTTCTTCTTTCTCGTTCTCTCTTCGCATGCGACGGCATTTCTCGTGTTTATTTATTCATCATCACGTTCTGAAATAATGAGACCGCCTCTGTGTTGCAGAGCCCCCCCCGCTAAACGCCTCACACATCCTCTCCCCCGTTGGACAAAAACCACGCAGACTTGAGTTTTTAACAGTGATAAAAGGAAGAAGATGATTTTTTTTCTGATGCTCGTGCACTTTTTAAGATTATACAACCGGAGTATCACAAGCCCGATGGTCATAAAGCTCAGTAACATCTGAAATGACTAAGCAAACTTTCTCTTTGAAGGAATAAAAATTGCAGTTACTTGATTTTACCTGCAACTTTCAACAGTTTCACAAACATCAGCAGATTTTTTTTTTTTTTTACCTATTCTCTTCTGATCCGTGATGTCCAGCTCTGGTTCGCCGTAAGGCTTCAGCTCGTCTTCTTCAAATCCTGCGTTGATCCATCGATCCTTCATGATTTGCTGCAAAAACAAAAGTGACAAAATTAGACCCCGACTACTTAGACCTCTGACTGATGCTGGAGCTTTGACAGCGTAGGTTTGGATTTATTTCTCAAAGGTTTATTTTATACACGAGACGCTACGTTACGCACATATGTTTTATGAAGACGGTGTGACATCCAGGTGACTTCTATATTGATATTACAGTCATGCGATCTCCGTGTCTTTCTGAAACCTCCTCCGTGTCGTCTTCATCGACAACCTCTACCAGCGTCTCCACGTAGCTCTGACGTGAAGTTAAATGTATAAAGCTGCAGCAGCTGTAGTGAGCTCAAAGCTGCTCTGTAAACCCTTGTTTTAAGACAGACTTGAATAATTTTAAACTTTTCCTTTTAATGCAACCCAGATTGATCCATTGTAAAAGCCAGATTTACCAGGAATATCTATTTTTAGTATCTCGGTTGGTTTGACAGTCAGTAGAATCCTTCTTGACTTCTATTTCATGTCTAAACTCTTTCATGTATTAAATAACAACTTCCCCTTGTATTAAAATCGTCTCTATAAAAGGACTTAATTTTAAACTGCACGTTAAAGAAGGCAGCAGAAGGAAAAATTGACCAAATGTGTGTGTATGTGTGTGTGTGCGCTCTAACTCCTCTGCCCTTTCACAGCGACGTCCACATCCTGCCGCACGTCATTTGTTTGCACCTTTATTTTTAATTTGCTGCCGATCAATAGCTCTCGGGGAATTAATTTGCTTCCTCATTAAAACCCCAATGATCACGCTCTGATGTAACCGGAGCTTATGCCATAATCCAGGGCAATCATGTGGCAGCCGAGGCCGACACATGTGAGAGAGTCCAGCCGACCACATTTAGTTTAATTCACTTATGTTCAAACTCGACGAGATGCAATAAAACTGTTTTCTTCTAAAAGTGAGCGAATTAAAAGACTGAAAGCAGCTTTGATAACATTTCCAACAATAAAAGTTGCTTTTAACGTCGATCCGTTTTATCCACAAATTATATTTTATATGTTCATGATATACAGTTTGGTATCAGTTAGAGCAGATTGCAGCCAATCATCAACGTTTTCCTGACGATGTGATCGCCGCTGATTGATCTGTGGAACCTTTCTCCGTCTCTTAGATCAAACACTCTTGATTATTAATCTTAGTCCGAGTGGAATAAAAATGTCAAAAATATTTCCAGTGTTCTCTGATTATAAATTGTGGAAAATGAAATTGCGGTTCAACGTGTTTTAACTTGCGTCAGTCACATTTTGACCTTTAACAGACTCTGTGGCGGCGCCGTCGCAGCCGACTCAGCAGTCTGATGACTTTTCTGACATTTTGGACTCGACTCTTGTCTCGTTGCTGTTTGGACTCTAGAAACGCTGGTGTTAGTGGTGAAAATATGTTTACTAAGTACTACATTTAAGCACAATTTAATAATACTTAATACTCCTATTCAGCTACATTCTTTATACTCCACTGCAGTAATTTTACAGCTTTCACCTGCAAAACATCATCATCACTTTAGATTAAAATACCCGACAGTGATTTAAAATACCTAATAAATGTCATTTATGCACTGTTATGATGTCAGATGTGCTCAAAGTTCCAAAACTTGAGGTGAATATTTGTAAAAACGCTCCCTGCAAGACAAAAGTCGGGGCTTCGATCTGCTCTAAACGCGTTATCTCTTCCCTGTCGAACTGGCGTCTGATTGGTCGTGCCGTCTGCTCCGTTGTTCAGTTGTCCACTCTTATATTTCAGGCTGGAACATGTACAGATGCATTTGAGAAGTTTATATATCGAGTAAAGAAGAACGGTTATAAAAAAGGAAGTGAAATCCTGCTACTATAGTTTGTTTATGTAGCCTCCGGAGCTGGCGGAGGCTTCCTGAAGCTGACCAATCAAAAACCTTCAAGAGGCTGAACTGAGCGGCTGCATAAAGAGCCGGTATAAAGATAAATAAGAAGTCTTTTGAACTGTAAATCATGCAAAGATATTCCAGTAGAGACCCAGACCCAGCTAGAAGTCTGCATACGGTGTCCCCCTTTAACTTTACTTTTTCTGGGAATTGACTCGACACGAGTTGTGTTTTTTTTTTTGTACTGTTCAAAAAAACGTTTTGGTCCCCTGGACTCACGGATAAAGACGGGGAAGTGAACAAGAAAGACAATTTTGGTACAAACACAAGAATGACGATGCATTATTCATGGTTACAACATCAGAGAAGGAGGAGGAGAGTGTGGGCCAGGCGCACACAGAAAAACAGGACACCGTGGGCGGCAGAGAAGATGATTTAAAAAGGGGGGAGGAGGTGGTGGTGGTGGGGGGGGGATGCAGGGACCAGGAGAGAGGGGGGGATTGTTGGAGAGGTGGAGGATAGATGGCATTCTCCGATGGTGCAGACGTGCTGGAGGAGTGTTTTAAGAACTGAGAGGTATAATTACATTTTCTGCGTCCTCCCTCACCTCGAGAGTACCCCGCTTGGCCGGGTTGAGCACCAGGAAGCGTTTGAGGAGGTTCTCGCAGTCTGTGGACATGTAGAAAGGGATGCGGTACTTCCCTCTGAGCACCCGCTCACGCAGCTCCTGCAGAGAAGAAGCATGAAGTTAGCAAGACACTGAAACATGCTACGAAAAGGGATTTTCTCATTAATGGACGTGAGAAGAAATAGACGCACGGATCTCAATTTAATAGTGGAAGAAATGAGGTCGATGATGCAGATTATAGGTTCTAAACTCTTGTTGATGCTTTCATTTGGTCAATATAGACTGTTGACAGTAATTCCTCTCACATCCCTGCCTGGCCGTCAGCGACTGGGCTGTTTGCCTCGACTTTTCCCACTTTTTTTTTCTCCCGACGTTGCATCTCGTTGCTCTGATTAATTGCTGCGAAGCCCCCGTGCGACGGGATCGATCGATCACACGCTGAGCTGAATCAGACGGATGCAGCCGCATCTCGTCCTGTGATTTAGCTACTAGATGGTGGTCTGAACAGTCAGCTCACTCCTTCAAACATGTGACCTTTGCTGTGTGAATTATCAACTCTGCTCATTTGCCTTGAAGCTTAAAATATGTCATAAAAGTAAGAAAATACTGAGGCTTTTTATTCCAGGAAACTCTGGTGTTATTATCTAACTTCTACACATAAGATGCCACATCCAACACCAAAAACAAACATTCATACTTATTATATATACATATACACATGCAATAGGCCAGCGTCTTGCATTAGTGTGCATATGCATGGGAAAAAATTCAAGTCTCTTTGGACTAAAGACTGCAAAAGCAATATAATGTATGTCCACTATCAATTTAACTGAGATGAAGGTTTTGTACAGAGCAGGCAGCTGTAATATTATTACAGTATTAATTATGAATCCCATTTTTATTCTAAAGACTTAATGAAAATATAAACTTGAAGGGCTGTTTAGCTCAGAAGTTGATTTCTGTAAAGATTCAGTGTCAAATCAACATGTAAACATGACGAACCGTCACAGGTCAAACTAAACAATATTAACACATTATAAATGTTAACTGTATCTCTGTGACGTCTGTACATCCACACTATCTCACCTTGAGGTTCTGTCCATCGAAGGGCAGCGAGCCGCTGACCAGCGTGTACAGTATGACCCCCAGACTCCAGACGTCCACCTCCGGCCCGTCATACTTCTTCCCCTGGAAAAGCTCCGGCGCGGCGTACGGCGGGGAGCCGCAGAACGTGTCCAGCTTGTTGCCCAGAGTGAACTCGTTGCTGAAGCCAAAATCGGCGATCTTGATGTTCATGTCTGCGTCGAGGAGCAGGTTCTCAGCCTGCGGACAGACAGACAGACGGACGGACGGAGGTCAGGGTTACGGTTCTTTTTGATGTGCTGAGACCTTTAAGTTGTGTTGGGATTCAAACTGAAAACTAGCAGAGTTAGAGGTAAATCTGACAGAAGTCACAGTGAAACAGAAGTTAGAGAGTCTTTAGCTTCAGTTATTTCCCAATGAAACAGAATATTTGAGCGGTGTACAGTTGCAAGAGGGATTTAAATTGAATCCTCAGATGTGATTGGACTGATAAAAGTGGGCGGGGCTTCATTTAGCACCATACGGAGCTGCAGAAGACTTGGCTTCCACACACACACACACACACACCACCCTTACTTGTTGTTACATCAGGAGGAGGATTAGGGAAGAGATGAATGAATCAGACTTCAACCACATTGTTTTGGTAATTAAAACCACTGATATCCAAACACACATCTCTCTTATCTCTCTCCATATTGTCCTGTTAGCGACTATGATCCACAAATGGAGAAGTGCGGTTTGATATGACCGGTGTGGTTATCTACTTCCCCAAAGTCACGTTTGATAAGATGAATTTTTGTAAACACCCCTGAGTGCAGGATGAGTCAGACATCTGAAACCGTTTTACAAGAAGAGAAAATGATTTATCAGGCATATAACGAGAGATAACTGCACAATTAACACAGGGACGCAGGATTAGAACTTGTCTTAGTCTATCCATATATATAAGTATTACCTTTTTCTATTTATCTGTATCGTGTTTTTATCTTCCTCTCTGGTTTCTTCCTGTGCTGCTGTAAAACTAAATTTCCCCTCTGGGATCAAGTTCGATCTTATCTCAAGTTCCAAAACACAATTTCTATTGAAAAAAAAAAAAAGGTTAAAAACGCCCGTCACAACTTCCCAGAGCCGAAGAAGAATTACTTAAAGAAGCTGGGAACCCCAAAAAATGTTAAGCAATTAATCAATTATCCAAACTGCTGCTAATTAATTCTGTCTAATCTTGTTTCAGCACTTTTCAATAGTCTCAGAGGTGATGTGTGTGTGTGTGATTATCATCCGATACAATAAAACTGTAAACATCTCCCGTTCGAACGTAGGCGAGGGGTTTCCACTGCGACATCTGCTCGTTACTCGCATGAAGCTGTGGGCAAAAGGCTAATTAAGGAAGCCGAGGCAGAGCGAGCAGAGAGAACTTCTATCGAGCCGACGTCCTGAGAGGCTTTTATCTGCGTGAGGGGTAAAAAAAACAACACCAGCTGACCATAACTGACACCAGGAAAGAAACATTTTAATGTCAGCGGGCGACATGTTGAGCTGAATCCTCTGGAGTCAAAAAAAAAAAAAAAAGAGCAAAGTGGCCGACGAGCCTGAGGGAACGCAGTTGGTTTGGTGGTTAACATTCAACTGTAAACACACAATCAACACCTGTGACATATGGCCACGCATACACTGACACCTGCCCTCGTTACACACAAACACGTGTATACAGTGCATACGCAGAAGATACCGCTCACATCTTCCCTCCTCATGGATCATTCATGAAGCTCTACAGAGGAAACAGTTTAGACATGCGACTGTGTGGGTTTTCTCTTAGCCGTGTGACTCCCACTGACGCCGAGATAAAAATACAGAAGCATCAATATTTATACACGGAGAAGCAAAGAGTGTCATGGCTGCAAAGTGGAGGAGAGAGGAGGGAGGGGGGGGTCCTACAACCAGTGATGTGGCGGAGAACATGTGAGCAGTTTAGAGAGGCCGCCTACTCGTGCATCTACAGACACCCCCCCCCCCCCCCCCCCCCAACCGACTGCGGTGTAATGATACAGTCAGAAAAGAGCAAAGTAGAGGCTCATTAGCGGTGTGTGCGTCGTTAGTAATTAAACATGCCGTGTTCGAGCCGTCAACGGGGGATACGGGAGTCACAAAACACGCAACGCTGACGTCAGCTCCCTTTACTGTGACCTTTCTATCCGGTATGAGTCAGAGGTAATTAGCCTGAAAAAAGGTGGAGACGCTTTGAGTTTATTTAAACTCGATAGTGCTGCTGATAAACATGAGCGTTATTAACGGTGTGGATTCATTTCTGACACTGTGGATCAACACTCCCAATTTAGTTTAATTTGAAAGAAAGAAATATTCACATTTGAGAAGCAGAAACCAGTAGATTTTTATTATTTTTGTTTGCCAAAAATGGATTAAATGACTCATCACTTAATCCACTATTATTTTCACTGTTTCTGTCATCATTTCATATTTACAGTTGCTCATATTTTTGGATATTTTGATACTTAAAGGAGACCATCTCATGCACATTTCCAGGTCTATATTTATATACTGGAATATCTTTGCATGGTTTACAGTTAAAAGCTCCTTATTTATCTTATATTGACTCTTTGTGCAGCCCCTCAGTTCAGCCTCCGTCTCTAACAGGCTGTTTTAGCGCCTGTCTCTTTAAGGCCCGCCTCCTGATGAGCTCCGCTCTGTTCTGATTGGCCAGCTGACGTCGAAGCTCTGACTTTTGACTTGCAGGGGGAATTTCTACATATATTTTGGAACTTTGATCATGTTTAACATAGACATTATAACAGTATATAAATAACAGAAAACCAGAAAAAGCATATTATGTCCCCTTTAAGTTCAATATACAACTGAAAATGTTCTGTTTCAGTTCACAGAACTTTTTAATAATCACATCTGAGGTTTGCTTTTTATACAAACATACATTTTCTGAAAACTTAATGTAAAATCAGCCGTCCAAACTCCAGTATAAAGACTTTAAAGTAAAGTCATGGGCAGATTTGTTTAGTTCTTCACATCTTTCGCCTACATTTCCCAGGTGGCCTGAATGCCAGAGAACACTGATGTTTCTATGATCAGAGCCACAAACTTTTCTCAAATCAACAACCCATTATTCTGATCTAGTGAAGCTACACACTGTGAAGCAAAAGTTGTATCTGCTGAACCGACTCCAGACCAGTGTGGCTTCTCTGAACTCACCTTGAGGTCTCTGTGAACGATGTGCTTCTGGTGGCAGTACTGCACCGCCGATACGATCTGTACGGAGGAAGAGACAAGCAGAGTTTAGTTAGATATCTGGTGTTCTCAGACTGCGATAAAAGGATGTGGTAGAGGAGGAGGAGATGTGGTCGAGACTGACAGGAAAGATAAAACATAACGCAGGTGGGGCGAGAAGACGCCGGGAGTCTGAGAGAACAGGTTTCCTCTGTGCAGTAGCACGACTGTACATCAGTCTGTCTAATGGGCCTGATAACAGTCTGCACGAACAGTACAGAAACACCGTGATAGATTATCAGTATCAGGGGACACGGGTTTCCTACACAAACTTTAAAAAATACTTTGCTTGTTACAGTTTCATTTCTCATTGTTTTGTTCAACCTTTAGCCTGAAAAACATATTAATGACTATAAAACTCCACATCTACAGCTCTGTTTAAAGATCCTAGAGATGGCTGCTGTCATCCTGACCAATAACAGATTGTTTATTACGCTGATGTTCCTGTTATTGCAGTAACTTATCCACGTTTGTTTTGTTCCATTTTTGCTGAAGGAAATATTTGCAAATCTACACTGCTGCAAAACGCAGCTGGATCCCTTCCTTCAACAAGAACAGAAACCAGCAAAAGAGACAAAAATCATCTTCGAAAACATAAATGCTGCCCAGAACCTGAAGATAAATCAGTTTATTATCATAGAGGAGCGTTAAAACTAGAAAATATTCACATTTGGGAGGCTGGAACCAGTGAATTTCTGCCATAAAAAGCTTAAACAAATTACCTGATTATCTAAATCATTGCCAGTAGTAGCAGCTCTAAACATCTGCATGATGCTGCATTAAACTTAAAGTAGAGTCACATCAGCTTCTGTCCTGTGAAATCTCTCTGAGCTCGAGAAGGATGTGATGTCAGTGTTTTGTTGTGAGTAATAAATTAATAAATATTGATCAGAACAAAACTCAAAAACTGTTAACAGTCTGTTAGAGAGATGCTGCGGGTCCTGGTCTGGTGACATGAAGGTGTTGGTATGGTTGAAACCAGCTAGTTTGTATCACGTCTTTTCTTACCACGTCTGAAGCTAAATGTCATATCTGACACCTCAATATGGTCTTAAACAAGGTAAAACCTGCTAACATAATACACAGTGTGAGTCTGCTGGAACAGACCTCGAGATCGCGCATGTGATGGGAAACACATGCTTGAATCAGTCCTGCAGGCTTTAATTTAAAATGAATGGAGGATGTAATGTGACCATACGTTACGTTTTCATACGAGATCTGAGTTTCTACTTTATTTTCATGATTTTAAAACAGTTCTTCATGCTTTACTGACATGCAGCTGCTTTGTTAATGTCTACCTAAAATTTCTCAGCAACAAAGTCTATTAAATGACCTTGACTAGAAAATAATAAGGTGGATTTTCTACGAGTTCTAAAAAACATGGAGGTTGTTTGGCCAGTTTTTAATCTTCACACAACAGTTAATGACTTTGAACTGCGCGTGACAGTCACTGAGAGATAAATGATGAGGAAGGGGCTGTGTTGGGACATTTCTCATCAGTCTTAAGACGTCAGAGACGTTGCCCCTCCCCACCCTCCCCCCCTCGAGGACTGAGGACAGCGACCTGTCTGAGATACAGCCAGGAGCAGAGGTGTGAAACCAGAACACTGCAGGGGGAGAAAGCTGGTACCTGTCTAAATTTAGCCCTGGCCTCTTTTTCCTTCATTCTTCCATGTGCAACCAGGTAGTCAAAGACCTCTCCTGCAAAAGAGGAAGAGAGAGAGAGAGAGAGAATTAGAAAAATGACAACCAGAGTGTTGGAGATCGAGTGAGAATTCAGAGAATAAGGAAAAGACACAGAAGGTGGAGAGAAACAAAAAGTGAGTCACAACTTATGAGTAGATAAAAATAACTTCACGATGAACTGGGCCCCCCCCTTCCTTCCCCTCCCCTCCAACTTTTCTACGCAGCTGGCCTGCACTGTCACCCATGTGCATGGTTGGAGGGTGTTTCTTGACCGTACTGAGGTTTCCTCCACACTGAGCCTCTCCCGGAGGCACAAGCTGCTGCCGAGCCGGGCTCCAGCAGGAGACCCTTCCTTTGGCCCACACTTCTGCACACTCGGAGCCAAAACGTGACTGCGCTCGCTCGTGTGCTAATTGAACTCAAGTGGCTGCCGTGTGTAAGTGTGTATGTGTGCAAAGAGGCAAAAAAAAAAAAAAAAAAAAAAAGAGGAACCGAGAAAAATAACAAGCAACAAAATCTACAACAAAAAACGCCTCCCCCTCTTTTCCTGAATCCTTGAAACCCTCCCACTCTGTCAGCGCTGACCTGCAGAGGTGGTCGCAGCGTACGTTTCTGTACTTCACAGCTCTAGAAAAGCAACAATTCATCGACTCTCTCTCTGACTCAACTGCTAAAGACAGAATGTGCCGGGCTAACGCTTTGCATGTCAGAGCAAAAGGGCACACCATGTGCTGTACATGGGAATGAGATTAGGGAACTGGAAAATAGTGAGCTAACTGTAATGTTCTTTAAGAAAATGAGAGGAAAACGTGTTTAAAAACAAAGGAAATGTGAGATAAAAAGGTTAAAATTCAGGCAGTGTGAAATTTATGTATGATTAAATAATGTTGAGGCAACTTTTTAAGCCACATTGCTCAACAGGGATTGCTCTCGTTTCACTGTATGAAGGCAGCGAGCCCTGATCCAGTACCCTATACTATATATCATAGCCCAGTCTCCCAGAACTTGTAAATTTCAGTGAAAGAGCTGCTCTTAAAAAAAAAAAAAAAAAAAAAAAAAAAAAGTTACAGGATGAAAGTTGAAAATATGACTCCACTGGATGGTAGGAAATCTTCTTAGCAACCTATAAGGTTTTGTGCTGTAAAGTAACAGAAACCATCATTTATTCCTAACAGAGAAAAGCTCCGTGCTGCTGCTGCTGCAGGTCGAGAAAAGCTAAAAGTTTTTATGTAAGAAGTTTAATGTGAGTGTCTTGAAAGGTTTAAATGTGATTTTCAGACGTATAGAAAGTTTCAGGGGTTGTAGTTATTGGTCTTAACAAGCTTAAAAGGTGTCATGCGGCTAGAAAATCTGCTCATGAACTGTTTGAAATGTTTGTAACCAGAGAAAATATGTTCCAAATGTAAAAGTGTTAACCAGACAGTATTTGAGAAACACATGAAGACATTATTGTCATGTTAGACTAGTTTCACATACCGACACTGCCTGTAGGGAGTAAGAGCAGAGTTTGTGAACTTTTAAACCATAATTTGAATGTTTATGTTGTCAGGAAACTAGATATTTGTCAAATTATGTTGAATTGTGTTGCGCTTATTTTTGTTTGGGAAGGTTGTTTTAATAGAATTTATATTTATTTTTTAAAGAGTTATTTTTTTCTAACTGGTGTCAGCGTGTCACACATGCCCATAAATGACCGTCTGTCCCACAGCCTTGGTTGCTAAGGTTGTTGCTAAGGTTGTTGCTAAGGTTCTTCCGTGTGTTGTTTGTGTCGTCTACTCTCATATTTCAGATCTTATTTCAGCATGAACATGTACGGATGTATTTGAGAAGTTGACATTTCGAGTAAACAACGAGGTGAAGTAGTGAAATCCTGCTACTACAGTTTGTTTCCCGGTTTGTTGGCGGAGCCTCCGGAGCAGACGGAAGTCGGCCGTGATGCGGATCGAGAAGCTGGCCAATCAGAACAGAGTGGGCTCGTTGGGAGGCGGGGCCTTAAAGAGACAGGAGCTAGGACAGCCTGTTAGAGACGGAGGCTGAACTGAGGGGCTGCATAAAGGGCCTGTATAAGGAAATAAGGAGATTTTAACTGTAAATCGTGCAAAGATATTCCAGTGGAGCCCCAGAATATAAATATAGACCTGCTGCAATTATCAGCAGCAGCAGCACTGAGCGCTCTGCTACTGAGCAGCTTTTTGATTTTATGCATTTACAGTGTATCCACTTCATTGGAAGAGATCATTTGGTTGGAATAAGTCACGTTATTTGTTACTTTACACTGATTACTTTTTCCTCAGTCTTATTGCTCTCTAAGAAGATTCATTCCTCTCATTGGGTGAGTTTCAACATTGCTCCTGTCATAAATTTTATGAGCTGATCTGCCACTGAAACGTTTTGGGAGATATCCATGCAGTCCTGGATCATTACAAGAAGGCAATCTGCTGTGCTTCAGGGAGAGCTGAGGGTCGTCTTGAGATTCTGCTTGAATTCCAAGAAAAATCAATGCCAAAATTGAAAGAAATATTAGATTTACTTCATTAACATCTAATGCAATTGGCCTATGATCATAGTTCCCATCTCGGTGCTAATGTGATTTGCTCCTCGGCAGGCAGGTCTTCACAATTTGTCATCTCCGCTTGGCTCAACGGTTCGAATACGACCTTTCCAAGAAATCAATGACAAGATGTGCTTTTAGGTCCTGTGTATGTGTGATGCTGCATTAAATGAGCAACTTTTAAAAGATCTCGCCAAAATAAAACTTAATAGTTGACTCATTGGTTGTCTTTGTTTCTTTCTATTTTGTAGCTGCGATTCAAAATTAATAGTAGCTGTAGGGCTGCAACTAATGTTTATTTTCATTATTGATTCATCTGTTGATTATTTTCTCAATTAATCGATTAGTTGTTTGGTCTAGAAAATGACAGGAAATTGTGAAAAATGTCTTCAAATGTCTTGTTTTGCCTACAACAATCCACAACACAAAAGATATTCAGTTTACTGTCATAGAAACCAGAAAATATTCACATTTGAGAAGCTGGAATCAGAGAATTTGGACTTTTTTTTTCTTTAAAAAAAAAAAAAAAAAAAAAAAAAAAAAAGGGACTCAACTGTATCAAAACAGTTACTGATTAACTTAACAGTTGGAAACTAATCGATTAATTGTTGCAGCTTTAAGTAGCTGCAGTAGTTTTCTTTTTTTGAACAAGCCAAAAAGCTACGGTGGCCGTGAGGGGCAAAAAACATGGATTAAAGGTGTAAAAAATTGGCCCAAATCGAGCATCTACGGTCGTTAAAATCCAAATATTATCGCTGATCAAACCTTTGTTATCCAAGAACTCTGACTGCCTGCAGACCTGTACAATCATCAGCAAGAATTATTGTCCCCATGTTTATTTTTTTTCTAAAATGCTCTTGAGTTTTGTTTTGTCATTGTGTTTTTTAAAATGATGTTTTTTTTGCATTATTGTTTCTTGTGTTTGATGTTTTGTTGTTGTGTATCCTCATAGCCACATTAATAGATACGAGCCCTCTGAATTTATCCTATAAAAAAGGACAGAATTTGGCATTTTAACGTCCCATATCACCTTCGTCTAATTGACGTACACGTGTAATTTATTTGTTTACCGGTTCTCTCAACTCTTTCTACATTAGTCCACCTTTGAAAGCTATTCCGGGAAATGTTTTTCTTCCTCCTTCCATTGAGCATAACTCCCAATCTTCCTTATCTACTGTCGCACAAAGCCACTTATCAGTACTAATTGTGAGGACAAACGTGGGGCCTCGCCTGCCTCTGCAGACTCGTCACTAAAGCGGAGATTCGGGATATTTAGTCACAACCAGGTGTGCGGGGCTGCGGAGGAGGAAGAGGAACTAAACTGATCCCGTTTCCCTGAGTGGAGGAAGCGCATCATCCTATTGAGAGCAGCTTCATTCGAACACTCATCGTATACATTGTACAGATGTGTGATTTCATGCAATTCCTTTCAAAGTTAAAGACATTTTCTTGTACAATATTCATCAACATTATGACTCATCTCTTTGAGGAAAATATCACGCATATTTTCTCAGATTTGTACTCGTCTACATGTTTTTTTTTCCCCTTTCCTGTAGAAGTAGAGAGCGCAGACTACATGCCGCTCCCAAGGTGTATAAATTATTAACACACACATTTATCACATTTGCTGTTAATAAATTATACTTGGGACCCTGGGAGCAGCACACCGTACGCAGATGTCTACAAAATATATCTGGCCTTCGGTGCAGCAGCTTTGGGATGCGGATTTTATGTTGTTTTTTTTCTTATTTGTCCGCCTCATGACTCATAATCACTTTGGTGTGAGGACGGTAGGAAATAATGTTAAAAAGGTGTTTCTATTTAAGTACAAAAATACATTTCAAACTACAAATGAGACCGTACATCTCCGTCAGACAGGTTTGACATGTTTTCAACAGTTTAAACTTCTCGTGTCTCACCTCCGCTGGCGTACTCCATCACCAGGTAAAGTGTCCTCTCCGTCTCAATCACTTCAAAGAGCTTGACTGAAGAGGAGAAGGAGAAGACACGGACAGGAAATTATAAATTCAATTATAACTTCAGACGGAGGAGATCCACACACACACACAGACACACAGAGACAGTAATGAATTCATGGACACGAACACCGAAAATGTTTCCTAACAGACACCCAGAGACAGTGAGTGGAAGGAGGGGAAGGTGGCGGAAGAACAGTCACATGTTTCTGTTTGTGCCACGTCGTGACGCTGCTCGATATTTACTGTACAGGTCGAAAAAGTTGGTTCTTTTACCACAGTATGTTGAGCTCGCTGATATAAAAGGAGTGAGTGATGAGCGGCGGTGAGCTGCTAAATATAGACAAGGTGGGATGTAAGACAAAGAGAGAGAGAGAGAGAGAGGGAGAGAGAGAGATAAAGAGTGTATGGGCTGGTAAGCGCTTACTATCACCCCCGGTAATTATAATCACATTTCTGCAGAGGAAATCATGGAGCGCAGGGAAAGGAAATTAAAAGTAATTAGTGGGGAATCACGGCAGGCTTGTCTGATGTGCACATGGTGTGTGTATCCGATGACACACACACACACACACACACACACACACACACAAAGAAAACTCTTTTGGAGCTTTGGTCTGACATTTAGGATCATGTTGGACCTTGCAAACACCATGTCGGCTTCCCGACTGCCAGATCTAAATCACGGTGCCATTTCTCATCTTTTTTTTTTTTTTTTCCTTCTTCTTTCCAGTCCACGTTCGAGCCCTCAACAGCAGAGGTTTGTGTGTTATTGGCTTCTTCTTGCTGGTGCAGTGGTTTGGTGTTAGCTGGTATTTCCTCTCGCAGCCGGCTGTTTGAAGCCAAAGTTTTGACTGCTCCCGGCAGTGTGTGCTCTCTCTTGTTTATTGATCAAAACCGCTTGATCTTCTAACACCAAACAAAGCGGAAAGAAGTGCCCTCCAGTTTTGGACTCAATCAATCACCTACAGCTGCCCAGAGAGGACAGGAGTCAAAGTTTATATCATGTTAGCGTATCATTATTTCAATTTGTACGCCTTTGACTTAAATGTCAAGGATGTTTTTTTTGGCATTGGCTTTAATGTGTGACCTCCTAATATTCTGCATGGCTTGCATATTTACAAAAACCTTCAAATTTCCAGCTTTGACAGGATTTTTTTTTTTTTTTTTATACGAAAGAATGTAACTTTCTGTAAGAATGTCTTCTGTGGTGTTTGTATAAGAAAATGCACTAAAAAGCTTCACTAAAACTATGTGTAACATAAAACAGGCAACTGCAGATAGAACAGAGCAACATGCTGGTGGTTCATGTGACTGTTCAGGAACAGAAAGGTCAAAGGTCATAAAACGTAAATAACTGAGTCTTCATTGGTAGCAGAATATAAAAAAAATATATATACAGTTTTGGAAATATCTGAATTTACATGTGCAGGAATTCAGAATAGATTTGGATCATCAATATTTTGGGAAATACACATATTTGCTTTAAGAGACAAGAAGATCGATACCATTTACAAGTCTGTGCGTTAAGTAGAGAGTAAGAGTCAGGATGTGGTTAGCTTAGCTTAACATAAACACTGAAAGCAAGGGGAAACACCTAGCCTGGATAGTACAAAGTTAGAAAAAAATCCACTTACAAATCCACCACTAAAGCTCACTAGTAAATAAACTGCATCTCATTTGACATGTGAAAAGAAAATTAGTGGTTTCAGGGGTAGTTTCGTGTTGTTCCTGGCAACCTTACAGTGACAAAAAGAAGGAATGAGTAATGTTGCAGCATGTAAATTCTCTCTAAAACCACACATTTTCATTTTTGCATCTTTGTTTGGGAACAGATTAATATAACAAGATACACTGTGTTAATTAGTTCTGAACTTTCCTCCTGTTTCTAGTCTTTATGCTAAGCTAAGTTTAGCCGACCGCCTGCAGCTCCGTACTTAACATGCAGATATGATATTGATCTTCATATTTAACTCTGGAGAAGAAAGCAGATAAGCACATTTCCCACAATGTTGAATTATTCCACTTAACTGAATGTGTGCTAATATACAGTGTGCATGTGTAAGATCCACTCACCTATATTGGGATGATTCAAGATCTTCATTATTCTTACTTCTCTGAAGAGCTGAAAATAAAGAGAAAGTGTTTACAAATCAAGCTGCAGGGTTCAGTAATTATACTACATTCTGTCTTTAGTAATATTCTTCTTTGTAACACCTCTGACACCAGTTAATTAAGTCACGCAGCAATATTTCATTAGAAAACACATTTTCAGATTCATTATTTTCAGTTTCTGTCTTGTGTCTGAAGTTTTTGTGTCCTGATGTGATTCCTGATGAGGAGGAAATACGTCAGCTGCTTCAACACTGCTGTTCTTATTCTTAGCTCACTCCTATTCTTAGACGGCTCATAACAGGAGATCATGAGTTCAGAAATCCAAACACTGGTCCTTGTGCTCGCCAACGTCAACACATTTGTCAAGGAAATGTGATTCATTTTGTCACCGACCGGCACCAAATCACGACGACAGGATTCCCGGCAGCACAGCGCCGGTTTAAACCAGCCTGAGAGATGCTCGTACGAGACGGCAGACTACCCGCTGTGGGGTCGGAAAAGGGATCTGAATCAAGTTAAACATGCAGCATCACATCTCCACCCCCCCCACTAATAATAAGACACTCTGTCGGCACACGCTCGCTTCCCCATCAGCATTCAGAGTGACCAGACAAGCAGATTTGTAACGGCCAAAAAATGCTTTTTAGCCTTCCGTTCTGTACGAGTCATAAAGGAGAAGCAAGTGCTATTTATTATTGATCCGCTGTTAACTACACCGCGCTCGCTTCCTTTCCATAAAAAATATAAAAAGGCATCAATCTTTCATGAGGCGGGAGTAGCCGCTGAGTGCTAGTTAGCTCAGCGAGGAGCAAATCACAGGCCAGAAAACACACAGATATCTTCCACCAACGCATAAACACATACGGCAGGAAATGTATCGCTACAGTGTTTAAACTTCATGATAATCAAGTGGTCTTTCTGAATAATATCAGATAATGTATTGATTATTTAATCCACTGAGTAAAATATTTAGTCTATAAAATGCCACAAATAATGACAGACGTACATCCTAAAATTGCTTATTTTGTTTCAATGTCAAAATAAAATCCCTGCTGTTCAATTAATAATGATAAACAAAGAAAATCAAGCAAATACTCAAATAATTAAGCTGTAAACACCAAATGCTCAACATTTTATTTGCTTAAACCATTTACCAAATATTAAAACTGTTGTAATGTTTTCATTTTATAGATGATCATTTCAGCAGCACTGGTTCAAGATGTTGTTTTCATAACATTTATTTTGAAAAATTGTGTATCTGAAACATATTGTTGAGACAATCTCTCATTTATCGCTCTGATACACAACTGTTCTTTTCAAATTATTTATTACTTTTGTGACTAAGTAAGCAAACATGATGTCAGGTTCCTCCTAAATTATCAGAGCATAAAATATCTTAAAAATGTCAATTTTGTTTGAAAAACAGTCACAAATTCTACACTATTGAATTAATAATGATATGAAACAAGTTATACATTTTTAAAGCTATAACCACCAACTGTTTGACATTTTTTTTCTGGATAAAAAGATGAATCAATTATTAAAACTGTCAGTTTTCACTGAACTGCCAAGTTATTTCAGCAGCACTGTAAGTGTGTTTTTTAGCTTTAACTTCGACAAATGGCTGAAATATCTCGTAAAAGTAATAAATCATTGTTAACTTGTGTTTTTTTTTTCTCGTTTATCTGTAAGCTTGTATCTATTCTCTCAGCGGGGAGTGAAAGGAACGACAAGCGACGAGACAAAAGGCTCGCTGACAGATTCGAACCCACGGCGCCTCAAACCGGCGGATCCACCGGGACGCCCTGTGAAAGCCTTCTGTCCTGAACCCTCCACTGCTGGAGTCTGCCTGAGAGGCAAACAGATGGTGACAAACAGCGGGTGATGTTTTCACATTCAGTTTGGTGCTGCACGCCGAGCTGCTCAAACACACACACACACACACACACTTACACAATGCTGTAAAAATGTGATACATGTCGTTCACCGTCTCTCGTGTTTCACACCGACCCCTGTGCTCTCTCATCTAGGCCCGCCCTTGTGTGAGTCCACTGTGCTGATCTTCCATTTAATCTTGTTTTATTTCCTGTCAACAGTTTTTTTGGGGAGTTTTTTTCCTATTTGAATCACAAGTCTGAGGATAAAGGATGTTGTTTGCTGTAAAGTCCCCTGAGGCAAATTTGTGTGTGTGATCAGGGACGTCGACAGTTAACCGTTAATCAGTTAACCACCAAGCAAATTTTTGGCTGGTTACACATGTCTGTCTACGGATTAATTTGCATACTAAGGTTGGGTACTGAACTTGTTACTTCATGTTAGATCAATCGTTGCCAAATTACGGTACCTTGTGGGGCTGAGAGTGAGCACAGCCCCGAAATAAGTTTTAAAAAAAAACACACATTTACCAATCGAAGCGTCTCACTGACAGGAGCATCGACCCCACAGATACAAAGAGACGTGACGGATCTATTTTACCAACCTGCACGGTGGCTAGCAGCTAGTTAGCATGGCTAGCATCGTTAGCATAGCCGTGCCGTGCCGTGTATAGAAATAAGGGTTAGGGGTGTAGCTGCAGTGTCTCTGGTTTAACAGCACCGTGTTGGGGCAGGTGACAGGTGTGTTTAACCCTCCTGTTGTCCTCGGGTCAATTTTGACCCAGGAGGTGTCATTATGTGCTGACTAAGAAATTATCAATTATTTTAACTATAGTTGAGATCAGACTGGTATGTGTAAAAGTTTAGTCGAGATACTGTTAAAACCATTTCAGTTGTTTTGATGACAGAACCTGTTGTCCTCCCGGGTCAGTTTTGACCCGGATCAGTTTTGACCCGAGAGGACAACAGAAGGGTTAAGGTATTTGTGTGCTCTGTAAGACGTCACGGCAAGGATTATAAAGTCACACAGCTGATGGACTGTTAGCCTAGCATGCTAATCCTACGGTCTATCTGTAATTACAACGTATATGTTAGTTTGTTATTAAGTCATCGACCAGTTGATGAGCCGAATGATTGAGAACAATATATAAACTAAACAATTAACTATAAAAATCAGTAGTTGCAACTCTAATTGCATCTTTTATATTAATAAGATGTTTAACTTAAAGACTTTTAGTAATCATCATGAAGACATGACTGTTCACACTCTAAATATTTGTACTCTACTGTGTTTTTATCTACATTTTATTTATTCTAGTCTCCATTTTTATCCATTTTCCTTTGATCCTCATAATTATGTCTGTGTTTGTGTTTAATCCTCATCTCTTTGTACATGTTCTCTATGTATAAATTGACATATTCTCATTGTTACCAAAGCAGATTCCATCTTTCTGCATCCTTCAGTTATGCAGAAATCAGCTTAAAAAACAAAAAAAACTGTTGTAAAGATAATAACTATCACTTCAAATCATAACACATTATTTCAAAATAGTAATTCAAACACTCAGATCCAGCAGGGAACGCCGGCTGTGGGAGTTACAGATAATAAATCTTGTTTCGTTCCTGGCTGTGAGACAGCTGAAGGGTTAATTATGAGCTGCAGTCAGGACGGGAGTTTTGGAAGCCATGTTAACAAACTGAGTCTGTCTGCTGCTACGAGGAGGAGGAGGAGGAGGAGGAGGAGGAGAAGAAGAGCCTGAGGTCTCCTCACTTGTCATTACTCCGCCTGTGATCCCGCTCTGCCCGTTATTATACTGAAAATACTCTCCTGAGCTCTCGCAAAAAGTACAGAGGAATAAATCTGAGCTGCTTCTCCGCGTCACAGCGAAAACATCTTCACTGCTGCTCAGGAAAAGGGGAAATAATTTTAGGGCAGCTGATGCTTGCTTTTATTATTGATAAGTGTGTAGATCATTTTCACAATTGTTATGTCTATGAAATGTTATAATTCCTTAAGGCTCAAGGTGACGTCTTCAAATGTCTTCAAATGTCTCAAAATGTCTCAAAATCCAAAAATATTCAGTTTATTATCATGTATGACACAGAAAAGCTTCAAATTCTCACATTTGAGAAGCTGCAAAATGAATATAAGCTGAATATTTGGCCATTTTGGTTGAGAAAAACTACTTAATTTATTATTTGATTATTAAAAATAATAATTTTCAGTCAATTAACTAACTTTATATTGATGGTTAATCTAAAGAAACAGTGAAATAGATCCAGTCCAGTTATTCTCTTAGTCAGAAACAAGTTTTTTTTTCCTCAACTCTGTGACTTTGTATATTTTTTTGGGCACAGTCTGTACTGTCCTATATAACAGATATGGGCCTTCTGACACCTGGATGTGTTGGAGGAAAAAAAAAACAACAAACCAGCAAGTATATGGGAATACTTTGTCAGGTATGTTATGCAGTAAACAGAATTAGTGGAAAAACACGAGAGACTGATGATTCACCGCATGATACAACCATTAAGGTTAAACCTGCTGGTGATCCGCTCATACCAGCGAGATGATGCACAGCTGTCGTCCTCGGTTACATAATCAAGTCTCGTGATCGATACGAAGCACCTTCGGGTTGAAATGACACACGGTTTGAGGGTGCGATCACACCTGACTGTTGGTTTATTTTTTTTTTTTACAAATCTTGGTGCAAAAATCTCACCGAGCGTTTTTCCTGTTTAGGTTAACACAACCTCAGTGACAAGTGATCTGCAGCTCGTAAACAACTTCCCACGGTTAGATCAGTCACAGGGTTGTTTTTTTTTAGTAAACTTTGATCCCACCAGGTTACAAAAAAATCGAGGTGCGTCACAATAAATCTGTTTAACAGCTCCTGTCTGTGTGCTTTTTTTTTTTGCTTTAATTGATCTCCAGTGTTCATTTCTGTTAAAAAGAAATTTGCTCTTTACCACATTTTGTTAAGCTCGGCCTCCCGAGAGAGAGAGAGAGAGAGAGAGAGAGAAGCTGCTTCTCAGTGCAGCTATTTAACATCCTCTAAAGCTCGGATGTTATTGTTCTCATTCGGCCAAATAAATCTACTTGAGGGAGTAAACGCTCTGGTTCAGATTTATTGCTCCCATCACACCCACTTTAGGACACTTCAGAGAAAATGTTGTTTTTGTTGCAGCCTTTTTTTTTTTTTTTTTGAATCATGAGCTGCAGATCAAACTGCTGCAGACTTTAAAAGAGAATTATAAACTTTGAGTTAAGAGTGTTTGGGTTTTCTCTTGCCGGATCAATTTAGTACAGAGGTTCCTAACATCACAGGTCATACTGTGTGTCTCTAACTGGTCAGCAGTTTGATTAAAAAGTGATTTTCCTTCATTGTTTCTCAGACTGTTGCATTTGAGTCATGTTAAGAGGCCTGCAAAACTCAAATTACAGTATCTCACCACACAAAAGCAACAATTTGAGTTAAATCCAAAAAGAAAAAAATGTTTGTTTTTTTGTAGTACTCCTGTAATCATCTGATCAGGTTGGCAAACACTGGTTTAGTAGATTAATTAATATGACTGGATATTGTCTGAAACTGTCTGACACCTGAACTTTAGTGCTGATTCCAAAGAAATACGTTTTTTAATACAAGTTTTTCATTAAAAGTCTTTTCTTTAAATTTACAAAAAAGCCAAATTCCACCAATGCAGAGTTTTTGTGAGTTCTTCACACAAAGACGTCTAAGAGCTGAAAGGATTAGTCGATTGATTGATATTGTGTGATCGGTTAATCATTTATCAAGCAAAAATGCTAAACGACGATGTGTAAAATGTGAAGATTTGTTGCTTTTCTGTAAGTTATTCTTGTAAATTAGAGATGTTTGGATTTTATCTACATTGACAGTTGGACACAAAAAGCTGTTTGAAGACGTCACCTTGAACTCTGACAGACATTTTAAACTGTTTTCTGATGTTTTATAGACACATTTAGTGCGGCTGCAACTAACGATTATTTTCATTATTGATTAACTGAGTTGTCATTTGGTCTATAAAATGTTATAAAATGACAGATCAAGATGCAACCTCAAATATCTTGTTTTGTCCCGACGAACAGTCCACAACCTGAATATATTCACTTTACTGTCATAGAAGACTAAAAAAAAACAGAAAATATTCACATTTAAGAAGCTGGAATCAGAAATTTTCTTCAACTTCGAGTTGAACAATTAATCGATCATCAAAACAGTTTGCATTTAATTCCCTGTCAGTCGACTAATTGTTGCACTTCTTCAAAAAAAAAAAAACTATTGATTGAAGGGAATGAGAGTGATAATAAAAATAACTGTCAGCAGCAGCCTTAAAGCCGTCACATAAAGTCTGAAATTAGCTAATTATTTAAATCAGAATATATAAGTCAACAAAACTAAGACCAAACATTCAACGCTTTCAGTACATGTGTTCAATATTCAGTCCTATTAATTAATGTAGCCGGAGAGACTGTAAATATTTGTTCACATGATGAAGAAGAGAATGATCCTCACAAATCCTGCCTCCAGGCCCTCCAGGCTCTAATAACTGCTTCATCAGAAGGATAATGTGAGCACAGGGAGCGGAGGTCGCCCCAGACTTCAAGCATTTGATGGACAGTGTTTACATTTAATCAAGACTTTCCAAGTGTCACACTCCCTCCTCTGACCTTTGACCTGGAAGACGACAAGAACCCTCTGCAGGCTGAATCGGGACACGAGGAAGAGCAGAGCGCGAGCTGGAAGCAGTTCGCCAGCAGCCGGTGACAGATGTGAATGTCGACTCAGCTCCTCCAAAACTATTAAGAACAGTGGCTGAAAATAAACATTTAGGCTTCGGAGACGATATCCCCCGCTATCAGCCTCTCGCCAATTCTTCCAGTTACATAAGAGGTCAGGACACAGAAGTGCCGGCTCCGAGGCAGGTTGGCTGTTACATCGGCGCCGGCTCAGAGGCAGGAGGGAGCGAGGAGGAGAAAATAAACATCAGATCCTATCCTTTCAAAACTCATCTGAACCTGGACGTGTCTCGTGTGGCTCGTAGTGATGAACCTACAGAGAATTATCAGCGGCTCTGCAGCTCTGCTCGGCTTTACCGAGCTTTATAGTGAGTTTCAGCTCATTGTTTAGCTGTCTGGCTGCAACTTTACTGTTTTGGTTCGCTCTCATAGCGCTGTTTTCAGCCGTAGCAGGCAGCTGTTTTCAGAGAAAAAGCTGTAAAAAGCCACTGTACACTACCTGCTCAGCACCGAGACAGTTAGCTGTAGCCTAGCTGGTGAACATAGAGGAGCATTTAGCAGCTAAAGAGCCAGATATTTCCCTCAGGAGTTGGTAGAAAGCAGAAACAGAGCTAAAAGAGAGTGAATATTGGACTTATATTCACCAGGTGTACAGAAACACGACTCCAAATGAATGATAATGTCGCTCCGTAACTGCTGGATGTTTGTTAACAAGTTCAACATATCAATCTGAAAGGTGATGATACAGATTGGTGACAAATTAAAGGAATAAACAGAGTAAATGAGTTGAGAGACAGTCGTTCAGATGCTTCTATTGAGGACACGAGGAGTCACTGATTGGTTTGATGAGTCAGAAAACGATATGAATCACATGCTGAGGCCTTAACAGTCACCGCATCTCCTTTGGAGCTTCTGGATGACAAATGTGTTTTATATCATCATCATCATCATCATTTCTAATCGACATTGTGGGCATATTTGATGTGCTGTGTCTAGCTTTGTATTTTGTATTATGTGTTCTTTTTACTGCTTGTTGTGCTGTTGTATGTTTGTCTGGGACTATAGATGCAAATTAGCTTCAAGCTAACTCTGGTGCAGTGCATCTTTAATGTTTCAAACTGCACACTGTCCCATTCAATAAATAAATCAAATCAAATCAATCGTCGTCATTCAAAACACCAAATGACGGTACATGATTTGGAAGAACGATGTTAATCTCTAACTTCAGAAACATGGAGACTCATGGTGGCCTTATTACAACACTTCATGATGGTTTTTCCTTTAATTTGTCACCTGTCTGTACATCACTACTTGTTCCTGCTGAGAACAAATAAATGGACAAATAAATCATTTAATGTAGATTTAAGTTGTTTAGCCCCGTTCAGGACTGTCTGGTTACCTCGTTTTTCCACAACAGCTCTTTACATTTTACATTTTTGTGATTGTTGTCGCTCGTCTCACGATGCGACTTAGGAAACGTGCCGTCCGTTCTGTCTAGCCGCATGTTACTACGTTATCAAGAGAACATATCATTGTCTAATTTTCTTATCAAGGACATTTTCTATCACAATTCGTGTTTGTATCGTTTGTATTTCTCAGATCTACCACACACACGCTTCAGTGGTTTTAAACACCAACAGGCCCTAATGAAGATCAAACCCGCAGGATTAGTGCTTGCTGAGTTTCATATCCTTAAGATCAGCCGCAGATCTGATCCATGTCAGGGTTTCCTTCAACTGAATCTCCAACTCATTGGCAAAAATAGAAAAGATCGAGCCTATATATAGAAACACATGACATGAATTGGAACATTTTATGTGTCAATCATGTAAAAAAGGTGCTAAAGTATTTAAATGTGTTTTCTTTTTTTAAGAGTGTTCCAGTTCCTTAAAATAAACATCAGAAGGAATATCAATCCCTTGTGAAGCAGCAGGAAAAATAACATCTAAGAGATTTTTTTTTTCCTTGACTGTGACAAAGCAGTAACCTAAAAACAACAAGGATAGCCGACAAAAGCCTCACGCTTTGTGTTTCCGTGAACAGCGCTGTCATGACTCAGTGTTTTTCTGTCAGCGTAGTGTCACAGCCAACGCCAAAGGGCCCGGGCCTCTGAGATACAAAGGCCAGAATCAATGGAGCTTTGGAAAAACTGATGGAAAACCACTGCCGACCGCTGAGAGAGGAGCTGAACAGCGGGGGCCAGCTGAACATCAACACCCGACATCATCACCGTCACCACCAGCGGCAGCCGCCGCCGCCACGCTCTGCCCCGTCCCCTCTTATCTGTCTGATGAGCAAAAAAAAAAAAAAAAAAGCCTCCGGAGCTGCAACAGCCCAGTCGATATCGCTCTGACTTCCCCGAAACTGCTTCCAGGCCGAGAGACAAAATGTACAGCAGCGCAGATCAAAACAACCACACACACACACACACACACACACACACATCTCCCTTGCTAATGAGTGTACACACAAAATAAAAAAAAAAAAGGAGACAGGCTTATGGGCAGCTCATTCTTAGCTCACTGACTTCAAACTGTAAGTGAAACTGCTTTTCATCTGGCAGCAAAAAGGAGCTTTCACTCTCAGCCTGTGAATTTGCATTTTAAAAAAGGCAAACCCACTTCTTAAACTTTTCAACTCCTTGTCGTTATTCTACAGCCGTTAACGCTGTGTGATCAACATTTACTTCATAATTATAAGTTGAAGCAAAACTTAATTTGGTTGATTCAACACAGAAAACAAAACTGTCACACTGACAATCAAACAGCATGAACTGAGGAAAAAAAAACAAAAAAACATTTAGTTCCTCTCGGAGGCCGACAGATGTTCAGAGAAACATTACTAACAACTGAGAAAATAAAAAGCAACAGTTTCCAGCAGAAAAGTCTTCATGTGGGCAAATCTGGATCTTCAATGTCTTAAAAGAGATAGAAGTAGAGCTGGATTCCACAAGTCCAGAATCGATTAATACTAATGTTGCATAAAACGCTTCTCAATTCATTCTGGGAACTTAAAATTTCTTCTACATTTAACAAGTGAGCGATACAATTGTTTCCTTGAATATAAAACTGTGTATCTGCAGACGGCTGCTAGCTAGCGTTAGCCACCCGGTGGCGACAGACTGAATACAGAGTATTTTAATTGATCGCCAACTGTTTTCATAGTCGACTCATTGTTTTGAGTTATTTTAAGATAAAACACACCAAAAAAACCCACAAAGCAGCTTTTTATGTCACTATACAATTAAAATCAGTAAGCCACACTTAACACACTTTACAGTAACGAGGTTACTACAGTGCATGTGAACCGATTAACCATGTGACCTGTTTTTTCCTGATAAATCTGCTTAATTAAGTCCATGTAATCACACTGATAGTTAGTTAGAGTCAGCTGACCATCCTGAGACACGACACACCTGTAAACTGAAGCACAAACTGAAACTAATCACGTCACGTTTACGAGACTGTTGTGACTCAATGCGGCTAATATATCCAGCTATCATCTACGTTAACTTTTTAATTTAAAAAAACAAGCAAAAACATTTACAACAAATAAACACTGCATACACACAACATTTAGAGCTGATGTACGACTGCTTTTCCTGAATTCACTCTTTTTTTCCCCCCTAAATTGTCTGAGAATCAAACCTAACACACATACGATCTCCTCTGAGGCCTCGTGTTTCGATTCTAACAAGCTTTAAAGTCCAAACTCTCATCATGGTGTCGTCGATGTACAGCTGAATCAGCATCTCCGACGCAAAAAGCATCAAACTAAAAGAACACAAGCCCTTAATTCAACCCCGGGAAGCTATATGGAGAACACATGCTCCCGTCCCAGCATGCCCCGCTTCCCATTTACACAATTAATACTCAATCTGTTGTGCTTCATGAATTAGTAAATGAATTCTGCCACAGCGTGAGTGTATAACAGGAGGGAGAGAGAGAGAGAGACAGAGAGAGAGAGGGTAAATTACCTTCTGAAGGCTGTTTGGATTCAGCTGTGTCTTGTCTATTATCTTAATTGCCACCTGTGGAGAGAAAAGAAAACAGCATTGAAACGGAGCTAAATGGGACACAAAGGCAAGAGAAGTGAAAAAAAGAGGAAGTGGAGTATGACATTGAAACTAAAAAGAAAAAAAAAAAAGAAAGCAGCACAGAAAAGGAAGCAGACACAAAATGCATGTTTTTTTTTTTTTTTAAAATGGGAAAACTGGATTTAAAGATTTAAATGGCAAATCTGAGACAGTTTCAACATCCTCCTTTAGAAAAAAATACAGCAACTGGCGAATAATAAACAACAGACTCGGGGAAGGGATTGAGTTAAATGTCGTACACTGTGTTATGAAGAAGCTTTTTCTGGTCATCAATTATGAACAAATCAAATGCTCGGCAGCGACAGCTCTCCCTGCGTACATCCATTACTGCCAACGAGGTTTACATCGATATATCTGGCAGTATATGGAGCTGGCAGGGCTGGTGCTGATACCACGTCAGAGTGTTGGCACGGATACCAAAACATCTTACTTTATCTACCTTTGAGCCTTATTTTACCTCTGAAATCTCTATATAATCCTGTGTTTCATCCAACAAAAGAAGCCAAAACGTTCTCTAATTATAAGCAGCTATAAAAGAACTTTGCCAAAGTAAAAGAGTTAAAAACAGGCAAAATTTAGATTCAGATCAGGAACTGTTTTATCAAACAATAAGCGCGAGACAATGAAGCTGACTGGAAATTCACTGCCGGCTTTTTTGTACTTCTGTTTTCAATAGTCAGTGCATCAGACACATTCCAGTAAAATATCAAAGTATTGACGTTCAATTTCCAGCCCTGAGAGCCTGTATGAGCCTGTTAATAAAAAAAGAAATATCAGCCTAGTGTGTGTGTCATCCTCCACCAAAACCACAGAGATAAACTCATCAGCTCTGTGAAGGAGAGAGGAGGTCGAACCAAATCAGTCCTAGTGGTCAAATATTGGTGTATAATCAACGTTTCATGAGAGATTCAGGCTCCAACAGCAGATATTGTGTTAAAGATTGTGGTTTTCCTTTAGGCTACATGTACTTCATGTATTATTTTATGTTATGAAAGTTATGTTTTGGCTTCATTCTTCTTCAACATACATCTAACTTTATCTATTTTTCCAAAAACACGCAGATATTGTTCACCGTGTTTCTCTAATTGACATCATCAATATCTAACGGCGTCAAAACAATAATATAACCTGATTAAACTTCCTCTCGTTAAAAAACATTTCTCTTTTCCTGCCTCACCTCTCTGCCGGTGAGGATGTGTCGGGCCAGTTTGACCTTGGCGAAGTTGCCCTTCCCGATGGTTTTGAGCAGCCGGTAGTTGCCGACGTGGGGCTGCTGCGGCTCCTCGGAGCTGCGGGGACGCACGCCGGTGCGGGCCGAGCGCGTGCTGATCTCCTGACGCCCATTGCTGTGAGACGTGTGCTGAAAAAAAAAAAAAAAAAAAAAGACACATTATTTTAGATGACGTTGAATCGTTCTTATTGTGAAACATCTACATGTATCAGCGGTGACTCATGTTGACCCACTGTGACAAATCCACTCAGGATGTGCAGAGCAAAAAAGATATTTATAGTGCTGCACCAGACAAGGGAAAAAAAAAAAAAGCTTTTTATCCCTCAAGCACAGGTGGCAGAAATACGAGTATTTTCCAGGCAGTTTCACCATTTCATCAACTATATAAGAGCCCCAAAACCACAAAGATATTTTATAATCACTCAGTACTTTATATTTCTATAATCTACCAATATCTTTGATGGCTAATCTTTATAAGTTGGTCTATGAAATGTCAGAAAATAGTGAAGAATTTCCATCACAGCTTCCCATAGTCTTTAAAATGCTTGTTTTGTCTAAACAACAGTTTTAAACCACAAGATATTCAGTTTCATTTCACACAAGACCACAATAAGCACAAACCCCCCCTCACATCTGAGAGGTGAGAACAAAAAAAAAGAGACAAATGCTTAATCTATTATCAAAATGGTTGCAGATTAATTTTGTAACAACCTGTTTTAGCTCTAAAATAAAACAACAGCAGTAAAGTCTGTCAAATAAACACTTAAATTAAACTGGTAACGTTTGTGTAGACTTAAATCAGAATAAATAATTTTCTGCTGCTTATGGACGTGTGCTCAGCAGGTTTTTGAGTCAAGGTTGCTTGGACTGGCATGAAGTGGAAAGACGTTACCAGTGATTGGCTGTCACAAAAAAAAATAAAGGTCATATTCACACTCAAGTAATTGACAAGTAAATTGCAAAAATGTGAACAGGGTTGAGGGCAAACTGCGGAGTTATTGACCTCTTCTCTCCTCAGATATTCAGCCTTTTGTCCTCCTTATTATCTTATCAACAGCTGGTTTGGTTTTTTAGCTGCCACGACAGCAGATACAAAACTAAAACTGCATATTTCTATTATATTTTCTTCTTCATTTTCTTTTTAAACTGGCTCTGAATTTCCTGTGTTTGAAATGCGCGATACGAATCCGCTTGCCAAAAATACAACATTTAACAAATAAAAAATTCACATTCTGTGGTTAGCAGGTTGTGCCAAAGTCATATCCTGTGGTGGGCACGCAGACTAACTGAAAACAGGATGTAGATCGGTGCACGGAGCAACAAATACAGGTTTGAAGGTTACTGAAAGTAACAAGGGTCAACCTATTTACAGCAGACTGGTTAAAAATGCTGATAGCACACTTTTTATTCTAATGAATGAGATTTCAAAAGAGTTAATAGCATCCTGTAACTGACAGTATCTGATTATTTATCTGTCTTGTATGGTTTGAGGCTGTAAAAGGTGGTGTAATAGTCAAATGTGTGATGCCTAATGTTCAGAAAAAACCATGATCAAAGATTAGCTGCAGGCTGCAGGATGGGAGTCTGGTGTTGTGGTTTTGTTGTGCACAGCTCTGACAGCACCACCAATGGAGAGATTGATTTTTTTTTTTTTTGGAAGGGTGGGGGGGGGGTTGCTGTATCAACCCCTCCCAGGCCATGTAAGTTAAAAAGAAAAAAAAAATCTGATAGATACTCGGTGCGGCCTCGGTATCGACTATCCACCCGATGCTTCATTAACAGTGGCAGTGTCCTCTCTGCCCCGCCCCGGCTCTACCCCCCCCTTCCTATCCTCCCCCCCCACCCACAAAAAAACTGACCCCATTTACCCCGGAGACGCTGCAGGCGACAGTGATGAAGTGGCAAAAATTAACAACAAGAGTGCAGATTTTCACACAAACCATGAACTTTATATAAACCAAGAACAGAAGGTCGAACATGATGAGCGAGAAACATCATCTTGACTTTTTTTTTTTATTATTATTCCACCCCACAGAGCACCAATGCAATTAAAAATCACCATAGAGTTATCACATCTTTAATTATATAAGATGTTGTGCAGATATTGCAGCGACTATGAGGTCTCTTTAAGAATATTATAAATAGGAATACCACACAAGATAAAGTTACTATTAGGTAGGACAAGGTCACCACCAACTGAACTAACGCAGCAGACGTTCAAAGTCTCCACAAGAATATTTGAGAGGAGATATAGAACAGCGCTAAACCACAATAAGGTCACTTTAAACTCTCCTACTAAGCAGCACAGACACACTTTAAGTCACTAAAGGAATATTTTAGGACTTCTACAGTGATAGCAACTGAGATAAAAATACCATCAACTAGGATAAGGTCACTGTTGAATACCACAGACACACCACAAAAAAAACCTCCAGCAGGAACATTAAGGGAACTAAAAAGATCTGCTCATCATAAAAGAAAACAAAAATCTCTACATTTTTATGTTCTTAAACCAACAATCCCCTCGTTTTTTTTTTTTTTCCTGGTTGCCTTTCATCCGGCTGACAACTTCCTGTAATGCCTGTTTAATTTGATCCTTTCCTTTTCAGTGGTTACTCACAAAGCTGCGGTGTCTCCTCGCTGCCTGGGAGCCCGTCATGTTTCAACAGGAAAACACTCTGCCCCGCTGATGATGCCCATAGAGATTCCCACCACACCAGATTTTCCCAACTCAGAGCCCCGATAACCACAGAGAGAGAGACAGAGAGAGACAGAGAGGGAGACGGCAGGAGGGGGGGGGGGCGCCGGGAGGGGGGGACTGGGGGGGGGACTGAACTGCGTCAAACCAGCGACAGGCAGCAACACCGAAACCAGGAAACCACAAACTGTCCTGTCAGAGTAAAAGCATTACATCGGCTGCTACGGAGTCCTCCCTCTGTGTTTTTTTGAGACTATTTTGTTTCCATACATTGTCACGCTTGACTGAAGCGCAGCTTTTTAAGAAAATGCACCATAACTGCTGTGTAGATTTGGTGTTTTGATACGCTGAAATGCCAAAATTGCCATCAAGATATGTTAAAATAAACCTTTAGTTCATCATCTTCTACTTTTCTTTGGTATATTATTATTAAAGCTGCAACTAACAATTACTTTCATTATCGATTACTGTGCTTAACTAATCGTTTGGTCGATAAAACGTCAGAAAACAGTGAAGAACGCTTGTGACAGCCAGTGGAAAAACATTTCCATTGTTTTGTAAGAGAAACAGTCCAAAAATATTTAGTTTACTATAATGTAAGGAAAAAGAAAAGCATCTTCCATTCTTCCATTTCAGAAGCTGCGACCATTAAAAATGACTAAAACAATTGATGGATTATATTCTCGATTAGTTGTTTGGTTTATAAAATGTCCAAAAATAATGATCAATGTCTCCCAAAGTGCATGGTGACGTCCTAAAATGTCTTATTTTGTCTCGACCAACAGTCCACAACTCAAAAATATTCAGTTTACTGTCACAGACGACTGAAGAAACCAGAAAATATTCACATTTGAGAAGCTCCAAACAATTACTCGATTATCAAAATAATTGCAGATTAATTTAATAGTTGGCAACTTATCGATTAATAAACTAATCTTTGCAGTTTTAAATTCAATTTCTTTTAATTGCCTCATCATTTAACCGACTAATTGCTACAGTTTCATTATTATCCTGTTTTCTAGAGCCAAAGCGCTCGGGTCAATTAACGGATTACTCGCTCGACAGAAAATTAATTGTCAACAACTATTTTGACAGTTGATTAATCATTTTGTTCTGTTTCCAGCCTCCTGAATGTGAATATTTGCTGGTTTCTTTTGTCTTCTATGACAGTTAGTCAGAACAACTGAATATCTTTGGTTTGTGGACTGTTGGTCGAACAAAACAAGACATCTGAAGACGTCGCCTTGAGCTCTGAGCAATTATACTGAACCCATTTTCTAGACGAAGCCATTCATTCAGAAAATAACTTGTAGATAAATCAATATGAAAATAATCATTGGTTGCAGCCCTTCTGCCTGGTATTTCCTGCCTGGTGAATCTTTACATTTACAGCTACTGAAGTGGCCCTATTTTCCCTACAGGGATCAATAAAATTTCACCACATCTTATCAACGTCAGTGTTCTGTTTGTACAGTACGAGGTCTTATCTCCAGCTGACTCTCTGCTGCTTGCTACCGTGATGAGTCATGAGATTCTGGCGATACCACATGCAGAAATTACGAGGCTGCAGCTGCACGAACGGGGGATATGGAGAAGAAAGAAAGAAAAAAAGGAATGTATGGATGTAAGGATACAACAAAACGGAGATAAATGAAGCATTAGTCTGTAGATCAAGATCATGCCAACTAGAAACACGAGGTCCACGTGAGAAAGTTTGCATTGCAGCTCCAAGAAAATATGCAAACAGGTATAGAAATAGCAGGTAAATATTTAGGTAAAGAAAATTTACAGCTAATCAACATAATATTATTTATTTCTTTAAAGTCGCTCACCCCCCCCCCCCCTTCCCTATTAGAAGAGTTAATATTCTGCAGCACTAAAACAAACTACGAATGTCAATGACTTTACTGGTCTGGAGCTGAAAAATTGCTTGATTAAATCAATCAAACAAAGTCAATCAAGAACAGTTTTAACATAGATTGCTCGATTTAGAGTCCAAGTCATTTATCAAGCAAAGCTGCTAAATAATTAGTGGTTCCAGTTTGTCAAATGTGAAGATTAACTGGTCAGAAATTACTGGTTTTGGAAAGTTTTTGAAATGGGCATATCCCAGTATCTCCTTACATCTTACAACCTCAATGACAGATTAACCATTTCAGTCCCAGATTAGTCGTTCAACAGCAAATTAACTGCCAACATTTGCAGGTTGTAGCTTCTAAAATGTGAAGATTTGCAGCTTTTTTATTTTTGGCAATTTGAGGGCGTCGATTCAAAGTGTAGGAAAATATGATCTTTGCAAGTTCTTTGCTGGGCCTCATTCAATGTATTGATTATTCGATTAAAACGTGATTTAGAGCAGAAACAATTAGTCGATTAACAGAATATTAATGTGCAACAATTTTGACAAAAGGAATAATCATTGAACTTATTTATCATGAAAAAAAAAAGCCAAACATTTTCTGTTTCCAGCTTCTCAAACCTGAGGAATTTCAGCTTTTTTCTGTTTTATATCACTGCTGATTTAATATCTGAAGATTTCACTTTGGGTCTTGGAAAATTTTGACAGATATCTTTCACCATTTTTATAGACTCAGAATAATTAGTAGATTAATCAGAGTAATTGTAGCCCTCATATTTTATTGTTAGTTTTTTGGCAGTTGGTCAGGAAAAGTTATGAATTTTACATCATTACTTTGGGTCGAAATGAAATGAAGAAATCCTTTTTATCCCTTTTACGTCATATCCGGTCATATTGTGCACCTATTTTAACAACAAAGGGCCAAAAAATACAAAATTGCTTTGTATTCTTGTATCAAAATCCAATCATGTTTTCTTCCTGCAAAACAAAATATGACGTGTGCTTACGTAGACTTGAACCAACCAATTTCAACCAATAATAGCAGGACATCCACCCATCAAATCAGTCTTAAACTTTTAGCAGCACAGAGCTAAGATTCATAATGACTCGCCCATTTTTCAACGTTTAACTCAAATACCTCCCAACGTTACGCCCCGCCTGTTAGATACTCTCAAAATGCTGTTTCATCTGGACTTTAAAAAGATAGATTTGACATTATTTGTAAGGTAAAAAGCTAGAAAATAACAGTACATTAATTGTTTCCCCTTCCACTCATAAATGTGTTTTTCTTCTTGTTCCTTCAGTTGTGTGTTTGATCTTCACTGTGCAGATGATGTATCTGCGCACACTGTTTTCACATTCGTCTGCTGAACGTGGAAAGTTTCTCTGTGACCACCGGAAACTTAGATTTTAAAGGAACGTGCCTACAAGCATTATTTGTAACATCACAACTAGTTTGGAGCCAATTGTGGTCCAATATTCAACAAGTGTGATGTGGAAACTTGAAGCCTCCAGTGAATTAACACTGAGAATGAACTTTACAGTAAAGCAGGAGACATCTTGTGTCCAGCAGTTAAACTTTAGAAGTGAATTATATTTGAATATCCATACATTATGGAAGAGATGTAAGGATTTTAACAAGATAACTGGACTTTATTTTTATGGGAAAAACCATATCAGACACACATTATTATTCAAAGTAAAGTATTTTATAAATATCTTTAAAAATGTCTGGAGGATATTTAATAATTAAAATAATTCTGTGTTGTAACATGTTTTAACAGATTTGTCCTTCTTTGAAAATCCTAACCGGAAGCACTAATTGTTACCTTGACGACACTTTTTTTCAGACAGCAGATTCTGTTGGTCACGAGGGGGCGGGACTAGTGAAACCCATATTTGGAAGCTGAACGGTTGAAACCCTTGAGTGACAGCTGGAGGGGCCAATCAGCAGCCTGAACAAAATCTACTGTTGCCTGCCAGAACCAGCAGGCAAAGTCCTGTAGTTTTTGTTCGTGGTTGGGCCTAAATATCCTGAGTACGTCCTAATTACCTACAGTCACATCAAAACTTATTGCATAAATACAATTGAACACATAAATGAATCCCGAGCAGCAACACTGAATAAAACTACAGGGCGTGTTTGACGTAGAGGATAAGCTTGTTTACGATTTACCAACAAAGTGTGAAACAATTAGCTCATCATGCAGCCCAATAACGCAACAAAACGCCATTAATTTCACTTAAATATTCATCTCTTCTTAGGGGTAATTCGATGATATTTGCACCATCAAAGCACAGTACAGTTTGCTAAATAAACCCGATAAACAACCCTTCATACTTACACTTTCCGTCACCTTCTCGTTGACGGTAGGCAAAGGAGTTTTTGTTGACATCTTTTATTCGTCCTTCCTTTAACCAGTCGCCCTCTGACGTCCAAAAATCCACCGACTCCTTCGTCAGTCTGGCAGCCGAAAAAACGCAAAAATTATTGCTTTTGCTTTGCAGCTCTCTCCGAGGAAACAGTCTCAGCATGGATCGTGACAATTTTCAAACCAGACCGGACGTGTTAGAGCCGAGCACCTGAACTGTTAAGACACCGAAAAAAAAATCCTCCACTAAAGAGCATAATAATGTAATGTTTAGATATTTACATGGCGCGTACACTCCGTCCTCGACAGCAAAACGAAATCAGCCCCGTCTATCCGTTTGTGTTTGAGTCAGTGAAGCTAACTAAACTAACGTTAAGGCGCTGTCGGTGTCGGTCGCCACTTCCAAAAAAAAAAAAAAAAAAAAATCGCCCTTAGGCTTTCTTTTCACAATAACAAGTCAGTCTAGCAACGAGCCATGGCGTCTAATGTCACCCGTCAATGTTTCTTGGAGGGATTCAGAAGGTTTTGGTAGCTGAAATACTCGCCGTCGGCTCGGTTTCTTCCATCTCCGGCGGCCCAAAGTGAAGCTGCTCTGTCTGTTTTAGGTGGGACCAAAATGGCTACTCAGCGGCTGGGTTGGATTAGGATGCGTTCACGGACCGCCTGCCGGCTCCGACATAAGAGTTATTAAAAAAAACCTGTCGAACGACCAACCGTTATTTTCCATTATCAACTAATTTTCTTTCGGTCATTTTCTCGACTAATTGATTAAATTTATTATTAGTCTGTTAATGTGATTTTGTGTGATTTAGTGTGTGATTAGTGTTGTGTGCTAACTTGTGTTTTTAGTTTCTTGTTTGTTTTTTTACGATCCTTTTAATTTATGTAAAGCGTCTTTGAATATAAATAATATCTGTATGAATAAAATGTATTATTATTATTTAAAAAACACAAACAAACAACTAAATTCATACAGATTAGATTCGATTAGAGATAAAATCAGATTACAGATTCGGAAAAGCGAACAACTCTCCGCGTTTGTAAAGATACGCAGCAAAAGTCTGTTATATTTTACTTGATAAATGTAAAATAAAAATGTTATCAGAGTCACAATTCAGGCTGCAACTTTCATTATTGATTGATCTACAAGTTATTTCCTGATGTCTGGTCTATATGTCTGGATTAGGATGCCTTCATGGACCACTCTCAGGCTCCAACATAAGTATTTTTCATAAAACATCAAACAACCACCTGTTATTTTCATGAACAATTAATCTCCTATCAGTTATTTTCTCAACTTGTCAATTAAAATGTATTAGTCTGAATTGCAATCACATCAGAATCACGATATAAATGTATTCATGTCTTGTTTTTTTCTGTCCAGTGGACCAAAATCTTAATATATTCAGTTTACAATGATATAAAACAGAGAAAAGCAGCAGATCCTCATACTTGAAGAAGCTGGAAACAGACCATATTCAGCATTTTTACTTGATAAATGCCTTAAATGATGAATTGATCATCTAAATAGTTGCCAATCACTGTTCTGGTTATGAACTAATTGATTAATGGTTGCAGCTCAAATTCAAATCCATTAACTCTGTGAGGCAACTAATCAACAGACTGAATTATTTTTTCAGCATCATAACAGAAAATAACTTTTATCTGAGAACTACAGTACAATATAATACATTACATATACAGTCTATTCTTTTACTTATATATTTTAAGTTATGTACACTGCAATAACTGGATCTTTTTCTGCAATTCAGTAATTAGCTGATTAAATTGGCCTTAATTAAAAAAAGAAGATACATGTAAATCATCTCAGAAATGTGCAGTAATTTCAAAATGACCAATAATTAATACACAAGTTGGCTAAATAAAAGGAAAACAAATTGATTTATAAATAAAAACAGTAAAACTGAAAATAAGTCCTTGTATACGGTTGTTAAAAAGTGTAATTTGCTTTTTTGTAATTTCCTTTTTTTCTTCTTTGTTACAGGAAACTGCTGTCAGTCGCCTCCTAAATGTTACAGAAACCATCACTGGTCAGATTTAATCCTGATCAGCCTTCAGTGATCAATAACAGTACATTCATTCATCATCTCAAAGTACAAAATCACCTTTATTGGTCTTCTGGTTGATTTGTTTAATGAGTTGATAGAAAACTACGTTGAAAATGATTCAAAGTCCTCAGTGATGTTTTTGTGTTTTTGGATGGTTTAATGATATGAGGATAATTTTAACAACAACGATTACACAAACATTATATTATTGTTGTTTTTTAAGGCTGTTTCTTGTATTTTTTAGACTAAATTTGACCGTTTGTGGGAACAAAAACTAAATGAATTGCATTGAAAGTGTTTAGTATTCTCCACCATAACCAGACTATAATGTAAGGACTTTACATTTACAAAATTTTACAAAAGTTGAAAAAGTTATTGTAAGATAATTGTAAAAGTTTTTTTGGGGGGCTAGACAGAAATATCTTTGTTGGGTTGTTTTTGAGGATTTAGGACTCCTAGGATTTCTAAAAACCTGACTGGCCGTTATCAGAGTGGATTTTGCATGTTCTCCATGTATTTACATAGATTCCCCCAAATTATAATTTGTATATATCTCATAATTATAACACAGTATATCCAAATAGTTGCCATTATTTCATACAATACAATGTACAATCACAATTCACAGTGAATATAGTTAAGTACATTTCCTCAAGTACTGTACTTGAGTACAATCTTGAGATACTTCTATATAATACTACTTTATACTTACACTGCACTACATTTCAGAGTGAAATACTGAACTTACTCATCTAGATTTATTTCACAACTATAGTTACTTGTCAGATCTTAGATTTTACAGGTAAAACAGATGACAATATTTTATATTTGTAATTAATTTAGATCACTTTGCAGAATCAGTTTTCAGCATGACATTAAAGGGTGATAAAACAATAGAACATCAAAAATTCCAAGAAAGGTGAATATTTTTTATTGTATTTTTGTATATATATACTAAATATAACACTGAGTGGAACCATTTTGCATAACGAGTATTTTACATTTGATGTACTTTTACAAAAGATTTTGCAATGCAATGCTTTTACTTGTAAAGGAGTATTTTCATACTGTGATATTGCTACTTTCATCCAAGTCCAAATACTTCTTTACACCACTGATAATAATCCATGCCTACATAAAACCTTTTGTCAAACCGTTGTGACGGAAAGCTAACATTTTGATGTTTCCGACAGCCCGTGAAGGCAGCATCAGTGTGTCCAGTTGAGGCGGAGGAAGTGAGGAAACCGGCTGACCTCAGTCCCATTGGACCAGAAAGTACAGAGAAGGCTGTCATCATGCAGGAGGAAACATCTCTACACAGGAAAACATTTTCACTGGTTTCTCCCCTTCACAGATTCAAATATTAAGAGACAAATCACAGGAGACCGAGACAAAAGCCCTCCTTTCATTCTTTCAATTACACTCCGCATGAAAACACAGCTTTTAAATTATAACTTGTACATTTTTGGACAATGACAACTCAATAATTTACACATTTGTTCAGCTTTTTTAGTAGCAGAATCTGAGCTCTGACTGAGGGGAGGTTCATAATTTACAACATGTTTTATTTTCTATCCATACAAGCCTTTACAGAAATCTATTATGTCCATGTTAGAACCCCGACTTTCTCAAAATACCATGTTTTCCTGAATATTTTGATTAATTATTGATGATTAACGATCCTGTTGTGTCTGAGGTACTGTCTATTTCTCTTATGTTGTCACATTGGGGATTTTTGGCACAACTTGACCTACTTCCAGGTGCATGAAGAGGGCAAAACTCCACTTATAGTATAAAGAACTTTATTGTTAGACCTCAAAATAACCTCAGAACTGTTTCTCCCATGACTCTGTGGTATTATTTTAACAATTTGTTGATATTAAATAAGACTGATTTTAAAATACACAGCTATTCTTGCTGAGAGACACTATGTATGATTTGATTTTATGTATGTAAAAACTTTGAAGAGGCTTGTTTGATTGTTGATGAATCTGATATCTAAGAATCTTGTGTTGGACAAATTATTAAACTTTATAGAAGATGAAACTTTCCAGTTCAGCCAAAAAAATCACTAATTGTCTTGTAACGTCTCCCACTAGTGGTGACAGAAGAGCTTTGAATACCTCAATGAAAAAATACTCCATTACAAATACAGGTCCTGCATTCAAAATGTTAACTATAGAAGTATTGGCAGTAAAATGTACTTAAAAACATCAAATATCAATATATTTATTATGCAAAATGTCCCCATTTGGAGTATTATATTTATCTCATATATTAATGGAATATTAATAGATACATGCATATAAGCAGTATTTTAATAGTTGAGGTAGTGCTATTTTAGTGTTAACTAAAGCTGCTTATTTTATATAATATAAACTGATAAATGTACATGTAAAATATTGATTTGACAAGTAGCTATAGCTGTTAAATAAATTTAGTGGATTAAAAAGTGTATTTCCCCCTGAAATGTAGTGAAGTATAAAGCTGCATAGAACTGAAATACTCAAGTTAAATGCAAGTACCCAAAATAATAAGTATATGTACCATAATTAGATATTTCCCACCAGTGTCTCCCACTTAAAGGCTTTTAAAAAGAATCAGTTATTATAAATTGGGCAGCTTCTAATAAAGTAGGCCTGATGTGCAGCTTCCTCATCCATAACATTTAGAAAGGGTGCAGAAAAAACCTGCCTGTCTTTCAGAAAAATATCAATATTCATCATTTCCAGACAGTAAAAATCTAATAATAATAATAATGACCGTCACACAGTGAACTAAGTGTTGTGGATAGCAAAACATTCATTCTTTATTGACTGGAAAAATACAGGGACCAAAAAAAAAAAAAAAAAAAAAAAAGTGCAGTCAAATGATCCCCGAAAACACCCATGATTAAAATCCCCAAAGCGACTTCATTTCATCAACTGAATACATCTCAAAATTACAGAGTTAATGTGCAGCAAGTAAAGCGCTAATGTTAAGTCATGCCACAAAGCAGAGGAGGGTTGCGGGTGGAGGAGGAGGGGGGGACGGGGGAGAGGAGAAGGAGGAAGAAGAGGGAGAGAGGGGGGGGCAGGATGTAAAAGAGGGGAAAGGCCAGCCATTTAGGTCGTACAGGGCATCGTGAGTCAAAGCCACAACACAAGAAAAGCGTCAGCTTCGTCTTCAGCCGAGTCTCTCAGATCGCGTCGATGTCGATGTCGTCCTCGTCTTTTTCAGGCGTGTCTGGCTTCACAGTTTCCACTTTGAGCTCGCGGGCGGACGAGGAGTAAACCACCTGAGGAGAGAAAAGAGTCAACATCACGGCTGATTGATACAAAACTTACATCGTCTGCAGAAGGTTCAGACTGCAGCTACGACGTTTAACAGCTGATTACATCTTAAATGAGGCTGAGTATCTTAAATGTTCACAAACTGGAGCTGATACGACTCCCCAAAATATGTATAATGTATTTTCTCCTAGTGATACTTTGTGGTACAAAGAGATCTTTAATGTAGAAACACATGAGAGGATCAGCTCTGTGCTTTAAGGTTATGATCAGTCATTTCTGAATATTTAGAGGCCTCTGATGCAGCAGTTTGTCCATTTATTGTAAAAAGGGACTTAATTTCTTGAACTGAGACCTTCAGGACAGAATACTGGTGTTGGACTGAGGCTGGGTCAAAGGTCAAAGGTGGAGGAACCAGAAACAGGCTGTTTTTGTTCTTGTCTAGACGTCTTTTATGCAGCTTTTTTTGTTGATTGTATGCAAGTTTCTTGTTGTCTTTGTATGGTAGTGCTTTCATAATATTCGAAAAATTAATACAATTGTTTGGGGAAAAATAAATAAATCTATTTAGCAAAAGAATTTAAAGTTAAAATGATGATCTAAACACAAGCAATAAGCTAAAACTTGATCTAAAACTTGCAAAAAGCTATGATTAAAAAAAAAGAAACTGATCAGAGAAAAAGTGAAACAGTTGGACTCAACTTTCAGTACTTTGTCAGATTTCACATTTTGGTCAGAACCAAAAGAAGTTTTGAGGTTTGATATTCAGCCCTGATCTTTCAAAGGCTACTTAGACTTTTTTTTTTTGGCTTTGTGGTCCAGAGTGACATGAGAAGACTGACTCAACTCTCATCTGGTTCAATAGGAAGCTGCAGCCAGCAGCCGGTTAGCTTAGCATTAACGCTGGAAAAAAAGAGAACCAGGGCAAGTCAGCCAGCGGAGTCTTTGCTCCTGGCCAAGAAATAGTCTGGCACACCATGTTTTTACATTTTGGTTTTTGTACAGATTAAACAAATGAGACATGACGTGTTAAATCGGGAGCTACAGAGCTGCTGGCAGGCTGCTTCTAACTGTTAGCCAGACTAGCTGGTTCTCTGCTTTCACTATTGCAGGTGATGACAGAACAAGTTCTGAGTTTTTATTCACAAAGAACTTTTTTTTTATACTGTTTGATACGAGTACAATTGAAGTGAAATTCTGGTGTTTGCGGTGAAGTATTCACTATTAAATTAAAATGTGAGTTTTTTTATTACCAAGTTTGTTGAGCCGTGGAGCCACTTCACTACTGACGTTTTCTACGTACAATCATTTAAATTCAATATAAGAACTTTAGATAATCTGTCAGACTAAACTCATGACGTCTGCTCGTTACCTCTACGTTCTCATCCTCCTCCTCATCGTCTTCGTCGCTGCCCTCGCTCTCCTCCTCTGCCTCCTTCAGCCATTTGACAAAAGGAGCAGCCTTGGCGTGGATCTCTTTGGCGAGCTCCTTAGAGACGTACTTCTTAGATACCTGGCGGAGAAAAGCAAAGGTCAGTCAGGCAATATATAATAATAATAATAATAATTCAATACATATTATTATTAGTATTAGTGTAGGTGATTAACTGCTTTCCCTGCAATGTTCCAAGTAAAATTAGAGGTTTCAATATGTTATTTAGAGCAGAATTTGGAATATTTTAAGTAATTAAGTGCTTAAGAGGCAATTCACATCAAGTGTGAGGTTCAATCTATTAAAATGTAAAGGAAGACTGAAATATATGTGTGATATAATGTGTTCAGAAGGATATTCGTAAGATTTAAAACATTTATTTTTCAAACTAGAGTCAATATTCAGCATTTTCATCACATACTGTGCATCGGCTAAAACAAATTAATTTCTGTGTAAGAAAATACAGACCTATTCATCCTCAAGTATAATCATAGAGTAATTCATACTTTTACAGTTAAAATAACACATTTTAGAGCCAAAAATCAGCAATAAAACCTTTTGAAGTTATGCTAATTATGTAATACAACTGTCACAAATGCAAGTGTTAAAAATTCAGCCAAATCAAGATCCATATTTGACATTTCACTCTTATTTTTCTCTCCTCAGGGCCTGACAGTTTGTAAAATAGTATTTGAATCCTGATGTGATTTAATATTTAACTCTGATAAACACCTTCTCAGCCCAGGCGAATATGACGTCTTCCTCCAGCAGGTCTGCGTCGTACAGGTCTTTGAGGATGATGGGGACGCGCGGCAGCAGCTGGACCTGGTGCAGCTTCACCACACACTCAAAGCCTCCCAGCAGATACTTCTGAGCCTTCTTGTTGTTGTGGCAGAACTGAGGATGAAACGGAAAAGCGGACGACAAGCGTTGAGACAAGAATTCCCCGACGTTCACACTCTGATGTCCTTAAAGACTCAGAAGAGGAGGGAAAAGGTGACAAAAATATAAATATAAGAGCGGATTCCGAGGCCGACTTACTCGCAGGAAGTGCCGTTTGTACTTCTTGATCTGGTCGCGGATGTTTTCGTTGAAGAGCAGCTCGCTGAGGATGAGGGGGCCCATGGCCTTCACATCCAGACGCTCCGCCTCCGCCAGGATCTCCTTATCAGCCGCGTCGATGGTTCCGCTCTCTTTCTTTTGCTGGAGATTGAAAGATGAAAACGTGGAGGATTAAAATCGAGACTTCCTTTCATGTTCCTCGTAAATACTTTCATTAACAGCGTTATAAATAAAACTAATGATCCATAATCTTCCTCACAGATGTTTCCTGTTTGAAGTATTAATATTTGTTCATGTTTTCAAGTAGTGCTAAAACATCATGAATCATTAATTTTTCAAAGAAAAAACAGACATTTCAACTAATGATCAGTAACATCTTTCGTTTATAGTCGACTAATGTTGAAGAATTGCTGCTTTTCTCCTTTTGAGGTAATAAATTTGGGGTTTTTTGTTGCTTACAGTCACTTTTGATTCTCATAATGACAAATTTTGCATAAGTTACCGTATTACAGACTGAGGGACTAATCAATTATGATAACTGATAAATAGTAGAAATGGAGAGAAAGCAAACAAAGAGTAAACAGTCTGGTTATGAATTGACCATCCTCACTTTCACAAAGTTGTAGAACAGGTTGACCCTCTCCTCCAGGGGTTTCTCCAGGTCCTCGCTGAGCGTGAGGTTCTTGGCGTGGTCGCTGATCTCCTCCATTCGCCGCCTCTGCGCCTCCTCTGTAGTCTCCTCCGCCCAGTCTTCATCGTCGTCATCTCCATCCTGATGGACGCGGGAGGACAGACGGCAGATACGATAAATGGTGCTTCAATGTTTTACTGAAGGCTCAAACATACAGTAAATACAAAAAGGAGTGACTTACTACACATAGTATGAATGGAAAAGTTTTTGGCAGGAAGACACTTCAGAATAAAGTGCATTTTTGTTTATTGGAGCCATCAGAATTTGTTTTGTTTGAGTGTTTTGGACAAACTTAACCTCAGACTGACCTCTGGAAGTAAATGTTACCAGACTAACAAACTATTTTTTTGCAGTAGTATTGCAGAGGTTTGTGTTCTGAGAGTGAGTGCCATCCTTTGAGCCGCTTATATACGCGTGATAAACGATAAATCCCTGCTTCAAAGTTGGACTGCAGTATATAGTGAAACCATCTCGAGCCTCTGAGCCTATAGCCAACGATGAAATGTGGATCAGACTTTCAAAAAAAGCGAGTCAGTGAAGTTCATCCAGAAGGGCCGGTGCTTCAGTCTGTTCCCACAACACGTTTCAATTTGTTTTGAGCGTTTTCCACCGCCGTGCTGGTGCTCGCCCAATAAAATAGCTGGCATGCCAGCACCTTAAAAAGTACTGGTTTTGAACCATGAAACCTGAGAAAACAAGGCGTCATTATCATGTACAGCGAACGTCTCACCGACTGAAAGCAGAAGAAAAAGAAAAAAACGGTCCAAAAACAACATCAAAGCCATGTTTTAGTGATTCTACTTCAGAAAGCCTCGCATATAAAAGTTGATTACATTTAATCTCTACGAGGATTAGAAGAGCACGAGTGGAGCTGGACTGTGCAGTGAGTTCAGACTTTGTGTACTTACTGCTAAAGTAAAGATCAGCGCTGAGTTCACTGGGTCATTGAACATGGCAACCGCAGCGTCTGAGCAACTGTGTCAAGTTTTTAAAACTTCTGCAGTTTTTAAAGCCAGTGTAAGCAAATAACACCAAAGTGACCCGGCGTTATTACGATTTAAAAAAAACTGTTTGAAACTCCCACATCTGGTCATGCGGCTATTTGACTCTCAAAGCAGCGGAAAAGTAGATCAGCTCGTAAAAAGGAGGGTTTTTTTTCTATCTGATGCGCCCAGCTCGGCGCCGCTCCCTGCTCGGTCAGAGATAAGGAGGGGAAAACCTGGAGGGGGACGTGAACGCACCACAGCTTGAGGAGCGTCGAAGTTGTCTTGGTTGCCCGCCTCTCCGCTGCCAGAGCCGTTCTCCTTGTCCTTCTTACGGTTCTTCTTCTCTTTCTCTTTCTTTGCAGATGCGGATCCACTGTCATTGTTCTCTGTTATGAGAGCAGCAGAGTAGTTATTATCAAATCTTTCTCGGGGTTTTACAGCTACATGAGTGCCAAAGTTTCCATCCAAAAGGGGGGAACTGGACCGACAATCATGGTTGTATGGAGTAAAATCTCACCTGGTGGGTTTTTGAGGATGAACGTGCAGAGTTTGTGTCTGGTGTCAAGCATGCCGCGGTATCCACAGGCCTTACAGGCAGTGCCAATGGTTTGTTTCTTGGGGTTGACATTCTGTGGGAAAAACAAATAAAATGTTATAACAAAGTGAAGCAACTTCACTATAAAAAAAAAAAAAATCAACCAATAAGAGGAAAAACTTTTCTATTCTTACATAGGTAACATTGCTTTATATTGTAAAAATTAGTAGCTAACCTCTAAAGCTGAAACCTCCTCAACATTTTCTCACTTTTTTTTACATTTCTAAACACTTCAGAGGACGTGTCAGATCAGTCGTCGTATCAGACGCTGTGAGATATTTACCAGATCAGTTTCAGGGTTGTCACACTCGGGACACAGCACAAATTTTCTGATGAACCCATCAAGCATGTCCTGCAACTTGTTCGCCTCGTGGGATCCGTTGACGATGTAACGGTCGTTTTTGGAATCAAACTGGGTCTGAGCGCCGAGTTCACAACCAAAAAACTTGGTCGGGACTACGGAGAGATCACAAACATCCAGTCACGATAACATGAAAAATGATCTTTTACAGTTTTCTCAAAGCATCTATTTTAAACTTTATGGAACAAAATGATTTTTATATTAAAAACTAAGAAAACAGATAATCCTTTCCTACAACTTCCACACATTAGTTGAGCTTTACCGAGCTCACTATGACACCAAACTACTTTTACACTTCTTCACACCAACATTTTGTCCCTCTAAACATCTTGATTCAGCCACAGGTGACAAATTAGGGAATTAAAATGACTTTTCCTCCTGACTTAATCTTCAGGGCAGCACTTTGGGTTTAATATTTTGCAGCAGAGAGAGAGAAAAAAAAGAAAAGAAAAGCAGGAGTAACTTCGTTCTGTGGCTTCTTTGCCTGTTATGTAAAACGAGGATTTGTTTGGTACATCTGTTAGACTGAAGTCATTTTACTTTAATCTCTTCACACTGTTCGGTGGAGTAGTACGAGTACGTTCAGTGTGAGGTGATTAAAGGAGGGAGGAAACATCAGTGGAGTGTTTGGTGGATCTTCAGGTATAAATGATTTACACAAGACCTCAAATATTCAAGTGTGTCTTAAAAATAACGGTCAGGAGCAGAGATGAACACTGAAACAGCTTTTTCTGTCACTCTTGATGTCACAGCACATTTGAAGGATCTTTAAATATCCAGTATGAACAGGAGGAATGATTACAGAGAGGAAAACCTCTTTCAGTGTTCATATGGACACTGTTTCTTCACGTGGTGCTACTTACATGTTGGAGGCCTGTTCAGTGCCTTTGCAACATCAACCATGTTGACAATGACCGTCTTGATTCCATTCCCTTTGCCTTCAACCTGGATGGGAGAAACAGACAAAAAGATGCTTCTACATACTGAATTTTAAAACTAGAAGTCAACTTCAAATTTGACAAAGCTAGCCTTCTCTCCCGCCTACTTAGAGCAACTTGAACATGTATAAATTATTATTGAAAACCTGCGACAGCGAGCCGTTACCTTGGCAATCAGACGGGGCATCTTGTAGCGATAAAACTGGTCTGACACGCTGCGGTTGACGTTGACAGACATTTTGGCTGAATGTTAGCACTATCAGTAAGATAAAAGGATCTTGGTTGGGGATTTTTCGGGATCTTCTGTCTGGAAAAGAGGGGATGACATAAACGACTGCAAGCGTGCTCGGTCTCTGACATGAAAAACGTTGTGCCGCTGTGGCCGCAAGCTCCTTGCTTGAAGGCTAGATTTCCACCACACAGGTTCCAACGGCTGCGCAACAGCTCTGAAAGAGGAGAGGAGAAAAAATTAATCAATATTTAATAGCAAACATTTACTGGTTGATGATACCCAGTCTGAATACTGAATTTGGATTTTAATAACTATAATGTTTTTTCTTCTTTTCTTCTTTGTCTTCCCAGTACCATCAGTGTAGGTGTGCTTTTATTTGTGTGTTTTTAAGTCTGTGCCAGTATTCAGAAGAAACCTCTGTACAGTTATTAAGCACTTTATTAGGAACAACTGTGCAATTTAAGACAACAGTTCTGCCAATAATTCTATTTTCACAAAGCTCATCTGTTCCGTTTTTAATGACATTGTCAGAAAGGTGATAATTCTTCTTTATGTTTATTATAGAAGTCATAGTGAAGTGAAGTTTTAATATTTTGTCCACCCCATTAACATACAGTACATGAATATATATGAGGATATATGAGGAACTTGTTCAATATAATGCACTCCAGTTCACCACCATCATCCACTACAACCTCGATAATAAACATCAAGTAGAATTATCACCTTTTTCACAATGTCAACAATAACTGAAAATGTATAAGCTTCATAAAAGTAGAATTTATGGCGGAGCTGTTGCATTAGATTGAAGAGGTGTTCCTCATAAAGTGCTTGGTGAGTGTATTTAATTAGTTAATAGTTTTAATGATAGGATTAATTGTATAAATCATTTTTAAGCAAAAATGCCAAAAACTCACTAGTTCAAGCTTGCATTCTGGCTGCAAATGTAAATAAGTCATCATGATTAAACTACATATTTGGTTGTTTTGGACTGATAGTGAGACACTCCCTCTGGTAAATATTGATGAACATTTTTCACTGTTGTCTTACACTTTATAAACCACTAAGTTCTTTCAAAACTAACACGCAAATAGTTGCAGCCCTGTTTGTTCTTTTTGCAATTTAAAAACTTTTTTATTTGCAAAGCTAACAATCCACAGGAACAGAAATATAAAAAGATTCCTGTGGCTACGGTTGATCCTTGAGCCGCTCTTAAACCGAACCAGATCGAGTTATAACGCAGGTATGCCAATCAAAACAAGAGAGAGAGGCGGTGCCAGCACGGAGGATCCAGACAGACTCGGAGACGAGCCGGCTGAGGCGGATTGCAGAGTCCGTCGAATTAAATGTCAGCATAAATTCCTTTATAGTCGGATAGATTACAGACGTGAATCGATAGGGTTGAAGCCTTTGCACTCTGGGAAATAACTGCTGACACCATCGGATCCAGGTGAATATCTCCGAGATTCAAGAGTGAGCAAGAGATTAAAGGACAGGTTTGCATTTTTTTTTCAAATAGTCAGGTGCCCGAAGAGGTTTTCCTTTAAGTTTCCTCAGACAGTTGAGCTGCGGTGAAGGTATAGTGATAAAAAGAGGGACTTTGGCCCTAAAAACACTGAAAGATATCTACTTAATTTTACTGATTTGGGCAACTGAAGCTTCATATTAGCTTTAGCTTAACTTTTAAATACATTTTTGCACAGAGAGGACTGTAGATTTCTGCCTGCATCACTTACATTGTAACTGCATTATGAAGGGATCTTCTATGGAGGAATACAGCAAGAAAAACATATTTCTACATCCATATGGGCTCCTGACTGTTGTTATAAGACACATTCGTGACAAATTGTGAACCCGGCCTTTAATCCGACAGATAAATAAAATCCAGCCACAATAACTGGATGCTTGCATCAGCTTTTGTTGCCATATACGTACATAAATGGTTTTGTAAAAGCCTTTTGTTTTACATGAGGGCCTCTCTTTAGTCACATAAGGCCTGCTCTTGTTAACAGGTCACAAACAGGAGGCCTACCTAGCAGCTGCCAAACATCTCTCCCCCTGCTGACGCTTTAATACCAGCTATGCAGCGAGTCTGTAGCAGCGGGGTTTTTTTTTTCTCCCCCTCAGTTATATCAGCGTGAATCGACATGAGACGACTCACAGCTAGTTAAGATAGAGTCACATATGTGGATGGAAAAAGTCTATGTGGTGTCCGATCCTGGAGGTGCTTCAGAGGGCAGAGGTCGAAGCTATTTTAGTGTGTGTGTGTGTGTGTGTGTGTGTGTGTGTGTGGAGGGGAGGGGGGGGTTAGTTAGCTTAGCTGGCCGCTTGGTGCATAGTGCGTCATACAGTCACTGCACACGAGTGACGGGACTGGGAGACGCCATTTTAACACAGTGGCGCAGGAAAAACATGTCATATTGCACAATAATCACTTTAATAACTCTATGGTAATGTCAGCACACATTTTACACGAAGCAAAGCGTGTCAAAATACATCATTCATCGTGGCTGGGACTTACCGTTTTCGCAAAACAAAGACATAAACACAACGCTGATCGTCCAAGAGCCGCAGTGAACGGTTGTCGATGGCTGGTGCGGGTGTTGTATTGACTGCAGCAGGGTCTCTGAGGGGGGGTTTCTCGGCACAGTTAAACACCCTGAAGCGTGCAGACGGTGCAGGTGCCAGGCTCACAGACAGAGGGGAGGAATCCGGAACGTCCGCGGGGTTTGGGGACCTTTTTTGGGGAGGGAGGGAGGGGGGGGCGGAGAGAAAGAGAAAGAAGCGTATTGTTCATATCCATACAAACGCTAACGTTAGCATCATCATCATCATTATTATCAGGTGTGACAGTAGTTTGATTGGGTGTAAAGCTAAATTCGTTACACAACTGTCACCAGAAAAGTCGCGACAATTCTCCAACCTTCCATTATGTTCGGTAAGTTAGCTTCGACGTTAACGAGAAGAAACGGCTGTTACACGTGTTTCCTCGCCAAATACCCCCTTAAATAAAGACATAATCGACTTTACAGTTGATAAAAAACAACAAAGTTATCCACAAGCTGACAAAAGTTAAATACATAAGTAATGTAAACACAGCCTCCTATGTTAAAGCTCATAAACGTTAAGCTCCAGGAAATAGTCATAGCCCATATTGCTAACGCGAAGCCAACAGGCAGCTAACGACGCGATCGGACGAAGATAATGTGATTAAGTTGTATATTTAACGCTACCTAGCTAAATATATATTATCTGTGAAGCTACGGCCGTCGATGTGTAATCCACGTCAGGATGAAGCCGAGGAAAATGTGTTGAAATTATTTCGCAGCTTACCTCTCGAATGTTCTGCGAAATAAACGGCTCCTCGCGTCGCTTTTACTCACGAGTGTGAAGCTAGCGCGTAAACGAAGCGTGTGACTTCCGGCGGTAGCATTGATTTCAAATTAAACGTCCTCCACCTGCGTTGATTTTTTTTATGTGGTTCCTGTTTCCACGAGACTTTTTACTTAAAGGACGAGTTCACAGTTTTTCAAATTTGTCTTAAAACAACAGTCAGGTGTCCATATTAACACTGAAAAAGGTTTTTCTTGCTGTAATCATTCCCCCTGTTCATATTGGCCATTAAAATCCCCTTGAAATGTGCTTTCAATGTAAGTGATGGGGGACAAAATCTACAGTGTGTCTACCCAGTCATTTTGTGCAAAAATGCATTTAACAGTTGATCTGAAGCTTATAGGAGGCTTAAGCAGTCTGAGCTAGTCATATCAAGTGGATATCACATTTACAGTCTCTTCCTCAGACAGTGTTTCCCTGTTGAGCTGCAGATAAACTTTTAGATAATTTTTTGCACAGAAGGACTGTGGATTTTGGCTCCCATCACTTATATTGTAAATGCATAATGTGCATTATGTGATAATACTGATACAGATCAATGGGAGAAGAAAGAAGAAAAAACAAAGGTCTGATGAACAAATCTGTTTTCAGTTCTTGGATTTTTTCTCTAGTCTTTGATTTTTGGTGAAATATTCCATCATTTTAACATTTATTGAAATGAAACCACGTGAGAAGTTTAGAGGGAAAAATCACTATTTGGTGAAGCTGTTAACAATGTATGTAGCCTTCTTGTGAAGCCATTCGCAGTCGTAAAATACTGTCAAACATGTAATCTATCAGATTACAGCTGTTAATTCGATTTTTTTTCTTAATTGCTTTAGATGTATCAATTTAATCTGTTTTATGTTGAAAGGATAACAGGAACTATTGTATCGAGCTTGACGTATGCTCTAATATTCTCCTTTCTGATTGGCTGAGAGCTTGACGCCGTACGTGCGTAGGCGCTTCCTCAACTTGACTCGCAGAAACAGCAAAATAGAAGATGGTGAGTATGAAATGGCGAAATAGCTGCAATTTCCCGACATTTACAGGTCGAGTTTCGATCAAGATGTTTTCTTAGACTTGTTGTCGACTTAAGGAAACCGATAATTTGGTTTCAGCTCGTCCACAAAGTCTCAGTTTTAAGGGGTTTTTTTTTAGTGAAGCTTCATTCCGAGATGGATCAACGATCACATGACAGCTGAGCAGTTTAGTCCCCAAAAATTCAATGCAACAAACTGCAAGCAGCCCTAAAGTCACTCTTTTCATTTGCACGGTGGCCTTTCATTTATCCATCAGCTATTCTTTGTGTCTGTTTGATTGAAAGCACGACATTTTGTTCACTTTTTCACCAGTTAGCTCGCTGCGCTAACAGGCTAACAGCTACCTTCCTGACAAGAGGATCTCTTCCTGTGCAGGAGTAACGTTATTCATGTTTATCACGCAGTTGTTCAGCTGATCTGTAAATGTAAACGATTTCTGAATTTAATCAACCAGTTAGGACTACAACTACACGTTATACATTCATGCATTCACTCATTCATTCATCCTCTCACTGTCTTTCTAGCTCCTACTCATAAGCTGTTCAGTAGTTTGAAGCAATATATTTGTAAAGACAACAAGTTAAAGTGCATTTTAAGTCCATTTACTCAAGTTCAATACTTAAGTACAATTTGAGGTACTGAGTATTTCCATTTGCTGCTACTTTATTCTTCCACTCCACTACATTTCAGAGGGAAATATTGTACTTTCTACTCCACTACATTTATTTGACAGCTTTAGTTACTTTTCAGATGAAGATTAGACGCAATGGATAATATAACAAGCTTTTATAATACAACACATTGTTAAAGATGAAACCAGTGGTTTCCAACCTTATTGGCTTTTAATGTTTTACAAAAAGCAGTGTGTAGTCGGGGTCATATTTCACCAAATAGTGATTTTTCTCTCTAAACTTCTCACATGCTTTCATTTCAATAAATGTTCAAATGATCCAATATTTCACCAAAAATCAAAGATTAGAGAAAAAGTCCAAAATCTGAAAACAGATTTGTGTATGAGAACTTTCTTTTTTCTTCTTTCCTCTCCCATTAATCATCTCACGACTCCTCAGATTTATCTGGTGACCCTTTGGAGGGGCCCCGACCCCTAGGTTGGGAACCACTGGACTAAACTAGCTAACTGTATATAAAGTAGTTGAAACTAGCTCCACCTCCAGCAGCTACAACAGTAACATGCTGCTCTAACACTGATGCTTCACTATTAATAATCTAATGATGTCATATATAATCACTCTAGTAAAGGATCTAAATACTTCTTCCATCGCTGTGCTTCACCACATTGTTTTGTTCGCACTCAGTCAGACAAATATTACATATTTCTTTTATTGTAATCACTAACCATCATCAGCCATTAACAAGTGATTCAACCACATTGTCGTTCAACTTTTCTTATTTGTTTTGGAATGATTAATATCTGTCAACTTAATCCATTCACTTTTTAATTTCTAATTTCAGTTTTCCCCTCTTGTCCCAACTGTTTCTTCTTGTCTCTTCTTTTTATATTTTTCCTCCCCAATCTTTGATCATGCCTTGTGTCATTCTCTCCACGCACATCCTGCCTTACTTCCTATCTCACCCGCTCCTCTCCTCCTACCACCCCTACTTGCCTGTCTCCAATCCACCAGGCTGGTCACCGGGTAAGTGCCTTCACTCTGTGTTGGGTCCCTGTTTTCTGCTCGCTCTTCTGCCTGGTACACTAACACAGGATTGGGATTGAACAGCCCTGGAGGTCTGCTGTTTCTGCGTCTCACAGCACAACTAGCTGCTGCTAATTCAGCTACTGCAGTGAAGCGACCTGCACCTTGCAGCCTATGATGCTTCAGTTACACGTGCGCTCAGCTGTTGCCCTAAACAAAAACTACTCATATACCCAAAACAAGCCAAAGTAGGACATTTGAAGCTTCAACATCAATTTTCTAGAGTTTGTTTAGATATCTCTGACTTGAAGGGTTAAGGTTTAATGACAAGATTCTATTTTGGGGGGGATCCTTACTAGTGACACCTTTGAGACGACAATCAGGACCAAGTTCACCAGAAAAAAAGGACAAAACTTTTGATACAGTAACTTTAAATTTAGTAGAGCTGCAACTAACGATTACTTTCATTATCGATTCATCTGTCGATTATTTTCTCGGATTAATCGATTAGTCGTTTGATCTAATAAATGTCAGAAAATGGTGAAAAATGTCATTGTTTCACAAAGTCCAACATGCAACCTAAAATGTCTTCTTTTATCCCGACAAATAATCCACAACCCAAAGATATTTAGTTTACTGTCATGCCAGACTTAAAAAAAACAGAAAATATTCACATTTAAGAAGGTGGATCAAGAGAATTTGGGTATTTTTTTCTTTAAAAATGACTAAATAGTTGGCAGTTAATCGATTAATCATTGCAGCTCTTAAATTTAGTCACTCAAACAAATCATTCAGCAATGTCTTGATAATGTATATCTGTATGAAGCAAGACAATGTTGTTCTTATAAGAGCACACATTAATCCATCAATCATAGTTCCTGGTGTATCTCTAAATTCACTGTTAGTTGTTCGCTATTTGCACCATTTTATCAGCCACACAGATATATGGCGTCGGATAGGAGGATCTTGAAATGTTGGTGTCTGCTGGCCAGTGGAGTGATATAATTCATGGGTTTCATGTTTAGTATGAACCATCAGGTTTGTTGGTGTTTGTTTCTTATTGACTTATTGTGTTTGTGTGAAAACATAATCATCTCTCTCTAATGTCTGACATCTGTTCTTGAGTGTCTGATATTCAGCTGTGCTCCCATCAAATATGATCATTATTTTGCCACCATGGGCTGTTCTCACATATTTATTCAGTGTCATTTATAACCCAGTTTGAATTCAGACACTCAATATACACAGCTTTGTACTCACTAAATTTCAACATTGCTTATTTACAAGTCTGGGCTTTAAGAAGCCCTTGATGAGCCTGTTATTACATTTATCCACTGTACTGACTTAATCTGGATTAGGCTGTTGTTTGGGTGCCATAACACAAAGTATTTTGATTATTTTTTTAAAAAAACAATTCAAACAATTTAAAAAATAACTAACTGAGGAGTACAGTGGTTCTGGTGGTACTGGCATCATTCTCTGCTGCAGAAAGGACCTGTGGCGTCCCACAAGGCTCTATCCTCGGCCTACTTCCTTTTTCAAGGTTCAGATGTTCCAACATACAGTCTGAACTCTCTCAGGGCTCATTGGTGGGTGTCTAAAATGTGTGTGTGTGTGTGTGTGTGTGTGTGTGTGTGTGTTTGTGTGTGTGTGTGTGTGTGTGTGTTTGTGTCTGTATCTGTATGATGCTCTCAGTTGGTCCTGGTGTTAGGTGATCTGCACATCCCCCACCGGTGCAACACCCTACCAGCCAAGTTCAAGAAGCTGTTGGTCCCGGGGAAGATCCAGCACATTCTCTGCACAGGCAACCTCTGCACCAAGGAGAGCTATGACTACCTGAAAACCCTCGCTGGAGACGTCCACATAGTCCGAGGAGACTTCGACGAGGTCTGTTTATGTTTGGAGAAGACAGTAAAAGAGTCTAAAGTCCAGCTAACATTCATTACACCCCACAGTACAACAAGAAACTCTGCTTCCTCTATCAGTGCAAAGGGTTAATAGGACTTCTATTGCTTAGATGCATAACCATTAAAGGCAAATGAGGCTCACAACAGCAAAAACAATGTATCGTATGAAGCAGCTTATTTTCCAGACTAGCCTATGAAATCGTAGAAGACATGACAAAGGTCAGAAAAGCAGAATGTTATTTGACAGAATTTCTGATCTGGGGTTCTGAAATAAGGGTGCAGACAGGCAAAAAAGCCACAACTAATGTAGCTGAATATTTAATTGCATTGAGGGAGAAAATGGATCTCTTGCTAGTGCTAAACGCTAATTGCAAGGTAATTAAGTGGTAATTGCTCCCTCCTCACTGATTTCATGGTTGCTGTGTCTGGTTCAGGCTCACATTACAGTTTTCAGTGGTGCAAGATAAAGTGTAATATTACAAAAATAGCACTGTCAAATGAAAATACCAGTACATAAACATCATTGTGCCTCATTGTTGCCCTCTTGCCCCCCCCTCTCAGAACCTGAACTACCCGGAGCAGAAGGTAGTGACAGTGGGCCAGTTTAAGATCGGTCTCATCCACGGCCACCAGGTGATCCCCTGGGGCGACATGGCCAGCCTGGCGCTGCTCCAGAGGCAGCTGGACGTCGACATCCTTATCTCCGGGCACACGCACAAGTTTGAGGCGTTTGAAAACGAGAACAAGTTCTACATCAACCCCGGTTCAGCCACGGGGGCCTACAGTGCACTGGAAAGGTAAAAATTACATTTACACTGGTGAAGCCCTGAATTGGGTCAAATCAAGTGGTCTTTTTAGTAAAAATTTCCCTCTTTGTGGCTCAATGGACAGTGTTTTCCTGTTCAGCTACAGTGGAAGGATCATAACAAAACGAGGGACTTTGGCACTAAAAAGACTGTAATGTTGAAAGATATCTACTTGATTTGACTCATTTGGACGCTAAAGCTTCATATTAGCTTCAGATAAACTTTTAAATACATTTTTGCACAGAAGGAGGACTGTGGATTTTGTCCCCCGTCACTTACATTGTAAGTGCATTATGAAGGGATCTTCTAATGGTCAGTATGAACAGGAGGAATGAAAAATTAAAAAAAAACGTGTAAATGTTCATTTGGGCTCCTGACTGTTGTTTTAAGACAAACTTGAAAAATTGTGAACCCGTCCTTTAACGTTGCCCACAGCATTAAAAAATAAAAAAAATAAACAGTGTGTGTCCACATTAGGGCTGCAACTAATGATTATTTTTATCATCAATTAATCTGTTGATTATTTTCTACTTTAATATATTAGTTGTTTGGTATATAAAATGTCAGAAAATGGGGAAAAATGTCAATAACTGTTCCCCAAAGCCCAAGATGACGTCCTCAAATGTCTTGTTTTGTCCCAATCAACAGTCCACAACCCAAAAATATTCAGTTTATCATTACAGAGGACTAAAGAAAACAGAAAATATTAATTGTTGACAACTAATCAATTAATCAACTAATGGTTTCAGCTATAGTCCACATTACACTGGTTAATCTACAGAACTGGAGCTGGAAGTGGAAATACTTTCTATCAAAGAAATAGATTTTATGGAAATATTGCTGTTGAATTTCTGTACACTGAGACGTTTACAGTAGCTGAGGCTCTGCTCCAGTGTGACATACAGCACAACCGCCGTGACACTAGAACCAGACTGACTGTAATTTCAAGCAGCGCTGGAAAAGTCTTGACCTAAAACGCATCTGTCCTCTCTCCTTACAGCAACATCATCCCCTCTTTTGTATTAATGGACATCCAGGCGTCTACAGTGGTGACGTACGTTTATCAGCTGATCGGCGATGACGTGAAGGTGGAGAGAATCGAGTACAAGAAATCTTAAAGGGAGTTTGTGAGGAGGAGAGGCGGGGGTCAGTTTGGCTCAATGTAATGTTTCATTCCTTTCCACCAGGGGGCAGCAGCTCACCCCCCACAGTCACCACAATATTAATGCTGTAACGAACTGTTAAGTAACTTAACTCTAAAAGACCTATGTATTATATTGTTTATATGTCATCAGCATTTGCTTGTATCCAGGCTGTCATGTGGTAACCGTAGAGAATGCAATAATGTCACATGTATTTGTTATCAAAAGAAATATTTGGTGCCATTTTCTTTTCCTGTTTCTTTTTTAATTTTCCCCCTCGTCATGTCCTGTACACGTAACAAACAGGCCTTTAGCTTCCTGTAGTCGGCCTTCTTTCTTTAATTTCTTTCTCACAATAAAGATCTAACTTCACTCCATCAGTTATTCTGTCTTCACTTATAATACCAGTGCTCATTTGATGGTGTACACCACTGATGTAGCACAATGTATTCATGTAATCAACGATGGAGGAAGAACTCAAATCCTTTATTTAAGTAAAAGCAGCCATAATGTAAAAGTACTCTATTGCAAGTAAAAATCCTGAATTTGAAATCCTTCTAAAGTAAAAGTACAGAAGTATTATCTTCTCAATTTACTTAAAGTATTAGAAGTAAAAGTCCTGCTGCTGTGACTTTATTACATTAGATTGTTAATAGTGAAGCATCAGTGTTAGAGCAGCATGTTACTGTTGTAGCTGCTGGAGGTGGAGCTAGTTTCAACTACTTTATATACAGTTAACTAGTTTAGTCCAGTGGTTCCCAACCTAGGGGTCGGGCCCCTCCAAAGGGTCAGCAGATAAAAGTTCTTATACACAAATCTATTTATAGCTTTTGGATTTTTTTTTCTCTAATCTGAAAGGAGACACAACTCAATGATTTTATATAAGACTCAAGACAAAAAAAAGTTGGAAACAGCTGGTTTAATCTTTTAAAATGAAAAGTAAAGAAGAAAATAAAGCTGTTAAGTAAATGCAGTGCATTGTGCATGTGTTGAACAGTGAGTCACTGAAAATGAATACACGTAAATATTAAAGAAGCACAACAATTTTAAGAAAACAAAATGATTTAAAAGGGACACACACAAGTCAAAGTGATACCAACAAAGTTTGACAGTTTACATATAGAATTCAAAACTACAGTAATGCAATATAACATTTTCACAATAACAACCATGGATGATCATGATTATACAGTGAGGTCTAACACTACTATTGATCAAAAATGTGTATGGTCAGCAACTAAATCAATAATCACAAAACGACAGACACTTAAAGAAGAAAATTTCACTTTCAGGAGCAAAATTGAGCCAAGTTGATTGATTGATTAGTTGATTAATTGTTGTGAGCAGTTTTCTCTGATTCCAGCTTCTTATATGTGAATATTTTCTGGTTTCTTTAGTCTTTTATGACAGTAAACTGAATATCTCTCGGTTGTGGACAAAACAAGACATTTTAGGACGTAACTTGACCTTTGGGAAACAGTGATCTACATTTTTTTTTTTACAATTTTCTGACATTTTAAAGACCAATGACTGATTAATCGGGAAAATAAACAACAGATAATGAAAATAATCATTGGTTGCAGCTCTACACATAAACTAATATATTAGAGGGCTCTTAATGACCTCTAAAATAAATTGTCAAAGCTAATGTAGGGAGAAAGATTTAATTCTCATATCAAGTTCATCAGCAGGGCCTCGTTTCTCTTCGATAAATGATGAAGAATGTGTGGAGAATTTGATATTTACAGCTTTAAAGGTTATTTTTATATCAAAACAAGACACAAGAGTCCCAGCAATCACTGATGGGACATCTCTTCAATGGACTTAAAAAAAAAAAACATCCAAAAATAGGACACTTGGTTTTAAATGACGACTGCTGAATGCCTGAACCTCACCTCTGCATCCCCAGCTGACACTGCAAAGACAGAAATGTAGTCTGAAGACTGCTGCCTTCATTTAACTTTGTATTAACCACATGTAAGACTGTGTAAAATGTTATAATTAGATCCTTAGTGGTTTAAATAATGAATCATATAAGGCTCAGATTTACCCATGTCAACAAAAACAGCAGTTTAAAGTATTTAGATATCAAAATATTCAGTTGTTTTCAAAGAAATACAATAAACTTTTTATCATCTGCTGCTGTTTGTTTTTAGTTGATCCTGAAGTTGCTGATAAAAAATGTATGTGGTTGTGGCCACTCTAAAGAGCCAATCATGTGAACACATCCAAGTTTAGTCAATGAGATGTCATCCCATTATTTCTCCTCTCTAATCCCACCAGCAAGCACGTGACTGCTGGGAAAATGATCACGTGACTTCTGGGAAATTAAATCTTCAGAGAGATTCCTCTTTCTGCCACTGGGGAGCATCAATACACAAAATGACCTAGTACATGTTTTTCCGCTAATGATCAGGCATGTGTCATCTGCAAACTGAGCTGTTACAATCTTTACAATAAAAATCCCCATTCACTATTGTTTTCAGGTTATTTTCAAATACAAAATGTTATTGTGATAAACATGACATGAATCTGAAAATGTGGCATCATCCCATAGAGAGTGAACTCATACATTCACTCATATAATCATCCAGACCATTCTCTTCTTCCTCCTCCTCCTCCTCCTACTCCTCTTCCTCCAGCTCGATTCTGGTTCCTGGAAACAAAAATGAAAATATTAACTCAACTACATCATTTAGATGTAGGTTTGATGTAGTGTTTTTAATGGCCCTAATTTTGCCTAAACTGGGGAAGATACTGTAAAAAATCAGTAAATCACCCTCAGTGAGGGTGTTGTTGTTGTATGCTTCCTATCTTTCTATGTTTTGATGCAGACATGTTGGAAAGGCTGCAATGTTAATGAAAGACTGTGGAGTTGCACATGTTCAAAACTTCTGTATAATGAAAAATGACAATATTTAATAGAATTAAAACATGTTCTGCTACTTTTTTAACATTTCTATTCAGCCACTGGATGATACAAACAAGTAATTTTTGAATAGTGATTACAGTTTTTGCTCCAAATGGAAGTGTAATAATCTCCTTGAAAACATGTTTTTGTATATAAATATCTGTTGGAATTGTGTGTCCCACCTGGCTTGTCTGCTTGGAATTTTGGGGAGAAGGGATTTCCCAGGATTCCTTGCACCAGTGTTTAACTTCCCCTTGTGTTTCACCCTGGAAGGAACATCTGATTGATGTTTTGCACTCGCATCATTTGCCGCTGAGGTCCCAACAAGGTTATTGTCTATCTCAGGATTGTTGCCTACAAACACAGCCACGTTCAAAATAGAGTTAAAAACATTTAAACGTTTTATTTATGAAAATGTTCTTTTTTATAACACAAAAAACAAAAACTAACAAATAGACATGACAAAATAAGTAGAATAAAATAAACCAAACAAACTGCCAGCTCACAGAAGAAAGTACACATATGCATGTCAATCCATACAATGACTGAAATGTCCACAAGTGTATTGAGGGTCAGAAATAGAGTCGATGGAACCAAAACCAGTACAATCCGGTACAATTAGCTCCCAGGTTGACACCTCTCCCTCCTAATATGTTCAATAAAAGGTCCCCAGATCTTAAGAAACTTGAGGTGGGTATTGGACAGAGTATACCGAATTTCTTTAAGGTTTTTTTTTCCCTGGAGGTGGTTTCACCCCCAACCTTAAAATATATGGTCCTAAAGAGTACTCCACTGATTTAGCATCTCACTCCTCTAACATTGTCAGACTCATGATGGACAGAGAAGAAGAATCAAAATTTATGCAGCAGAGCCAGAGATGTTGTGCATTTTTATGTCAAAACTTGGTGCCTACATTACCCACAATGCAACTTGACCAGGTGATCAGTTAGTTGGAGATTTGGGTGTGTTATGCTAGTAGCAGCTAGTCTAGCCTGGAGCTGCTCCTTCTGGAGACATGAACGGCTCTGTAGGACTTTTTTCACATATGCAGTAGTGCTCCTCAACACCTGGAAACAGACTTTGATATGTCAAATTTGTTGAGTGAAATCTGTTGAGTTCCCCTTTAAGACTCAAGCTGAGGGCAATTAGCTATTTGTTTTTTTCTCACCTGCTCGTATACACCTGTGCAGCACATTCATGTAGTGTTGGGTGATGAGGTCACGCACGTGTGTTGTACTGTAGGAAGCTGCAACAGTATACAGATACTCCTTCTGAGCTGGTGTTAGCGCCGTATGCTGAAGGACAGACAGAGGTCACGTCATCAAACACTGATCTTGCTTCTTGATATTACTGTTCTTTGTATTGTATTGCATTGTATTTCAGTTTTTTAGTATTTTAGAACACAGGATTACTAAAAATTGGGTTACTTCAGTTCCAACATAAGCCAACCTTGGCCTTGCGGTTTTTTGTCTTTGACTACTTCTCCAATGACCTTGTAGGAATCAGCTGATCACAGAGAATAGCAGAAGTGAATGAAAATGTTCTAGATCCAAAATAGATCACAATGACATGATAGTGTACCGTCAAGAATGGGGCTGTGGTCATGGTTTTGGGGATTGGTATGGTTGTTGCGTGTTGGAGTTGTGGTTCACATCTTGCAGCTGGTTGTCTGTAGATTTTCAGACCATTTTTGAAGTTTACAGCGGCTGTTACTAGAAAGAAAACAGAAAGGAAATTTTTACAAAATTGTACCTCAGAGCCATGAAAGCTAAAGATGAAAATAGTATGCACTTGAATTCAGTTTGTTAGCAACCATGACAAAAATTTTTCTTTAACTGTATCCCTCCATTTATCTTTTCTCAAATTCACAAACAAAAACAAACACATCTTTGTTTAGACTCACATTTTCATACAGTATATTTGATCCTTTATCACAGGCTACAGTCTCATTAGTGTAACTAGGTTAGCTGGCAGCTAATGTAGCTAGCTAGCTAAATTCAAGCAGTTGCCATAGTTCCTGTGAATGCAATAACTTTTTAACTGTTTATTTATTTTTAAAGTTTATTATTTATCAAATAAACAAACATATCTCTGTTTAGGTCCACATTTTTATACAGTATATTTGACCCTTATCGCTATAGCCTACATTTGGTAGCTAGCATTTGGGAACTAACTTGCTGGTAGCTAACACAGCTAGCTTGTTAAATTCAAGCATTTCCCATAGTTGCTGAGATCTCTAATTAAATTAACTATTATTTCTGAAATCCCCAACTGAAGAAACAACACATTCTGTTTAAAAAAATTTTATACAGTATTTGACCGTTTATCTACTGAAGTCTAGCTAACACAGCTAGCTTGCTAAATTCAAGCAGTTGCCATGGTTATAGAGATTACTAGCTAACTTGTGAACTGTTTAGTCAACTTAAAGTCCTGTACTGAAGTTTAGTTTTAGTTTTACATATTTGTGGGGATGTATGTTATGAGAGCTATTATACTGATTGGTGTACATACAGATTATACTTTGCCACCAAGGGATTCCTGATGTATTATTAACGGCAATTAAGAAAAGTAGCCTGTATTTTGGTACACGTGAGACAAAACCAGAGGCTTGTATGTGGGCTTAGTTAAACTGTGAAACCAAAGAGCTCCTAATTAGAAAACAGAACAAGTGAGCTTTCCTCCTGTAACAGATCAGGCGTGACCCATGCAGGTCAGGTTCAGGTGTAGGATTTCTCCTGGTTTCCACTTCTGTGTCCTCAATAAAAAAAAGGCTCTCAGGTTTCAAAGCAGACAGGATACTAGACATGTTTTGTTTATTTAACAAGGAGATAATGCATTGACCTGCACTGACAAGAAAAGACAGTGAAATAGACAGAATACAGTGGATTAAATAAACTGAATAAAAAGCAGGCCCAGTAGAGTCCTTAGCTTTTCCCTGCATACTTTTCTTTAGTGCTGATGTGTTTAATTTTCATGAAAACATCTTGAACTTACCCATTTTTGACTCATTCATCCCGCTATACCTGCAACATAAATTTAATCTCAGTGGCATCATTACAAACTCACTGATTATAAAATATAAAAAGGTGAAATAACTGAATTTTAATACATACACACACAAAATCAAACAAGCATGAAATCATTACTTTACCTGTGTACCATCTGATTTTCTGCAAATGTCACTTGTTTTTTCATGTCAGGAAGAAGTGTGATGACTCAGCTAAGCCTCCTCTGTACAAGCAACAGCAGCAGCAGCTAGAAAAAGCTGCAGTTTAGCACATATCCGTCCTCCCTGAGGTCAGTCCAGGTGATTAAAGTAAGAGGTTGTCTGATCTTAATGAGGACCTTAAAGGCCAGTGGGTGTGGCTTTTCACATGAAGCTCCTACTGAAACAAGCAGAGAAGACAGACTGTTGAAGTTATACTGAGCCTTGCAGTAAAAACAGCCTTGATTCAACCTTCAAAAAGACTTTAGCTGCATTTCCACTGCAGGGACGTTCCCCAGGGACTAAGAACCTTTTGAGGAACTTACAAGTTCAGAATTTTTCAAGTCTGTCTAAAAAAGTCAGGAGCCCAAATGAATATTGAAACATGTTTTTCTTGCTGTAATCATTCCTCCTGTTCATACTGACCATTAAAAGATCCCTTCATAATGCACTTACAATGTAAGTGATGGAGGACAAAATCCACAGTCCTCCTTCTGTGCAAAAATGTATTGAAAAGTTTATCTGAAGCTAATATGAAGCTTCAGTCGTCCAAATGAGTCAAATCAAGTAGATATCTTTCAACTTTACAGTCTTTTAAGTCCCGCTTTTTGTTACTATACTTCTACCGCAGCTCAACAGGGAAACACTGTCCAAGGAAACACAAAGAGGGAATTTGATGCTAAAAAGACTGTAAATGTGTCAGATATCCACTTGATATGACTAACTCAGACTGCTGAAGCCTCATATAAGCTTCAGATAAATGCATTTTTGCACAAATCACTTACATTGAAAGCACATTTGGAAATTGATCTTTTAATAGCCAATATAAACATGCTGATTACAGCAAGAAAAACCTATTTCAATGTTCATTTTAGCACCTGACTGTTGTTTTAAGACGGACTTGAAAAATTGTGAACCTGCCCTTTAATTCCCTTACCTGGTTTTCCACTGGAGGAACCAGGATCTAAGACCATGTCTACATTAAACCATCTAAATTCTAAAATGCTGCTTTCATGCCAAAATGACATGTGTCCACATCAGGAGTTTCAGATCCTCTCTGCAAATACCTCTATCCACATTAAAACTCCATAACAGGAGAGCTGAGTTTTACTTTCATTTTCCTCATCTGGATTTCATTTCCTATTCATTCCTTCATTTCAACTGACTCATGCAGCAGCAAATACAAAGAACAATAGAACAAATCTGTGTTGTTTTTTCCTCATGTGTTTACGTCGAGATGAAATGAAAAATGCCTTTTTAACCCTTTTAGATCACATTCCCGGTCATATTGTGCACCTATTTAACAATATATGCCAAACCCCCCCCCCCCCCAAAAATCTATTTTTTTGTATTCTTATACCATAATCCAATCATGTATTCTTCCTATGTCGTGTGTTTACGTCAGCTTGAACCAACCAGTTTCAAACAATAATATCATGACATCCACCCATCAATCAATCTTCAACCTTTGAACTGAGTCTGAAAGCTTTAATTTACGCTTTAATATTATTAGAATAGAGTGAATGTGTGTCTTTGCTTCTTTGTCCCTAAACAGGAAAAAGTGAAAGCATTTGTGTAAAATGACAGAATTAATAAATGTTTCTTTTCTTTTTGTAATCTGATAATGTGAATGGACTATGTTTGTTTCATGAAATTCACTTCTAACTGTTGTTTGTGTTAATGCATGCACAAATGTGATTTTGGCACACTTATAAACAGACAGAGGAGTAGGAGATAGTGGAAATTATTCAAAACTAAAAATAAACACATCACATGGTGGAAAATGTCTGATGAAGGTTGCTTGACTGAAATGTTGCCACTGAATAAATTTACCATAAGTGTTGACAGTGTGCAGGAGCTGATTTTTTGTTTCTATGTTTATGAAAAACTCACTGGCTGAGGTTCAGACTGCACTGATGATACAATCCAGAATAATATTGATCTTAGATAGTGTGGAGGAATGCTGGACAATGGTCAACTCATCGGTGAAGAAAGTGTACAGGAAACTTTGATGTCTTAATGTTGAGAATATTTATTGAACACTTGGCCAAGCGGAGAACAGAGACAGTAAACATCAAGGTGTTCTGCACTGAGATTCAATGCAATTCAATTCAATTTTATTTATGTAGCACCAAATCTCAACAAAAGTTATCCCAGGGAACTTTTCACATAGAGTAGATCTAGACTGTAGAGACCCAACAATTCCCCTATTAGCAAGTACTTGGCAACAGCTGTAAGGAAAAAACCCCCTTTAACGGGAAGAAACCTCAAGCGGAACCGGGCTTTAAGTGGGTGGCCATCTGCTTTGACCAGTTGAGTTGAGGGAGAAAGAAAGAGAAAAAGGGGGGGGGGGGGGGGGGGGACAACTTAGATGTTGTCTCTTAGTTTTCATTGAAGGGCCCTGTGGAGTTTTCTTGTAAACAAACAAAAGTTATATTTACAGTTTTGCTCACCTTGAGGTCTAACAAACTTGCATTTTCTTCCTCATATACAAAACCGATTTCCAAATCTTTGCATTGTTTACATGTTTACTAGCTTGCAGTCTTCTTGCTGGTGCACTGCACTTTTTTTTTGGGTGGGGGCGGGGCATTACAATCACCTGTAGAGCGACAACCACCAATAAAAAAACTGCTCCATAGCGCTGCAAGTGATCAAAACCTGCGCAGGGTATTTTTTAAGTTTATTGCAGGTTATCAACATGCTGAAATGTCATTTGTCTATGAACCAATACATTTTTACAGCTCTTCATCATAAAAAGACTCTTTAAATGTCTGTACTGTCATCTAACTATTAAACTATCAAGACAACTTAGATGTTGTTGTTCTGAAGATGAAGGTCTGACTTTTGGTCTTTAACCCCAACAGATCGTGCCATCTGAAAATATGAAAAATTTGGTTCATAAGTTTCTAAACAAGGAACTGCACTTTACCCGTGTTAGTCTGGTTATGCAGATGTAGATCTGCGCAATCACCTATCTGTGGTGTCTAGGGAGTCTCGGGCCATCTCCCTGACCTTGGTTACCGGGACAACGCCAGTTCACTCTTTACCAGAGTGGCTCCTGCGTTCCCCAAACATCCATACAGCCGTGCACCCGAGGAGAGAAACAGTGTCTATCTCTGCAAAAACTGATATTGTTTACTCTGTGACCTCAAGACCCACGCTTGACTTAATGTAACCCAATTTGTAACCCCTAAAGTTAGAATTTTCCATAACATTAGATACAGGAAAAGTCAGTAATTATAATGTAATGTAACGTAACTCAAATATGAAAGTTATAATAAACAAATAGTAAAGAAAACGTTTTGTCATATCCAATGCATTATGCATATTCTGTTAGATTTCATTAAGTTTTCATTGAAGGGTCCCTGTGGAGTTTTCTTGTAAACAAACGAGAAGTTATGTTTACATTGTTGTTCACCTTGAGATCTAGCATTTTCTTTCTCATTTGTAAAGCTGATTTCTTACATATTTTAAATCCTTGCATTGTTTACATGTTTACAACCACCTGTAGAGCGGCACCCGCTAATAATAATAAAAAAACCCAAACTGCTCCATAGTGCTGCTAGAGATCAGAAACTTCCCAGGATATTTTTTAGTTTATTGCCGGTCATCAACACGCTGTAACGTAATTTATCCAACATGACAAAACAAATCATGAACCAATAAATTTTTACAGCTCTTCATCATAAAAAGTCTCTTTAACCTCCTGTACTGTTATCTAACTGTTATCTATCAATCACAACACAGACTGCATGCAAAACAAGCCACATTTGCATCAGTACAATAAGCTACATGATAATGTTAAGTTTTTGCTTGATGTTCGCTCTCGATGTCAAACAGAATGTGTATTATATATTATATGATAAGCTGTACATTCAGTCTGCACCTTTAACTCTTTATGTTGTGTTACTATGTATTGTTTTCAACTGTGGTATTTGAGTAATTTTCTTTTCTGACATGTCGACATGAAGTGCAACAAGTTTACAATATTCCATAACTATTTTATAACCACATTTTAAATTTTTATCTTATATCTATATTTATATATTTAAGTTCATATCCTGATGATCTTTTTATTGCACAGTAATCTTGTATTTGTATTTTCGGTACTTTTGCATTGTTAGTTCAACAGAAACTAAGAGATGCAGCTGGTTTTTATTACCAAAACAAAATTCACTTGAAACCGGACTTTAGTCTGAATTTCATTCAAAGCCGTTGTTAGGCACCTAAAAAAACAAACACACATACACAGCAGCTCAGTTGAATGCACCAGGCGGTTGCTAAATGGCATTTTGGCTCATCCCTCTGATGTTTAAACAAACCAATCAGATTTATTCTTCCTCTTCTGGCATCAAAACAAAATGTGCATTCCATACTGTAGTTGGGAAATGCGGGTCTGTTTGTTGGGATTTAAGGGATTTTTCCTATCCAGCTCCGGCTACACTTACGGAAGGATAAAAGACCGCTCTCTCTCTCTCTCTCTCTCTCTGTGTAGGAGACAATGGGGAATAACCCTATTCATTTTCAAATGGCTGTTTCTCTGGAAGGGAAATTTAGTCACACCACACACCCACACAGATGTGCAACTGTACTCTAAGATTACTCCACGGAAAACAACATTATATATTTAACATTATATCACACTGAGTTTAAGCTAGAATAATGTAAATGATCACATTTGGATAAAATACCAGGTTGTCAATATAATATCCTAAACAAATCAAATAGTTTCACATTTGAGTTCGCTTCGGATTTCATTTTCAGGAATGGTTTTCCATTTGCAAACACACCTTTCTAACCATGACTTGAGTATAATGGAATGCCTATTAGATAGTGAATACCTGCCTGCTGAAGTAAACACTCCCACATACATGGCTGCTGTTTCCGTCTTTCAGGTTACCAACAGAAGAGTGATGTACAGTGTGTGTGTGTAACTGACTAAAAACACATAACCTTAAGCTTTGAAGCTGCAGCCATTTGTGATTTATGATTAACAACTGCATTGATCTTGTGTCGGTTTTGTGCAAAAGGTAAAATGGGGTTGCTGGTATGACCTTTATGTAACCAGGAAGTGTCTTTAATGGGTCACCTACATGCTTTTGTTGCTTTTATTTGTTTTTTTGTTAACGTCACATCACAGTGGACTAAAATGTCCTTCGAGTGGCAGTCTGACTTTGACTTTGAAATGACCATATCAGTGATTTTGCATGTAATCTCACATCTTGATACAGGCCCCAGGTATAATGTTCACCATGTTCACCAGTTAAACAGTTAGCAGGCTAACATTAGCAATAAACACAATTAGTTTTGCAGGTATTTAGTCATAAACCAAAGTACTGGTTTAGCTCAAGTTAAAATTTTGACCTGATGATGGCGCTACATGAAAAATCAGAGGATCCCCAAAGTTGTTAGAATTTATCTTGTAGGGGGGGTTATGAATGTGAGCACATAATTTCAAGGTATATATCTAATTACCATGAATGTCAACCTCATGGTGGCACTCGAGGAAAAGTCAGAGGATCCCGAAAGTCATTAGGGTTAATTTTTTCTGGAATATCCATGTCTGAGGCAAAGTTCATAGCAAATAATCTCATAGATGTTGCAATATTTCAGTCTTTTTGTTGTTAGTTTTGTCAAACCACTATTATCAAGGTCAAGAATGAACTTTCACACTCAAATTTTCAAACATAAATGTTACATCACAGCTAATTATATGTATTATGTGTAATGAGATGTAACAATAAAGAATCTCGAATCTCGAATATTGTTTTGGGCCTTTCTACTTAAGCAGTGCTCATATCCTAATATACAATCACTGCAGTTGTAAAAGCAAGAAAAAGGAGGAAAATTGATTTGAAACCTAAATAGACGCTTTGGGTCACAGTAACAAATGTGATGCGCAAATGAGAAGCGAATCTGTTCTGTCTAACAACAGACCAGCCATTGGTTTCCATTCATTTCCATAGAGAATATAAAGCATGGACTTAATTTATGTCAGTTACATTATCAACCAATCAATCTGCATTTAACAGTTACCACGCCAACATAATGTAAAAGTGATACACATTTCTGGTGATTGTTCCGCAAAATATGAACTACATATGATTTGTAATTAAGGACCTTTCAAAAACACGGTTCAGTTCAGAACATATCCTTCAACGTATAGTGCAAAACATGGTGGACGACATGAAGTGCAAAAGGACAAAAAGACAACATAAGGTGCCAAGACAAAAGCCAAACAGTGCAAAGATGATGCAAACCAGCGTAAAACATGATAAAACAGTGTAAATAGTTGTTGTAAGGATGTAGACTGTGAACATTGTAGATATTTGGCTTTAGGCTGTTGAGGTAGAGTGGTTGCAGAAAAGTGAAAGTGTATTTAAGTTAGTAAAAAAAAAAGCAAATGACAAAAAAAATATCTTACCACAGGATTCATTTAGTAGCTCTTTTGTAGCTTTCGATTGTATCACACATTCTCCCTCGTGAGCCTCAAATTTTCATTTCCTGTAAAAAGATGCTGCTCAGAAAAAATGCTGCATCAACACATCCCTAAAGTGCTCAGATAAGTGACCACAAGCTACAGGAGAGTTACTAAATGAATCTTATGGAAAGATTTCTGTTGTCAAACACTGAACTTTCAATTACTATGACTATTATTATCATTATTATTGTTATTGTTATTATTATTATTAGTAGTATCATCATTAGCAGTAGTAATAGTAATGTTTATATTATTACTGGGGCTCTTCACAACATGATGTAACAACTTTCACTTCAGGAAAGTGCCCAGGCCCAGACGAACGAAAATGAAAGTACAGTAATGCTGATGTAACCCCCCTCACCCTCCCCTCCCTTCCCTGTGTGTCTTTATAAGTGATCTGAGAGCTGCCGACTCACAGATTCACACATTAGCTCTGTGCAGAAACATGCCACATTAATCCACTGGGACTCATTCAGACATCGGCAGAACCATTCAAACTTCATTCAAAATGGTGAAAAGGTGGAAATTGGGAAGAAGGAGCAATGATAGCAGGAGACCTTTAATAGAGAACAACAACAATGACATACAGGAAGGTAAGAGTCTGTTTTATGATTATAATAATGCTATTTGTTTTCTGCACAGTACAGAGCCTCTGAAAACAGGTTGTAACATCAGAGACAAACACATAACTTATCTTTAGTCCAATGTGTTGGAGTGATAAATACTGCATGGGGAAAAAGTGAAATCAAAGATCTTTAATGAGTCATTTGTACTATCATAAATACTGTAAATGTGAGTGCAATATCTTGATGCAACTAATGTAGGTAAGAGTGATAAATGAAAGTAAATATGACCTCTAAACAGTTTTGCTGTTTTGCTCACCTGCATGTGTCTGTTAATTAATTTGTCTGCACCTTTCTGGTCATATTTTAGCTTTAATACTTTTATTAAAGTAAAGGTTTATTGACGGTTTGATTCACAGAGGTAGTTCCTCACTTTCCTCTCTTTCAGTTCATTATTAACTGTCTAAAATCTTGACAACAGTGTTATTATGCTACTACTGGTATCTGCATGGTTGATATAGATACATCATCAGTCATTTTTGCCTGATAGACATTTATTAATTCACATACTAGATAATACACAGAGCAATCGTCTTCAAAACAGACTAATGAAATGCTTCACATGAGCAAATCAAGAGGAGACAGATGACACAGGATCACATTAGAGCAGTAGCAACAATTTTAAGAAAAAGTAGAAATGCAGAAAAACTACTCTCTTACTTGGACGTCTCCTCTGTTTTCAGTCATATTCGGAAAACTGTGATATTGTGGTTCAAATGAGACCAGATCAAACTGTCACCTCTGGTGCTGTTTGTCCGACATGTAGGGGATTCCCAAATGCACGAACATTTAGAGGAACACTTTCTAATAAATGTTCCTTAGGTACATGCCAGTCCTTTGAATGTGTGCACTTCTCATTGCCTCATACTTGATTACATTCCTTCCTCCTTAGCAAACAAACCTGTTCTTGTGCTTGGCTATGAATGTATGAAGTGTAAAAGCTGCTATTATTAGAAAAGAACTAAGACTCCACCCCCATGTGGGCGGCACAGCTGTGCTTTGAGCTAAATCCTTCATCAGCACACTGGCAAGCTGTGAGTGGCAATTATATATTATTATACATATTATACGTTTAGTAGGTGTAAAGCTTATCATGTTAGTTTAGTGTGTTAGCATGCTAACATGTGCTAATTAGCAGTAAACACAAAGTGCAGCTGAGGCTGATGGAAATGCTGTTAGTTTTGCAGATATTTGGTCATAAACCACAAACCTTCATCTACAATCTTGTAGATGTGGAGATATTTCACACAATAAGTGTAAACTTTGACCTTGTGGTGGCGCTACATTAAGAGTCAGGAGATCACCAAAGTTATTACAGTTCATCATCTGAGGAACATGAATGTCTGCACCAAATTTCATAGCGATCTATCCGATAGTTTTTGATACATTTCACACAAAACCATGAATTTCAACCTCATGGTGGCGCTACAACAAAAGTGAGGGGATTGATTGTTTGCACAGTTTTAAAAGCCTAATCAGGGACAAGGGCTGCAAATTAGCTTCAGATAGACACCTTGTATATATGACATCTGATGCGTTGCTTATCTGTATGTAACAATGTTTATCGGCATGGTCCCTGTTAAATAAACTAATAAACCAAAAGATCACCATGGTCATTAGGATCGATCATCTGAGAATCCATGAATGTCTGAACCAAAATTCTGCACAAATTCATCTATTAAATGTTGAGGTTGAGATATTTCAGTGTGAACAAAAGTGATGGACCAAGCAACAGAACGACATTGCCAAATATGTTTCTGTCATTTATGTCATTATAACTCGTTGATGATGCAGACAAGACCAATGTAGAAATTAATTATTATCTGTTGGGTTTAAAACTCATAGGGATTGAATCTGCATAACTGTGACATGCATGTATAGTTCCTTTGTATTTTCATGTTATATTTGCAATGATCTAAACAGCTTCAAATATATTTCTGTCATAGGAGGTGGCCAGGCAGGTGAGGGGTACGACAACCCTTCAGCTCAGAACACCTTCAACACCATCGAGGAACAGTGTTTGCAGATTGAGAGAGACCTCACGTTTCAGGAACTAGCTGAGCTTCTTAAGGTGGCCCCTGACACCATCTCTGTGGGGTCTGACACCTCTGAGAATGGATCTTGTTGTGCGATCCGTAACTTGGGACAAGAGAAGCAGCTGAGTGTCGTTCGACTGATACAAAGATCCGTGTGCCAGCACTTTCCGACGCCACCAGCAGAGCTGGACAAGAACCTTCAGCGGCACCTGTTGGAAGTGGAGACGGCTGTCCACACTGAGCTTGCCAGGCTGGCTCCCCTGTTTAAATCTAGAGGGTTGATTGGATATCTGCTCGACTGCTACCATCGTCAGACATCTGATCACTTGCATGGTCTACTCCAGCACATCAGCACCTCCAAGAACTCCTTCATGCTGTTGAAGTGGGTCCTACACACATATCTGAGGTATTTATCTACCACCTCCTGTAACTTCCTTTACTCGTTTTCATTTATACAGAGCATGTTTACATGCATACTAATCCACTTAGAGGTGGGAGTAACTGGCATAAAGGCTAATTTTGCTTCAAACACTGACATATTTCAAAACTGTTTTGTGCATCCAATGACCTTTTATATTTGGATACGGTAAAGCTCAAAGCAATAGTTAGACATTTTGGGAAATATGCTTATTCGCTTTCTGGCATAGGTTAGATGAGAGGACCGTTCTCACCTTATTTATAATCTACCGTCAACTGTGAATTGTCATTTTTACACTTTGGTTCTTCGTATTAAACCAACAGGATATAACATGTTAATTTTGTGACCTTTGGACTGAACCAGGCTAGCTGTTTCCTCGTGTTTCCAGTCTTTGTGCTAAGTTAAGCTAATCGGCTACTTGACTTATATTTGACGGACAGATATCAATCAGTCAATCTTGTCATCTAACTCTTTACCTGTACAGCAATATGATGCAATCAAATAAATCAAAAGTTTAAGCATTATTTTTGAGATTTTTTTTCCAAATTCCTTTAGCTTCTGAGTGAGAACTGTGAGTGAGAACCACGACTGAGTCATTTCACACAATATCCCAAACTTTTGCCAAAGGCTTACTGAGGCCAAAGGTCACCTAGACAACGTAACCTTGAGAGAAACCTTTCCCGAACTGTCTTTGCATCTTAATTTCAGCACAGTGCACACTTGAAAAGCAGGTCATTGACATTTTTTCATGGCTGGTATCTCCCAAATATGTCCCAACAGCACAAGAGGGAAATTAACCTGGGATCATGCCAACATTCACTATTCTCTTGAATAGACCCTGCTGCACATCGGCTGTGGGGATTTTCCAAATTCTTCTGGGATACATCTGTCTTTAGAAGCCAGCCAATGACTCAACATCAAGCAATGATTGATAATGATTTGCACAGTCTAATGTGTCCCGGACAAGGTCAAGACTTAGAAAAGTTGACTGGGCTGATAGTCTAGTGGGTGCTAGTTAATTAGCCCAAGCATAAGAAAAGCATGTTGTAGTTACTCCTCTTATGACTATACCCTGGTACTTAGGTTAACGTTACAATTTCAGTAGGCAGTTACGTGAATTAGGTTGTTAAATGAGTGTGCATGTAAACATTCTCAGACATGCCTCTCTTTTGTATTCTGAATTACTCTTCCACTGTTCCTAGATAGAATATGAGATACAGCGATGAAACAGGCTGCGGCTCGCTTCTGACATTGGTATTTGTGGTACTTTCCCAGTCAGGACCTGCTGGGCGCTGCTTCCCCACAAGAAGTGGATCACATCAAAGATGTCGACCTCATGCTGTTCACAGAGTTGGCAGCAAAAGCAAAGGACAAACTGCTTGAAATTGTGCAGGTAAGAAACCAGCAATGTTCTAATCTTATAGATATTTAAAGGCTTTAAAGTCCCTGAAAACCTGTTTTGAGATTTAACATGATCACACCATTTTCCGTATTTGTTCTTTTTTTTTTTGTCTTTGAAATGGGCGGGGCTCAGTTGAAAAAAAAGGGGATGTCACATATTTCCACACACCAATTAGCAGATTTGGAAATATGTGAATCAAAATCTGGTGACAGTTGGTGGGTGGTTTCCTTATGTTGCCTGGCTGCTGTCAATCAAATCTGATGAAAACCCAAAACCCAAACAGTGCCGAAGAAGCAAATTATCAGAATCTATTTACACTTAATAAATATATAAGCATGTTTCTTTCTGAACTTTAACATGTTTAGTCATGACTATTTATTGTTATAAAAATTTACGATTTGAAACCATGTTTTCAGAGGCCTTAAGGGGCGTTATACCTCACAAAACAAATGACCGACATTAATAACTGTAATAATTTTTCTACTTTTCTTAAAATCAATCTGTATTAAACTTCTTGTGCTCTAAATGTGTCTGTTTATAAATTGTAAAATTCAAACCCCTAATCAGCTTCTTCAACTATTAATCATGTGTATAAGCGTAATGGGAGTAGGTTAACTCCCAAAAGCACAACGCTTCATAGCATCGCCATGGTGACAATGGACTGCATTTATATAGCGCCTTTCTAGTCTTCTGACCACTCAAAGCACTTTTTCACTACCAGCCACATTCACCTGTTAACACACAAACACTCATACACTGATGGCAACCAACCTGCTCATCAGGAGGATCTAATCATTCACACACAAATTCACAATTTGAGGTTCAGTATCTTCCCTCAGGACACTTTGACATGTGGCCCGCAGTAGCCGGGAATTGAACTGCCATTCCTCAGATCAGTGTATGACCCGCTCTACTTCCTGAACCACAGCTGCCCACGCTTAGTTACAGGGATGGGTGTGAATCACCTTTTAAGCAGGAAGGAAATTTGTCTCAGTCCAGAAGACAGATAAAAGAAAGTAGTGGTGACATTAAAAAAAAAATCCCCAAATCTCAGTATGTGGCCAAGTTAATGCTGAGTCACTGCTAAGAGAGAAATTGTGGCCACCTACTCAGCCGCTTGTGGCCTGTACAAAATGACATGAATGTGATATAACCGGTCTTGAATTCCCCAAGTGACATTTTCTATCTGTCCATGCATGCAAAACATAAGCTGTGAATAAAACAGCTTGGTTTATTTTAAGCCACCTGTCTGGAATGGACACACAAAGATAAACAGAGAAACATGATATCTGATTGTTGCTTTGATACAATTATTCCTACATCATGTACAAGTAGTTTGGAAAACTGTATATGCTTATTACGACTTGCTGTGTCTCCTTTTGTTCACAGAAAGAGGTCAGCGCGTCTCTGGAGAAAATCCTGCAGAATGAGAGAAGCCAAGAAGGCTGTGATAGTGACGAAGCTTTCATTCAAATGAATGTGGACACTATCCAGGTATTCAGTAACATAAAGCTTATTTTAACTGTTACTTTAAGAGAACATGGAAAAGGAGTCTAGTTTATATCTATTGTGTGATTTAACTTTGATTATTGTTTTATCAGTTAAATGTATCTCTGTATGTTTGTTCAGTTATTTGTTGGCTTTTCTGTTCCTAATTTATTTTAGTCTTATGTTTATCTGTCCTGTAATGATATTAGATCTGAATTAACAGACATCTGTTCTTCTATCTGTCTTTAAGTGCATCGATGCCATGTACAAAGGTGCACAAACAATCAACAAAACAGTGTCCGACCGTGTGCAGGACATTTGTTTCCAGGAACTGCTGGTGTTTGTGAGGAGGTGAGAGTCTGTTTCTACATAAAAACATATGATGAAATGAACATAAATATCACATATTAATCTCAACATTTTGTCTTGTTTAGACTACGTCTGACAGCATTCTCTTTGATTTGTAGGTACAACACAGAGCAGACTGAGATCCTTAGAAAACAAACAGATAAGGCTGAGCCAGACATCATACACTTCCTGAAGACTTTGCAAACCTGTGAAGCACTCAAGTGAGTACTCGAGCACCTTTGTAGTGTGCAGATTTGAATGTGATGATGATAAATAACGATTATGAGTTGTTTTGTGCTGATGATACGCACTCTCTTTTCAGGCAGCACGTCCAGACCAAAAGTAAAGACATCAAAACGTCCCTTGTTAAGGACACTGTGGAAACGCTTCAAGAGATGGAGGATTTGACTTTGAAGCTCCTGTTGGAGATTGTTGCTGACTTCACAGAGGTAGCTGTTCAACTTATTGACATAAATATACCATTTTCATGAATTTGAAGGTCATTTGAGGTCATTTTTTTTACATTGGAAATAACAGTTTGACAAGAAATCACGATTTCTGTCACACAGAGCCACCTTAAGAAGTACTTCAAAAAGGAGAACAAGCAATTCTTCTTGTTGACGGAAGAAGTAAAGACGCGTTTCCCCAAACTGTTGTGTTGTCAGGATGTACAAGAGGTACGTGTAAGATCTGAGCTTCAGCATTTGCACTCGAATCTTAAGTCAAGATGTTTGACCTAAGGCCGTATTCAGACCAAATCAGGCGGTGTGGCGTTCAGCCGCAGATTTATGTATTTGCTGATTGGAAGCGTAGAAAAGTAACACTAAAGGCAGCTATTTTACCTGCAGAAAAATGTACATCTGTCTATCTGGTAGCAGAGGAAAATTTATAAAATATATTGAGTATGATACGTGAATAACTAAACTTTGCATCTGTGTTTTTCTTTGTCAGAGAGTGATGGATGAGACTTATAAGCTCATCACTCACCTTTACTTCAAACATCTTGTCCAAAGCAACCAGAGCAAGCTGAGGAGGTGCTGGGGCTCTAACGTTGGGCAACAAGTGACTCAAGATGCTGAGCTGCTTCACCACATCATCTCAGACATGGTGAGATTTGGTGTTAATTGTTGGAAACAGTGAACTGAAACTGACATTTACCCATTAGAAACTGGATAAGCTCTTTATCGGTTACAACATGAATTCATTACCTGTGTGTGTTGTGTTGTATCAGGCCCCTGGTGTCAAACAGTGGAACCGCATTCTGCTGAAAATCACAGAAACGTTGGAGTGCGAGGACAACGATGCACTGAAGATTGTAGTTGCGAGCATGCAGCAGAAATGTATCACAAAAAGGTAAATCATGCTGATGGCAGATGTTTCTTATCCAATTTTTCCCCCCGAAAACATTGCTATGGCCCTCTGTGTTGATGTTTAAAGGAACCATATTGTAACCAGAAACAGGCAAAGCTTAAAAACTGTTGTTATAAAAGGGACAATCCACCAATTTTACATGTGAGGATCAGTTAAAGGTACCCTGTGGAGTTTCTGACTTTTTGTAGAGCTGCGGAGTTTTCAGCAAAAAAAAAAAACTGATTTGAAGGGTAATAATATGCTTTAGGTTGAAGCGTATCTGTTCCATTTGACATTTGGCGCACTTGAGATTGGGATGACTGAAAAAAGTGTCTGAAATGTCTCCTGTATAGACAAGCCTTTGGTGTTTGTGTTCACTGGTAGTTGTCATATGTGTCAGTTGCTGGAACAAGAAAATCTGAATTTTGGAGGAGCTGAGGTGGGTCGAGGAAGTGACCAAGACAATCATACCTTAAAACAAGGCCTTCCTTAGACCTTAAAGGAAAACTATGGCGAGGCAGCATCAATAGCTTCTTATTGAACCTCTTTTACCATCTTCTTTTCTGAAAAACAGAAACGTACTCCTGGGGTTTACTATCAATATACGAGTATCTACTACAGCACTCCGTTGATTATAAGTGTTGGTTGATTGAGAGTGCTGTAATTTCCATGGATGGAATGGATGGATGAATAAATTGAACCTTGCCATTCAAATTTTACCCTTTTGTGATATTACCAAAGTGAAATAACAATTTGTTAACGTCTACAACTTGTAGTAAATTTTTCATGTGACAAAGGACAAGATTCAAGTGAAAAAGTTTGGTACATCTCTCCATCTTTTTAGCTGTAATTTCTTCTGCCTAAAAACATCTATCCTGTATGTCTACGCTTGTATTGGACTTAAATCTTAAATCCTAGTGGGCATTAAAGGAACTGCATCCCGCTAACTCTTGCTGCTTTTTTTGCCCTCAGCTGCAGAAAGGACCTGGAGCTCCTACTGCGATGGAAAGGTCTCTCTAAACGAGAGGTCAGAGAGGTGCTGGAGGCCCTTCCTGACCACCAACCGAAACATGGATCTGTATCCTGGTATAGATGTTTTATCTGCTGTTGAAAGCCGACATGCTCTACAGAGGATCAACTTCAACAAGCAAAAAAGACATTTGGGAGATTTCACATTTCATGAACTTTTCTGAGCATGTGAATTCCGTTAAAACCTGTTAAACCTGTATCTGTTATTTACTGATTTCAGTTCCTCAATCTAATCCTTTGACAGAGATGTAGATAAAAGAGAAGCAGACAGGATGGACAGAGGTTTTTTTATAAGCTTTGACACAACTGTGATTGGGATTGTGCATAAGAGGCTGCTAATGAGTTAGCCTATATGTGACCGATTTCCTTTTAAATGTTATTGTCATTTCAGGAAAGGTAAACTTGATTTTTTTTTTTAAAATCTTGCTTGCCAAAATTTCTTATTCATCTTTTTACATTTTATGTAAAAAGAAATTATATAAAACACATGCTGTATTTCAATGCTTGTGTCTTATCCTCATATCGCAATGCAGCGGAATTGCTAAGATGCTAAGCTCTGCATAGATAGTTGAATGGTTCGACAAAAATGTCAAAAAACAAACTATACGTTGGTTTTGTATGTTGTTAAAGTTTCATGTATGTTTCTAAATATTTAGGTTCTTTTTTTCAGTCTTTAGGTAGTTTATGGTTGAGGGAAATATGAAATGATGCTTCAGGATTTTTTTTTAAGTTTTTAAGTATTTAACAGTAAAATTTGGTTTTGTGCAAAAGACCAAAGTGATATTTTAGCTGAACTTTAGCTGTATTATATTTATAAATGTAAATTGTATGTTTAGCCCTATCTAATGCTAAAAAAAACATAAACAAGCACAAACGATTTAACTGGGTTGAATTAAAGAAGCTTAGCTTTGTTTTGCACTCTTGCTCAGTTTTTTGTTTACTTTTGTACTTATTTTCTTTTGCTTTGTGTACTGTTGCTACTGAAAGTAAAAAATTAACTGCACTGATGAAGATGCACTCTTTATCCACTGTTACAATTTGTTAGATGGAAATTTTTATATTATTATAATTATTTTTATACTATTTATTAAGTTTTAATTAATTTAGTGATATAAATGTACAACATACATTTTGCAAAAACGTCCCAATTTTTACTATGTTACGATTAATCACACAATATCAAACTTTACTGTTAAAAGCAACAATTTCTCTGTTTCCGCTACTTCAGGAGATATTTAAGGGTATTTTGTTAACTTGTTTAAGTTGAGTGTTTCGGAGTTTAATCTGTGGTACATTAGGGTTTACTTTTTGACATTTGACTTTATATTGTGGTGGTTTACATATTTTAATTCTATTTTTTTAAATGTTATAGGCTGTATTCTTCTTTGGTGATTTGTTTTTGTTCAGAAACTTACAGATTGGGTTGCAAGAAGACGGTTTCTTCTTTTTCAGTCAGCAATATAATTAATAAACTTCGGTACAATTCAATAAAAAGTCTGTTTTTGGCTGTTTGTTCATCCTGCCACCACAAGATGGAGACTAAGACCCACTTACTAAAATAAGACTGGATGGGAAATGCTCCACACCACTGACACTGACACATCCCACTTTCTGACTTGGACAGAAAAGATCTTGAAATTTTATTGATTTATTGATATTTCATTGCACAGGTTAGGTAAAGACCATCATATTTAATGTTCAGCTAAAACTCCACAACCTGACCTTTGATCAGAAAGGTCAGAGTGAAAGCTCCAACTATGTTAAGGGCAGAAGTTTTTAGACTCTTGGTTGATTTTTAAAATCTATTCTCCTGTTCAATTTATCTGTTTTAGTTTATTTTAATTATGTATTTTATTTTACTCTTTTTAAATCCCATTGATATGCATCTTTTTATATGATCTTGTGTTTCTTTTATACCATGTTTAAAGGACGGGTTCACATTTTTCTTGCTGTAATCATTCCTCCTGTTCATACTGACCATCAGAAGATCCCTTCATAATGCACTTACAATGTAAGTGATGGGGGACAAAATCCACAGTCCCCCTTCTTTCCAAAAATGTATTTAAAAGTTTATCTGAAGCTAATATGGAGCTTCAGCTTCAAATGAGTCAAATCAAGTAGATATCTTTCAACATTACAGTCTTTTCAGAGAAAAAGTCCAAAAACTGAAAACAGATTTGTGTATCAGAACTTTGTTTTTTCTTCTTTCCTCTCCAATTAATCATCTCACGACCCCTCAGATTTATCTGCTGACCCTTTGGAGGGGCCCGATCCCTAGGCTGGGAACCACTGGACTGAACTGGAAAGCAGTTGAAACTAGCTCCACTTCCGGCAGCTATAACAGTAACAGTCAGTCAGTCACAGCGGCAGGACTTTTACTTCTAATGCTTACAGTAAATTTAGCAGATAATACTTCTGTACTTTTACTTAAGAAGGATTTGAAATGCAGGATTTGCATTTGCTGCTTACTTTAATACTTTAACTACATCAAGCTCATAATACTTACGTACTTTTACTGTAGTAGGATTTTTCATGCAAGACTTATAATGGAGTATTTTTACATTGTTGTATTGTTGTATTGTTGGTTACTTTTTCTGAAGTAAAGGATCTGAGTTCTTCTTCCTCCACTGTCTAATTAGCACGAAACACAAAGTACAGCTGAGGATGATGAGGATATCATTAGTTTTACAGGTATTTAGTCATAAACAAAAGTATTTAGCTAATTAAAACCTGATGGTGCTAGAAGAAAAGTTAGGAATCACCAAAGGTCATAATAATTCATCCAACAGTTGTTGAGATATTTCAGTCTGGACCAGTCTGGTCGAAGAGCCTCCACTAGCATGGCTAATAATTGCTTTGAATTTCTTTTTCATTTAATTTGAGCTCAGTCAATAAATATGAATAATTAAAAACTGATAATAAAACTAAAAATGTTTAATTAATGGCCAATGTCAGGCTGATAAACCTCAAACTTCTCTTTGGCTGTGGTCCTGCTTACTGAAAACTATAGACTGTATAAACATATGGACGTAGTTACCGTGACGTCACCCGTTGGTTTCTGAAGGGCGGTTTTGAAGCTTAAAGTGAGCCGCTCCGGCCGTCGCCATCTTGGCAATGCATGAAGCTGCCTAACTCCCAGCCAATCAAAAATGGGCAGAGAGGTGGGCCGAATGGCTGAAACAAGCCACCTAGCGGCTGGCAGACCTGTCACTCAAAGCAGCCATGTCCTTTAATTTATAAAAAAATTCACCCCCCGTACAGTTGGCATGAAAGGGGAAATTAGCTATAGAGAACCAGGCTGTAAACATGTTTATTTCTGCTGTAAAGTTGGGCATTTTAACATGGGGGTCTATGGGGAATGACTCGCTTTTGGAGCCTCAAGTGGCCATTCAAGGAACTGCAGTTTTTGGCACTTTCGCATTGGTTTCATTTTACAGCTGCAGAGGTTCCCTCTTGCTGAAAACATAACAGTAGTCATCTCTGGGTTGGTGGCTCACAGCAGGAAAGCACCGTGGATTTCCACCAACCAGCTTCCAGTCATTTATCAGCCTGGTCATTCCCAGTAGAGTTTACTATCCACAGCTTTCAATAGTTTATCTTCCCTCCCTCTCCAATGGGAATTTGCAGCTATGACCCCCATCTTCCAGAGCACATCCTTTTCTTTCAATGATATACAAACACTGACAGACTTTCAGGGAAAAAAGCCGCCAGTAATGTGCGGCGGACTCATGTACTTCCCTGCTTTGAGCAACGGCCATTAACTGCAGTTACAACTGAATAATAATAAACTAGGAAACACCTTGATCCAGTGTGCAAAGCTTCTGTTCCTGCAAACAAGGGTCAATAATTTCCTGCTATTGTACAAGACTGGCTTGGCTGTTTATGATGTTGGTGAGTCACTTAATGGAAAACATCACAGTAACTGGATGATCGGTGGTGGTTTACACTTCCCGCAGAACCTCTGATGAAGAATCTGAAGAATTTCAATTACAAGCCCTGACCACTGACACCAATTTAGGAACATTTCTTCAAAAGGATTCTTCAACCACCATGTTGTTGTTTTTCACTCATAACTCACCCTGATAGGTTTGTCTGTTAACTCCCAAAATACTGTTTATATCATTTAGTGTCAAAATGCAGGTCTACGTTGTCGTTTCCTGCACTAAATGTTCATATATTTTGTGCTCTAACTCATGAATTTTAATGAGTAAGAACATGTTTTCATGAACCTGCAAACAAACTTCATCTACTCAAAGACTTTGTGTGTGAATTTTATTTAGATTGATTTTGTTGTTTATTTATTAAGTTTTAATTAATTTATTCATACAAATGTACAAATCAGATGAAAATGTGGTATACTTTTCACTTGGCTACAATCAATTAGACAATATTAAACTGTTGAAAGCAGATATTTCTGTGTTAATTACATTACAAACTTGGAATACTTTCTAATTGTACTTGAACTACAGATTGCTTTTTAACTTGAACTGTTTCAGCTACTTCAGGAGATATGTTGTGTACCTTTTAACTGATTTGATCTGGATTTAATGTGGGTATATGTCAGAGTTTATTTTTGACTGTATGTACTATCTGTGTGAAGTATACTAGTTTACTTGTTCCTATTTATTTTCTATTTTTTTTAATTTTATTTCTGCCTCTATGCAGCATATAATGGTTCTCTTTCATAACATGCGTTTCGTGTCTAACCGTGGGAACACCTCCTCCGTGACCTCATCAGAAGCTCAAATAACATTATGCCAGCCCTAATTGGCTGGCACCCTTGACGTCTATGTCAGCCCAGAGCTTTGCCCCTGCAGCAATAAAACCTCTAACTGGGACACTCACCCCCTGTGTGCAGCCCCTAGGCTTATCCCATGCTCAGGCATGCTTTTTATCATGCCTTTCACCTCTGAGGAGCATCGGCGTCTGCATATTCTGTGTCCAGCTCGTGCCCTGAAAATTTATGTGGACAGGACTCAGGGTTTTGGAAAGGGCGACCAGTTATTTGTGTCTTAGACAAAACCACACGTTGGTAAGCCTGTGTCCAAGCAACCTCTGTCCCACTGGATGGTGGAGGCTACTGACCTGGCTTATACTAGCAAGGGTCTCCAGCCTCCCACTGGCCTACGTGCACACTCCACCAGAGGTTTAGCAACCTTGTGGTCTCTCTTCAAGGCCGATCAATGCTGGGCCTCAGCCCACACGTTTGCTAGATTTTATAGACTGGATGTCTATACCAACCCAACCCTGGCACATTCACTCCTCAGTATGCAATGAATGCTATGAAAGAGAACTTAAGGTTATGGATATAACCCTGGTTCTCTGATTAGCATGAGTGAGTGTCTCACCCAAGTTGGTAGCTCCTGGTTTGAAAAGTGAAGTGCCTTAAACCTGCATTCTTTCTAATGGCCAGCAGAGGGCGACTCCACTGGCTGCAAAAATAAGTCTGATTGTATAGAAGTCTATGAGAAAATGACGCTACTTCTCACTTGATTTATGATCCGAGTAAACACTTTCCTAATGAATTTATGGTCTAAATCGCTAGTATCAAGTCTTCTTCAATGCATCATGATGTTCATTTTGTAAATGATGGCCCCATTTAGAGTAAAATTGATGATAAAACAGCGTATGCCTTAGGGCGTGGCTATGTTGTGATTGACAAGTCAGTACCACAACAACAACGTTGATTAATGTAACCATGGCGTAACCCATGGATTTGCAGAGTATAGGTGTAGCTGCTGCTATTTCACAGTGCGTTTGCAGTTCATGAAAGTTCATTGTAACATTTTGGTCACCCAAAAAAGTCTTGTCCAGCATTTGGTTGTGATAAAATATCCTCTAAGGAGTCAGATTTTCAGTTTTTTTGGTGAGTACATGTTGTTTTAATTGTTTTAGGCCTGTTTTGCACTGGCAGATATTAGCATTAGCATTAGCGTTGTCACTGTTAACCATAGATTGTAAATGCACTGTGCTAGCCAAGCTAGCAGCTAACACTATGGTCAGCTCCACCCTCTTGTAAATATGGTCACTTCTGGCTGCAAAAATCAAACATGGCGACGGTCAAATCCAAGATGGCGATGGTCAAATTACTACACTCGAGGCTTCAAAAATGGCGGTTCACAAACCAATGGGTGACGTCACGGTGACTACGTCCATTTTTTTTACAGTCTATGGTCTCACCAGACTACCCTCCTTGTTATGGAAATGAGGAAGAGGTGAACTTGTTTTAAATGACAACTGACGCTATGTCAGCCTAATATTAAGGAGGAGGGTCACATCCACTCCTGACATAGGCGTCACGGGTGCCAGCCAATTAGGGCTGGTGTAATGTTATTTGAGCTTCTGATGAGGTCACACGGGAGTTGTTCCCATCGTGAGACACTGACTCACACTAATCAGAGAACCAGGGTTATATCCATGACCTTAAGTTTTGTATTCCTTTAATCACCCAGATAAGATGATCAACACATGAGCAACATCACTTACATATCAATGTGTTCATCATACTAATGCAACACAAACATTATGATACATTATATTGGACAACCCAACTTTAAAACTGAAATGAGGAGAACGAATCACTGGAGTGAATGTCTCATTTGACCGGAACGCTGGAGAAAAAAGGGCGAGCGTTGACAACGTTGGCTGGTTTCAAAGTGTCTGACAGAATTGCTTTGACGGTTTTCCTGTCGGCCTTGGTGAGGTTAGTCTTGAGCTTGAGCAGAGCCGAAACATGTTTTTCACTGTGGATGAAGGAAGGGAAACATTAGAAATTAACTTTTTTAATCCAGGACAACCACTCATTAAACAAAAGAGATATGACATGTTAATTTGTTAGTTTTAGAGGTGCTGGTACAGGTGGATTATGTTACTTTTGGACTGAGCCAGGCTAGCTGTTTTCCCCTGTTTCCAGGCTTTGTGCTAAGCTAAGCTAACCAGCTGCCAGCTCTAGTGTCATATTCAGAGCACAGTGAAAGTGGTATCAATCTTCTTATCAAACCACAAAAAAGCAAAAAATATATTTCCCAATGTCAAACTATTTTATTCTTTGGTTTGCATGTGAAAGTCTTACAACACTGGCCGTGTTTCCATTAACCTATTTTTATGCGCATTTTGAAGCATCGCATTAAAAAAAGTTTAATGAAAATGCCAAAATTGGAAAAAACTTCCTCAATTTCGCAAAAAAAGCTTCACTGACTATGTCCACAGACTGTCATAACAAGCTTTCATTTAAAAGCAGCACTTTTCTTTGTTTCACTTTTGTTTTTTCTTGATAACTCCTCCAGAAAATTGAGCCTCAGCCTTTCATAATAATATCATAATATCAGGAAACATCTGAACTCATGTGAGAAGTTTTAGTTCAGTTTACTTCCTGCTTCCCTTAGGTTTTACTGAAAAATGTGTTTGTCAATGTTCAATGTTTACTGATTATGTTCTGTCTTTATTAGGTCAATCACAGCTAAATAAGGACAGTGCACATTCGCTTTTGATAATAATAATAATGACGTGAATCCAATATGCAGATTGTAAAGGTTACCTGAGGTCAGGATAATCAGTTCCCAGTGATACTATTTGTAACTTTATGGCAGGGAGGTCTTGGAGTTTCAGCACTTCGGCAATATTGTTCAGGATTTCCTTCAACCAGTCCTCCTTTGATCCCTGTGAAGTAGTTTAGTTTAGTATTCAAGTTTACTTCAACAGTAATATACAAGCCAAATGTTTTGGGGAGAATTTTATCTTTAGTGTTAATTGTTTTTAAAGTGAATTTTCCCAGGAACATGTTAATCACACTCTGCAGTCAGTTCAGTGATATATTTTCTTCCTTGGAGTTTCTGATGTTGAACGTAAGATGATGCAACCAAAAATTAATGTTTTGTTAGATTTTGTGCTTCAGTCTCACCATTTTCACAAATAAATTGTGCAAACTCTCCGCGTTGTCTTTCACAGTCATGTAGGCTTTCTCCTGACGCTCCTTGTTCTCCAGTTTGACTTTCCTTTTCAGGAGCCTCTTCACATATTCTGCTGTCACTTCCTGGTGAAGCTGGCCCATCAGATCCTGCAATCAAATCAGTAATTCCGACAAAAAACGTTATTTTAGCAAACAACTATTTTTTGTTTGTTCTTTGAAGAACCACTTGATTTACCAGATAATTTGTGAATCTATAAAACTATACCAGTAATTATCCATGTTTTACTCCCTTTACTACTTAAATTATGAATATTTCATGTATTACTAACTGTTTTGCAAACCATACTGTGGTATGCATTTCATCTCCAGGCAGCCATTGGGTTCCATTAACTTTTGTACAGTTTGAAAATCATATATCATATATGTTTATGTAAAATCTCACTGTATGTAAATTAATAGAAACCAATGGCCGCCCGAAAGGTAAAATATATTTAAACATATTCTGTAGAAATGTAAAGTTAACATGAAAGTTAACATAACATGTAGTTAAAGGACCAGTGTGTAAGATTTAGTGACATCTAGCGGTGAGGTTGCAGATTGCAACCAACTGAAAACCCTCCCCCTCCCCTTCTAAGCACATAGGAGAATCTACGGTGGCTGTGAAACTTGTGAAAAAACGCAAATGGCCCTCTCTAGAGCTAGTGTTTAGTTTGTCTGTTTATGGGCTACTGTAGAAACTAGAGATGTGCCAGAATGCAAATATGTTATTTGGCAAAGCACAAATAGTGGGTTTTTATGAATATTTGTTTCATACAAACATTTTTTTAAATTATTTGTTTCAGGAAGAAAAAAAAAAGGTTGGTTACATCGCTATCTCAGTCTCTCTCCTCTGCTCCACTGTTACGTCTATCAGCAGATCTCAATGAGGGGAGTCACATCCACCTGCTACATGATGCACATTTCCTAATATGGACATCACTCCCGGAGTTGAGGGTGTTCCCCAGAAATAAAGCTGATCTACTGACACAAGTGAAGTGCTCCCAAGGGACTCTCCATAACCTGTTGTTCCCGCTCTCCTTTCCACAAAGTTAGGTTGTAAAAAAATAGGCAATAAATGAGAAGTGCAAAGCAATAATTGCCTTTGAAGGTCTTTCCTCCATGTTACACGGTGTGCTGTCTCTGTGTTATGGGTGTATAAATAGATAGAGGTCTGTCTGCAATGAGGCGATGAGTAAAGTTTTAGCTCATTAGTCAGCACAGTCATCTTTGATCTGGGAGACTCCAGTTCAAGACCTGGTGTGGGGATCTCCTTTGTAAGGTAGTTTACTCATGAACAGTTATTGTAACACTTTGATTTTCTAAAATTAAAAGCTTAATAAAAACAAAACAGGATTTTTAAGCCTCTTTCCACTTTTATTTGAATACAAATATAAATAATTTTGCTGCCTCCACAAATACAGATACAAATACAAATACTGGGCTCTCTGCACATCCCTAGTAGAAACATGGCGGTGCAACATGATGGCCTCCGTGGAAGGGCGCCCATTCCCTATGTAAAAGGGCTCATTCTAAGGCAACGAAAACACAACGATTCTTATTTTCAGGTAATTATACACTAATTAAAACATACTTATGGATATTATATTCCATTTCTGCCAAGACTGTTCTGCTAGATGCCACTAAATTCTACACACTGGTCCTTTAAGGAGCTAAAACTTGAAAAAAACAAACAAAAAAAAAGTGGCTTGTCCTTTCATTTGAATTGAAGAGGGTGTGTCATGGTTTCTTCAGTTTACCTGGTGACACAATTCAGCTGAACCTTGAAGATCCTGAATCTCTCGTTCAGTGCTGACCAGCAGATTCTCAAACACTGACTTATTCAGCCAGTCACTGGTTCCCAGCTTGCGGTACTGTGGCTGTGTGAGATACAAACATGATGCATGAGACAGTGAAATATTTTATCTCTAACTTTTACCAAAAACAGATATAGGTAGGGTCCACAATAGTGCTGAATGTTCAGAAAATGTTCAGTTTAGGGTTAAATTTTAATTATTATCCATCTACACAGTGACATCCATGAGCACATTTTGTGAATTATTATGTATTATGTAAATAAACTTACCTTGAGGACCTTGTGCACAGGGCTTAGTAAATACATGTGAGCAGATTGTTTCATGTCCATCAGAACAGACAAACAGCTTTCCCGAACATCCTCTGGGAACAGATCACTCTTCTTAACGAGGAAGTCCCTGCAGGCAGACCACAGGAAAACCCTCAAATTAGCTCACCGCAATATTTTATTGTGATAGTGAAGGATAGGTGCACAATTTTTCTGCCTTAAAACAACAGTCAGAAGCCCAAATGAACATTGAAACAGTTTCTTTTCTTGCTGTAATCATTCCTCCTGTTCATACTGACCGTTAGAAGATCCCTTCATAATGCACTTACAATGGAAGTGATGGGGGTCAAAAACCACAGTTCTTCTTCTGTGAAAAAATTTATTTAAAAGTTTATCTGAAGCTAATATGAAGCTTCAGATAAACTTCTTTTTAGTGCCAAAGTTCCTCTTTTTGTTACTATACTTCCACCGCAGCTCAACAGGGAAACACTGTCCGAGGAAACACAAAGAGGGAATTTGATGCTAAAAAGACTGTAAATGTGTCAGATATCCACTTGATACGACTAACTCAGACTGCTGAAGCCTCATATAAGCTTCACATCAACTTTTAAATGACTGTGTGGACACACTGTGGATTTTGGCCTCCATCACTTACATTGAAAGCACATTTGAAGGATCTTTTCATAGCCAGTATGAACAGGAGGAATGATTACAGCGAGGAAAACCTCTTTCACTGTTCATGTGGACACCTGACTGTTGTTTTAAGACAGACTTGAAAAATTGTGAACCCGTCCTTTAAGCTGTTAGTTTGTCTAAATGTCAGAAAAGTACCTGAAATGTTCAATACAGCTGAGTATCGCCTTGATGAACGGCTTGCTGTTCGGTTTGCTTCGCTTCATGATGTCGTCTTGGAAGATCCTGAACCTGCAGGAGTTTGTATTTGAAGTGTTGATATCATTAAGAATAGAACTAATTGCATTTATAAATGACAATATTTAAAAGCAAGTAATCAGTCTTGTTACCTTTGTAGTAAATCTTTCAGTTGGTAAGTTAAATCCTGGGCCTTGCTTTGGTCTCCCACAACTTTTACAGTTGTAGTCAAAATACCATTGATGAGCTAAAGACAGATAGAGGATACAAATTAATTACTGCATTTAAAAATGATAATTATGTTTATATTGTGTTGATAATACTGTACCGGAATGAGATCATAGGCCACAGGGCTGATGAGGCAGCCGTCCTTTCTTGACGGCTCCTCTCCGTCATCCCACTTTTGCTTTGCTTCCTCCAGGACGCGGTCGATGCAAGTCGTCAGCTCACTCTGGATGTACAAAAAACAACATACAGCGGTTACTTTTAACACACATAACACTCTACTACTCTACTCTACTTTTTTGTTTAAGGCATGAATTTCTATGATTCTACCAGGGTGGCACTAGTGAAAATGTCATCAGGACAATCATATTAAAACTGATTATTGTCTAGAGGGCAGAAAAATGTGGCCTGTTGCTGGAGCTCGAGATTAGATCAACTAAAATCCTCCAGAAAGCAACAAGTATTATAGTTTCATCTGGGCTTGTTCTAGCAAGTGAATGTTCATTGTTCATTCCTTCTGCAATCCGACTACTAAATGTTCTGTAGCATTGTCATTGTTGGTAGATGTTTTATCTGATCTTTTTTATTGTATCTATTAAGTTTATTTATCTATCTTATTTTTGGATTCCACATACAGCTACTTCGTGTTTTTTTACTCCTTTTGTGTTGTATATTGCATTATTTATTTTTATGTAATTGTGTTGTGTTAACAACAAGCTGCCCCAAACAAATTGCCCCTAATGAGATTAATAAAGTTGTATGTACTGTATTGTAAAACATTGAGATTCATCTACTAGGGACCATGAATATCCACAACAAATGTAATGACAAATGTAATGACAATCTAACCCATAGTTGCTGCGATATCTCACTCTGCACAGAAGTTTTAATCATACTCATTGACAGGCAAACATCTGGATTGTTAGACATCGCTGCTAGTGTAAAAAACACAAAAACGAGACCTGAAATTTGAGTAAAACTACCAAACTAAAACTAAAAACTGCTATACATAACTAGAAATGTAATGAATCTACCTGTTGTTTGTTCAGGTACTGTTCCTTTAGAGGTTCCAGTAACTTTTCAGGCAGCAGCTTTCCCAACGCTTCGTGATCGATCTCACTGGCCAGCTCTGGCTCTCGAAGGATTCTTACACAGAGAGCAGACATTACATTCACAGTCATTAACAATTCAAAAAACATGAACTGTACAGATTAGGATTTCATGGGAATTTTTTCATCCTCTGGAGATCATGAATATTGATGTTAAATTTACCAGTGGTGGATGAATTACTCAGATCTTTTACTTCAGTAAGTTTCAAGAAAAAAATCTTGCATTCAAAATTTTATTGAAAGTACACAAGTATAAGCATCAAAATATACTTTAAGTACCAAAAGTAAAAGCACTCATTATGCAATTCAGAATAAAATAAAAATAATATATTATTTTATTATTAATTATTGATGTATTATGTGTAACATATTTTAATTACTTTATATATAGCTTGGTAGCTTAATCTATAATTGATTGATTGATTTATTGAATTGTTTATTTAAGTGTCCTGCACCTTTCTGGTCCCCAGCCCATATGGGCTTACAAGACACTAGACAAAAATAACCAAGATGGCCACATGACATACCATAATGTACAGTTCCACAGATTCAGAAATAAAGCATTTCAGAACATCTAGTTTACATTGAAAGAAATGTCCTGTTATGATGGATACAATGTTCTCCGTCTCAGCTGCCAAGCGTTTCCTATAAATCTCGCTAAAATAAAGATTTCCATATTAAAAAGTCGACTCAACACCTCAGCATCGGATAACCAAAACAAATCAGGGTTTCTCAATTCTATCTTTTCAAACAAACAATTCCATAAGTCACTGTACAAAGGGCAATGAAATACAAAATGAAATTCATCCACGACAACACCAAGATCACAAAAACTACATAAATGTTCCTCTTCAGGAATACCTTTATGTCTGCCTACCTCAATTGCCAGTGGTGAAGTACCAGTTCCAGGACCTCTGCCTTCTCTGTAAGTTTAGCTTTATATATGGTTCTGTATAATAATCGTCTTTGATTTGATTTGAGTTTCTGAGCTTTGGCTTCTTACAAATGTCCTCCTTCCATTGTTCCTTATACATCTTTAATAATTTTTGTTTAACTGTATTTATATTACACTGCAAGTTATTCCTGAAAATAAAATTCAAATCAGAAAGAGAAAATATTGCAGCAACCCTTCTTGACCAAGGATAATTGTGTGCTCGGTCCCAGTTAAAGATCTTTTTGGTAAGTCTTTCCTCTGGCAACTGAATAAGGAGCTTCCACAACCTCACCATAATAATATAAATTCATTTAGTTGTTGATTATATTTCTATTAATAATATAAATCTGCAAGGTGAGATGGTGATTGACTTCAGGAGGAAACTGCCCATGCATACTTCGATACTCATCAACGGAACTACTGTGGAGACTGTACAGTACACTAAGTTCCTGGGGGTTCATGTGGCCAATAACCTGTCCTGGTACCTGCACACCTCCTCTCTAGTGAAAAAGGATCACCAGTGTCTACAATTCCAGCAGAGGCTGAAGAGGGCTCATCTCAATCCATCCATCCTCACCATCTTCTACAGGGGCACCATTGAGAGTGTTTTGACCAGCAGCATCTCTCTCTGGTATGAGAACTCTAACACCTCAGACAGAAAGGCCCTAAGGAGAGTAGTGAGGACAGCAGAAAGGACTATTGGGGTGACACTGCCACCTATTGAGGATCTGGCCCAAAACACCTACTGGCTAAAGCGACCAGCATCCTGAGAGACTCCACTCACCCCTGCAATAGACTGTTCTCCCTCTTGCCCTCAGGCAGGAGGTACAGCAGCCTACGTAGCAGCACTGTCAGGTTCAGTAACAGCTTCTACCCGGCTGCTATAAGACTGCTCAACAAAATAACACACTGCTGACTGTGCTCTTGTGTTTTTAGTCTTTTTCTCTCATACCTGTGCAATGTCCAGAAATGTGTTTTTAATGGTACCATGCTCGTAGTTTCGTTCTACTTTGCATCACTGATGTTTTGCTGAGTGACAATAAAAGGATCTTGAATCTTGAATCAAAGTAGTGGAGTGCAAATATAAAGCTGGAGAATGCTGGAAAATGGAAAGTAGTTGTTGAGAAATCTTGGTCTGATACGTTGGACAGAGGATGGACTGATGGACCAACACATGGACAGACATTATCATGTTTGGGCACTGACACCGCCAGAATAAAAATACACCAATATAGAACAGAATGGATTCAGAAATATAAGATTCTTCACCAAATGTTGATTTTGAACCATGTTATTGTTTTATAATAATAAGATAAATTGAATTAATGACTCACTCTGGATAATACTCGTTCACCCAGAGCAGGAGGGAAGTGCAGTCCTTGTCATCTAGACCAAACTCTGCAATCTTTTTGAGTCTGGCACTGAAGGTTTGGTGGTACCACCTGGCATAGGAATTACAGATGTTCAGCTCCGGTGGGTAGCAGCTCTTCACCACCTCCACCACCCACAGCAGGTCCTGCTTCAGCTGCACGCCCATGCTGCGGATGTGGAGAGACTTCTCCACCTGGTCTGCAGGGCTGGAGGAGGTGTTGTCCATGCACTCCTCCACCAAGCTGCAGAGCGTTGAGTCGTGGAGCTTCTTCCAGCCACTGGGCCTCCAGGCCGGCGGTGTCCCATCTCTCTGCTTCCACTGCTTGTCCTGCTCCTCCTCCTGGCAAACGGCATTCACAGCAGACGTTAGAGCCTCAGCGTTGACTTCTGTGCTGAGAGACTGTTTCAGAATCTGCACTACGAGGTCCTTCAGGGCTCTGCGGTCTGCATCAAGCCTGTCTACTTCTTCCTCCTGATGTTCAAGTGCCTCTGCTTCTGTTATCTCCCCAAATAGATGCTCCTCTCTCTCTATCAGCAGCTGGCTGGCCTCAAACAAATGGTTTGCCTCAAGGAGTTCTTCAAATGTGGGTATCACTGAGGGAGAAAAGCAAAGAGCAGACCTTGTTTTGAGCTGTTGGAGATGGTGTTTACAATAAAATGTGGCATCTAAACTTCCTGGAATCACTTTCTATTGGGCCTCATACTCCATGTGCATGAGACAAAGACAGGCCTGCATTCAGTCACAAAGCCTGATAACAAAGAATGGCGCCCAGTCAAACAAAGAGTCCAAAATGGACTCCATCTCCCAGCATGTTTTGCTTAGTTTGCACCTTGGTGTGAACTCTGTGGGACGCATTAGAGTTTCGTCTCTGATTGGCAGAGACACACCAACACCACCGGGAGTCCTGGCAACGCAGCCGTGATATCACTGCAGCGTTAAGAAGCAGCTGCACGAACACTGCCATTCCATTGTAAATGTGCAGGAGGAAGCGTTGCTTTCTCTGTGAGCGAGCTTGCTAAAGGACTTAACCCCATGCACATGCTTTTTCCCCCACCAACTGGAAGGTTCTCCCCTCGCTGGACAGAGCGTGAGGACGGTCCCGTCAGCATCCAAGCTGAGGAACAACTGAACAACTGGCCTGCCGAGTACCTGAAAAACTGTGTGCAGGTGTACTGAGGAGAACTGCTGCTGTTTTAAACGCAAAGCTAAGTTAATTGATAAATAAAAACTATTCATGGCATTATTTTTGAGAGCATCCTCAGTTTACTTTTAGTGCCTACTTTTCATATACTTTTGCACATGCTTTTCAGTATGTGTAAAAATATAGTGTTTGTGGCCTTGAAGACATGTTTATTGTAGAAACAGAATTCAACCATTAACTTTATCTCTGTTCCTAAAATATTTCTGTTTCTTCCTGTTTTCTGCAGTGCAGTCCTATTCAAACATTAACAGTTAATGGTTGGCTAACAACTGGCTAATGGCTGGATGTATCTGATGTTAGCTCCATTAACTGACCATTTTGGGGTTCCTTATCGCCAGGTGAGAGGTGTCCATCAGTTACAGAGATGGTGTTTAGACCAGCTTGAGCTCTGTTGCCTCTAAATAACTTCTGGAAGTCTATCCTCAACCACCTTCCTCTTGCAGGTCTGCCGCTTGGTTCCTCTCCTGTGGAGAAAAAATACCACCAAATGTTGCTAATAAAAAAAGAAAGAAAAAGAAGAATAGCTAAGTGAAAAGCTTAGCTATTAGCCGAGCAACTAACTTCTGGTTAGCTCTCTGTTTAACACCTTATGTGTGCAGCTCAGCTAGACTTTCCAAATGTTATCAGACCAAATGGATCAAATTTTGATTGTGAAATTAGTAATTCTGCGGGTGTTGCCCAAAACAATTTATCCACCATTTTACAGTTGCAACATTAGCATTAGGAGTAGGCTATGGTGGAGCCCATGGCGTAAGCACGTCTCACATCTGTTTTGTAATTACTCTCACCGCTTTAGGCTAGTTTTTGTATTAATTTTGTGTAATACACTTGCTTTCCTGTTTTTTAATGTTTTAGTTAGCTATTTTTAAAATTGTGAATACAGTTTTTGCATTTTTAAAGGACCAGTGTGTAGGATTTAGTGGCATCTAGCAGTGAGGTTGCAGATTGCAACCAAATGAATACCCCTCCCCCTCCCCTTCCAAGTGTGTAGCAGAACCTACAATGGCCGCGAAAAACGGGAAAGGCCCTCTCTAGATCCAGTGTTTGGTTTTTCTGTTCTGGGCAACTGTAGAAACATGGCGGTACAACAACATGGCGGGTTCTGTGGAAGAGGACCCGCTCCTTATGTAGATATAAAGGGCTCATTCTAAGTTAACGAAAACACGATTATTCTTATTTTCAGGTGATTATACACTAATTAAAACACACTTATGAATATTATATTCCATTCCTGTCAAGTCCATTCACTAGTTGCCACTAAATCTTACACACTGGTCCTTTAAATGACTATAATGGTATTTTCTCATATTTTGAATAAAAAGAGAGCTTCAAATTTAAGTAAACAATTCACTAACTGCTACTAACATAAGTTGTTACGTGTGCTATGTTATTCAAAATCAAACCCTAACAAACACATTTTAGTTTTTTGAGCAAAAAAGTGGAATGAAAACATATTAAAAGAGGAATCTGTAATAAAACTGTACTGTTTCTATCAAAAATTAATAAGATAAATTAATTAATTCAATCTGATTAAATCGTAACACAAAGCATCATCTAGCATCCAGTTGTTCCACATCATCGTGATTTTTCATATGAAAAAACAGACCATGGAAATGACAGTTAATAAGAATATTACTTTTCAGTGACAAAATTCACCTTTCAGCTTCATTGATCAATAACTAAGAAAGCCTGTTGATGATTCATATAACAAGAAAGTACTAAAGTGTCAGCCTTTCCCTGCATGTCACATTTAACAAAGCATGGGAGGAAACTTTTATAAGAGTAAACACTCTATCAACCAGTCCAGACAGGCAGACAAATATCTATTGTATAGTGTTTTTGTCTAACTCCTCCAGCAGTGTTACTCACCCCAATCTCACAGTCGGATCAGACATTATGCTGATTCTACAGTGTATATTTTGTACTAGGCCAGTGTATAATACAATATACGGTATTTTTAGAAAACATAGGATAATAATTATAATGTTGTTACTAAACTCAGCTACATTGGAAACTGCTTACAGAGATCACTTCTAACCAGGTCAAATTGATCACTATAAGCAGATGATTATTATAACCGATTTTTTTTCTTTTTCTTAATTTCTCATGCAGATTACCATCTAATTAACAATTTTATATTTATTACATGAATATGAAGTAATGAAACGGACAGTTTCGCTATTTACTTAATTTTATTGACTGTTTCAAAATACAGAACAGCTGTTTCAAACGCTTGTTTCACTGCTGCATCTCGTTGGCTCATTTTTGTCAATTTGTCATAAGCTTCAAGGAGACTACATTTTTCATTAAGAGAAATTGACTTCCTTTCCTTTTCTTTCCTTTTTGTCATTTCCTGATTGTTTCATGGCGGTTCTCAAATAAACATGCCCACCCCGCACCTCCACGCAAATCTGCAGAGGTGTGCCGCAATGCCTGATAATGGTGCAGCAGCTGCTAAATACACATCATTTGTGTACTATGGGAGTAAAGTAAAAAGAAAATAGAATTATAACTAAAGTTATAATGGTCCTATGTGGTAATGGCATTTTTCAGTGTGTATGGTTCTAATATAGATTATCGTATGTTTGTCAGTTAGTTACAGTAAAATCAGCCATGCTCATCATCACTGACTGTGTTTTGTGGTTAGTATTAACATGTAACCTCCATACAACCTGTTTATCACTTTAATAACCTGATTATTGTTGTGTTGTAAACAGTTTTTCTTACCTTTTGCTCTGAAACTCATCGCTCCTGAAGGCAGCAAGACTCACAGGTGTGAAAAGCTCGTCCGTCTCTGCAGCAGGTCAGCTGAACACTGAACTGAGAATAACTTGCAAAATACCATCTGATGTCAGGCTGTTGGTTAAGTCACGCTCTGAGAAACTCTGCTATATCACGTATCCACATTTCCTCTTGGAACTTACATTTATAATGTGAGAATGAATGCATCAGCTCTTTCAAAATGACACATATGTGTGAATGTTCAATTTAAAATGTCGCCCAGTTTCTGACACTGATCAAGCTCACTGCGGGTGAGGTGTTATTATATAGGCGAAATCTTACGATGATTACAACTTTATCTCTGCATATTTAATGAGGACATAAATAATTTCAGTTTTTCAAATCAGATTAATTTCAAACCAGAAAACAAATTTGGTTGTTTGTTACCCTCCATAAAACAAAGTCTAACTTCTAATCACATATATGAACTTTGATTTTCAAAGCATCTAAAAAAGATGAATACAGTTCACACCACAAACTACCGTCAAGTACTACAAATACATCTGGGAAAAGATTTTCACTTCCTCAGAAAAAAGAGAAGTCTAACACCAGTTTAGGTTTAAATTTATTTCCTCTGCTCTGACCACAACTTTTATCACAACAGTTTCTCACACACCTTGCTACTTTATAAATTATCAGTGTGATTTTTAGCACCTCATATACACACAGCTGACTTCCAAGATCACTCAAATAGATACAATAATCAGATTTTGCTGCATGAAATGACCAGAATACATCTGATCTGATCATGATCTGAAACATTTCACTTTCTGTGACTTAAAGGAATAGTTCAACACATTGGAAAGTACGCTTATTTGCTTTCTTTTATGGCGTTTTCAAACCTATAGTTTGTTTGCTTTGGCCTGAATCAGTGGATGAGTTTGTAAACCTTGTTCAGTTGCTTCTCACAAAGAGAAAATGCATTAAAAGCCAGGTGAGATCATTCTCTCTGCTCATTGGTCAGGTGTGTCTGGGGCGGCAGCAAGAACGTGAACACAGGAAGAAGGTCCTAAAGAAGACATTGTTGCACTAGCCCAGAGACCTGTACTATGAAGCAGGATTTGGGCTTAGTGGAGTATTTTTTGCTATTTAGTTGGATGATGAAGAAAACATTCTGAATATGTCACATTAAAAAACCTTAAAAGTAATGTCAGACTGTTTCTGCTACCGAAGCAAAGAGTGTAAAAGTAGTTAATGACTGATGGGGTTCATCTGACCCAAATGTTGCATTTATAATCATGGGAGCCAATTAACAGTGTGTGGATTATTTTTCTAATAAAAGACAATCTTTGGTTTTTATTTCCAGTTATTATCCCACAGTTGTCTCATGTTATTCTGAGCTGCAGTGATGGAATCAGAGTGTAAAATCATCCAAACCGTTAGCTGTCACTCTGGGGATAAAATCAACTTAAACAATTAAAATGCAGCTAAAATCATCATTATGTGTTTAGTGTCATAAACGATTTCTCCGTTTGTTAGAAGCTCTGTTTTAAAACCAGAGTGGAAACAGAAAGCCTGGGACAATAAAATGTTTCCACTGACCTATAAAATATATATATTGTCACTTTGTTGTAATTCAGGACTTTTGTCCATGTTAGGATCCTGTAGGAATGATGACTCTTTTTTCCCAGTGAATATGATTGGTCAGTGTTCAGGGCATTGACAGGTTGTAATCCGATCCTCTGAAGTTAACCTGCTCCGGAGCAGGTTAGCTGTTAGCATGGTGATGTACCCTGTTAAGAAGTGAACCACCGTTCTAGGATTGAAAACCCAGAGTTAAACCTGAAGTTAACTCGCTAACCCAAAATCCTGCTTCATAGTACAGGCCTCTGGACTACTATTAACTTTTCTGATCACGTGAATTCTGTTAAAACCAAGTCTGTTATTTACTGGTTTCAGTTCCTAAATCTGATCTTTTGACAGAAATGTAGATAAAAGAGAAGCAGACGGGGTGGACAGAGGTTTATTTAATAAGCTTTGACACAACTGTGATTAGGATTGTGCACAAGAGGCTGCTAATGAGTTAGCCTAAATGTCAATGAATGGCGATGTACCCCGTTAAGACGTGAACCACCGTCGAAAACCTGAAAACTGAAAGTTAAACCTGAAGTTATCTCGCTAACCCCAAATCCTGCTTCATAGTACAGGCCTCTGGACTATTCATGAACTTTTCTGATCACGTGAATTCTGTTAAAACCAAGTCTGTTATTTACTGATTTCAGTTCCTCAATCTGATCTTTTGACAGAAATGTAGATAAAAGAGAAGCAGATGGGGTGGACAGAGGTTTTTTATGAACTTTGACACAACTGTGATTAGGATTGTGCACAAGAGGCTGCCAATGAGTTAGCCTAAATGTCACTGATTTCCTTTTACGTGTTGTTGTCATTTCAGGAAAGGTAAACTAGATTTTCTTTTTTAAATCTTGCTTGCCAAAATTGTTTTCAAAGTTTCCTTTTACATTTTATGTAAAAAGAAAAACACATGCTGTATTTCAGTGCTTCTGTCACTGCAATTTTATCTTCCGATCTCCTGATTTATCTTTTCATCACAACGTAGTGGAATTGCTACGATGCTAAGCTATGCATGGATAGGTGATAGGTGTTTTTGTCCCTATAGCTTAAAGATCAACACAAATGTCGTATACGTTGGTTTTATATGTTGTTAAAGTTTTATGTACATTTCTAAACATTTAAGTTCTTTTTTAAGTCTTTAGGTAGTTTATGGTTGAGGGAAATATGACATGATGCTTCAGGATGTTTTTCAGTTTTTAAGGACTTAACAGTAAAATTTGTCATTTCAGGAAAGGTAAACTAAATTTTCTTTTTAAATCTTGCTTGCCAAAATTTCTCTCAAAGAATTCTTTTACATTTTATGTAAAAAGAAAAACACATGCTGTATTTCAGGGCTTCTGTCACTGCAGGTTTATCCTAATTTATCTTCTCATCACAATGCGTATGTGTATTTTTTAAGTGTTATATGCTGTATTTTTCTTTGGTGATTTGTTGTTGTTGTTGTTGTTACTTGTTTTTTTTGTACTTAAATTCATGAATTACACTGATTGGCCTGATTGGCTGGCACCAGCAACGCCTGTGTCAGGAGGTGATGGGATCCTCCTCCTATATACTGGGCTGACATGGCGTCAGTTGTCATTCAAAAACCTCTTCTTGCTTCTCACAGAAGCCTGTCGACGACTGTGCTATCAGGTGCTAACCTAAACTGTCGACGGACTCAAGTGCACAACTTGGTCACAGGGCGCTTTGTTCCCAGCTGAGGAGAACGTATCGCTGGAGTGAACGTTTCATTTCACCAGAACTCTGGAGAAAAAAGGGCAAGCATTGACAACGTTGGTTTCTTTCAAAGCGTCTGACAGAATTACTTTGACGGTTCTCCTGTCGGCTTTGGTGAGGTTAGTCTTGAGCTTGAGCAGAGCCGAAACGTGTTTTTCACTGTGGATGAAAGAAGGGAAACATTAGAAATTAACTATTTTAATCCAGGACAACATTAATCTAATTATTAGAAGATTACTATAACAATAAAGTAGATTATGGTGTGGAAGTACACAACATATTCCTACTCCTGCAAATACTTGCTGATAGTTAGATGAGAAGATTGATACTATTCTCATGTCTTCATGCTAAATATGAAACTATAGCCAGTAGACAGTTATCTTGGTTTAGCAAACAGACTGTAAACATGGGGAAACAGCCAACCTGGCTAAAGACAAGACAGTTTACTGTCACTATTTGGAAAAAACTGGAAGTAAACCTCATCATCTGTAAACTGTTGACTCTCACTGGGAACATAACTGACTACATCTACAGACTGTTGTAACAAGCTTTAATTTAACAGCAGCACTTATCATCTGTCATCAACATCATCCCGCTGCCAGGAAACATCTGAACTCGTGAGAAGTTTTAGATCAATTCACTTCCTGCTTCCTGTCAGCTCTTACTGAAAATGTGTTTGTTAATGTTCACCCTAATGTCAGGTAAACCATGTTTAATGATTCTGTCTTTATTAGGTCAATTACAGCTAAATAAGGACAGCTGCACATTTGCTTTTGCTAATAATAATAATAAAATGAATCCAACAAGTAGACTGTAATGATTACCTGAGGTCAGGATAATCAGTTCCCAGTGATACTACTTGTAACTGTATGGCAGGGAGGTCTTGGAGTTTCAGCACTTCTGCAATCTTGCTCAGGATTTCCTTCAACCAGTCCTCCTTTGATCCCTGTGAAGTAATTTAGTTTAGTCTTCAAGTTTACTTCAACAGTAATATACAAGTCATGTGTTTTAGGGAGGATTTAATAGTTTTTACAGTGGATTTTCCAAGGAACACATTAATCACACTCTGCGGTCAGTTCAGTGACATATTTTTTCCTTGGAGTTTCTGATGTTGAACGTAAGATGTTGCAACCAAAAATGAATGTTTTGTAAAATCTAATACTTTTAGATTTTGTGCTTGAGTCTCACCATTTTCACGAATAAACTGTGCAAACTCTCCACGTTGTCTTTCACAGTCATGTAGGCTTTCTCCTGACGCTCCTTGTTCTTCAGTTTGACTTCCCCTCTCAGGAGCCTCTTCACATATTCTGCTGTCACTTCCTGGTGAAGCTGGCCCATCAGATCCTGCAATCAAATCAGTAATCAGGATAAAAAACAACATTATTTTAGCTTCAAATTAAACTATTTTGTGCTTGTTGTTTGAAGAACCGCTTGATTTGCCAGATAATTTGTGAATCTATAGAACTACACCAGTAATTTCCTGTGTTTTACTCCCTTTACTACATAAATTATGAATATTTCACATATTACTAATTGTTTTGCAAACCATACTGTAATATGCATTTTTCCTAACATCCAGGCAGCCATTGGGTTTCACTAACTTCTGTACAGTTTGAAAATCTTTGGCAGACTCTTGAATCTTGCTTGAGATGTTTAATCCATCAAAGTTAACTTACATTTTTGTGTTCTGGTAATTGATTTTCATACTGTATGTAAATGCAAAATCTCTCTGAATGTAAATTAATGGAAACCAATGGCCACCCGAAAGGTAAAATATATTCAAAACATTTAAACTGCAGTCCGCTTTGGAAAATGGTCTGTAGTAATGTAAAGTTAACATGATTTACCATGTAGTTAGAGGTGCAGTGTGTAGGATTTAGTGGCATCTAGTGGTGACGTTGCAGATTGCAACCAACTGAATACCCCTCCCCCTCCCCTTCCAAGCGTAGAACCTACGGTGGCCACAAAACTCGCGAAAAATGCAAAAGGCCCTCTCTAGAGCCAGTGTTTGGTTTGTCCGTTCTGGGCTACTGTAGAAATGAAACATGGGGTTGCAACATGATGGCGTCATGATGGAGGACCCACTCCCGTTTGTAGATATAAAGGGCTCATTCTAAGGTAACGCAAACACAATGATTCTTATTTTCAAGTAATCATACAGTGATTAAAACATACTTATGGATATTATATTCCATTTCTGCCAAGTCTGTTCTGCTAGATGCCACTAAATTCTACACACTGCGCCTTTAAGGAGCTAAAACTTGAAAAAAAAAAAAAAAAACTGTGGCTTGTTCTTTAATTTGAATTGAAGAGTGTGTGTCATGGTTTCTTCCGTTTACCTGGTGACATGATTCAGCTGCACCTTGAAGATCCTGAATCTCTTGTTCAATGCTGACCAGCAGATTCTCAAACGTTGAGTTATTCAACCAGTCACTGGTTCCCAGCTTGCGGTACTGTGGCTGTGTGAGATACAAATGTAATCCATGAGACAGTGAAATATTTTATCTCTAACTTTTACCACAAACAGATCGTCCACAGTGGCTCAGAATTTGTAGTAAAAATTCATCCATGAGCACATTTTATGAATTGTTGTGTCCAAATAGTAACTAAAATTTAGCAAATCCCTGTGGATGTGGTTGTTCCCAGAGCTCAAATAAAAATTAAGGGAGACCATCTGCTGAATTAAAAAAAAACAACTTAACAAGACTCACCTTTATTTCTTTTTTTCTTCTTTTGTTAATTGATGTTTTGCTTTTTTGTTTATGTTATTTCTGTTTTGTAAATTCAATTTTCTTGCCCTTTGTTACAATGAATATCTCACTGATAGAAAAACAAAGAAAACAAATGAAAATAATTGTTTGGTGCAAGAATACATTAAAAAAAAGTTAAATGTCTAAATTGTTGTCTAAGTGTAGGTATTTATAATTGATGCCGTTCTTAGAGAAATAATATAATATCAGGGCAACAGGAGAATAAGTTTAGTTTGAGGAAGAAAGCAGTGAGTAAAAATATGTTTAGTCTGTCAGTTTTGGCTGATTTCCTGATTCTGTGGCTTGTTAAACACTTAAAGTGTGTCAGTGTGGTTCATTGATGTGTTTTGATAGTTTCTGGACAACAATGAGGATAAATTACACAGAGGACTAAGATATATCAGACTCTGGATACACAAATCTTTTCATGGGATTAGTGGACTATAAGAAAAATATAGAACATGACCAGCCTTTAAATCGCTTGTAAATAAACTTACCTTGAGGACCTTGTGCACAGGGCTTAGTAAATACATGTGAGCAGATTGTTTCATGTCCATCAGAACAGACAAACAGCTTTCCCGAACATCCTCTGGGAACAGATCACTCTTCTTAATGAGGAAGTCCCTGCAGACAGACCACAGGAAAACCCTCAAATTAGCTGATGTTCAAGGACGGGTTCGCAATTTTTCAAGGCTGTCTGAAAACAGTCAGAAGCTCAAATGAACATTGAAACATGTTTTTCTTGCTGTAATCATTCCTCCTGTTCATACTGACCATTAGAAGATCCCTTCATAATGCACTTACAATGTAAGTGATGGGGGACAAAATCCAGAGTCCTCCTTCTGTGCAAAAATGTATTTAAAAGTTTATCTGAAGCTAATATGAAGCTTCAGCATCCAAATGAGTCAAATCAAGTAGATATCTTTCAATGTTACAGTCTTTTTAGTGCTAAAGTCCCTCTTTTTGTTACTATACTTCCACCGCAGCTCAACAGGGAAACACAAAGAGGGAATTTGATGCCAAAAAGACTGTAAATGTGTCAGATATCCACTTGATATGAGTAACTCAGACTGCTGAAACCTCATATAAGCTTCACAACAACTTTTAAATGACTGTGTGGACACACTGTGGATTTTGGCCTCCATCACTTACACTGAAAGCACATTTGAAGGATCTTTTTTATTTTTTTTGATATGGACAATTCAATTCTACATAGTTCCGATACAGAGCATGAAACTGATGTGCTGCACATCAGAGAGTTTATAGCTATTGCTAATATACAGTTTTCATCATCATAGAACCACAGTACACCACAGATATGGAAGTACAATAAATGGTTAATAGCCAGTATGAACAGGAGGAATGATTACAGCGAGGAAAACCTCTTTCACTGTTCATATGGACACCTGACTGCAGTTTTAAGACAGACTTGAAAAAAAGTGAACCTGTCCTTTAAACTGTGAGTTTGTCTAAATGTCAGAAAAGTACCTGAAATGTTCAATACAGCTGAGTATCGCCTTGATGAACGGCTTGCTGTTCGGTTTGCTTCGCTTCATGATGTCGTCTTGGAAGATCCTGAACCTGCAGGAGTTTGTATTTGAAGTGTTGATATCATTAAGAATAGAACTAATTGCATTTATAAATGACAATATTTAGAAGCAAGTAATCAGTCTTGTTACCTTTGTAGTAAATCTTTCAGTTGGTAAGTTAAATCCTGGGCCTTGCTTTGGTCTCCCACAACTTTTACAGTTGTAGTCACAATATCATTGATGAGCTAAAGACAGATAGAGGACACGAATGAATTACTGCATTTAAAAATGATAACTGATTTAACATTATGTTGTGTTGATAATACTGTACCGGAATGAGGTCGTAGGCCACAGGACTGACGAAGCAGCCGTCCTTTCTTGACGGCTCCTCTCCATCTTCCCACTTTTGCTTTGCTTCCTCCAGGACGCGGTCGATGTAAGTCGTCATCTCACTCTGGATGTACGAAAAACAACATGTTACATTTAACACACATAACACTCTTTCACAGGCACTTAATGTTCTTGGCTACTACTTTTTTCTTTAAAGCACAAATTTCTATGATTCTACCAGGGTGGCACTAGTGAAAATGTCATCAGGTCGATCAAATTAAAATTGATTATTGTCCAAAGGGTAGACAAATGTGGCCTGTTGCTGGAGCTCGAGATTAGATCATCTAAAATCATCCAGAAAGCAACAAGTATTATAGTTTAATTTGGGCTTGTTCTAGCAAGTGAATGTTCTCTGTTGCCATCAGGGCGTTGTTATGTTTTACCTGCTTGTAAAACTAACCGCTATTTTAAATTGTTCATTCCTTCTGCAATTGTCATTGTTGGTAGATGTTTTAACTGATCTTTTTTATTGTGTCTGTTAAGCTTATTTAATTATGGATTCCACATACAGCTCCTTTGTGTTTTTTACTCCTTTTGTGTTGTATATTGCATTATTTATTTCTATGTTATTGTTGCTGCTCCAAACAAATTGCCCCTAGTGAGATTAATAAAGTCTTATATACTATATTGTAAAACATTGAGATTAATCTACTGGGGATCATGAATATCCACAACAAGTGTAACAACAATCTAACCCATAGTTGCTGCAATATCTCACTCTGCACAGAAGTGTTGATCGTACTGATTGACTGAAGTTTGAGTAAAACTACCAAACCCAAACACACTAAAACTATAAACTGTTATACTGACTAAAATATAATGAATCTACCTGTTGTTTGCTCAGGTACTGTTCCTCCAGAGGTTCCTGTAACTTTTCAGGCAGCAGCTTTCCCAACGCTTCGTGATTGATCTCACTGGCCAGCTCTGGCTTTCGAAGGATTCTGACACAGTGAGCAGACATCACATTCACAGTCATTAACAATTCAAGAAACATGAACTCTACAGATTAGGATTTCATGTGAATTTTGCACACATCCAGATAACAGGAAGTAATAATAATAATAAATAAATCATTATGTCAGATAATTATTGGGAATCATCCTCTGGAGATCATGAATATTGATGCTAAATTTACCAGTGGTGGGTGAAGTACTCAGATCTTTTACTTCAGATCTTGCATTCAAAATTTTATTGAAAGAAAGGTACACAAGTATTAGCATCAAAATATACGTAAAGTACCAAAAGTAAAAGCACTCATTATGCAGAATGGCCCAATTCAGGATAAAATTAAATAATATATTGTTTGATTATTAATTATTGATTTATTATGTGTAAGGTAGAGCCAATTTTAATTACTTTATATAATCTATAATAATATATATTCATTTAGTTGTTGATTATATTTCTATTAATAATATATATCTGCAAAGTAACCATTAACTAAAGCTGACAAATAAACATAGTGGAGTAAAAGAGTACAATATTTATGTACTTTAATATATACCTCCAACATATAATGGAGTGCAAATATAAAGCTGGAGAATGCTGGAAAATAGATACTTTATATACTGTATACTTTATTCCACCAATAAATTTACTGTTATCTGTCAAGTAGTTGTTGAGAAATCTTGGTCTGATACGTTGGACAGAGGATGGACTGATGGACCAACACATGGACAGACATCATCATGTTTGGGCACTGCTACCACCAGAACAAAAATACACCAATATAGAACAGAATGGATTCAGAAATATAAGATTATTCACCAAATGTTGATTTTGAACCATGTTATTGTTTTATAATAATAAGATACATTGAATTAATGACTCACTCTGGATAATACTCGTTCACCCAGAGCAGGAGGGAAGTGCAGTCCTTGTCATCTAGACCAAACTCTGCGATCTTTTTGAGTCTGGCGCTGAAGGTTTGGTGGTACCATCTGGCATAGGAATTACAGATGTTCAGCTCCGGTGGGTAGCAGCTCTTCACCACCTCCACCACCCACAGCAGGTCCTGCTTCAGCTGCCTGCCCATGCTGCAGATGTCTACCTGAAGAGACGACTTCTCCACCAGGTCTGCAGGGCGGCTGGAGGAGGTGTTGTCCACGCGCTCCTCCACCAAGCTGCAGAGCGTTGAATCGTGGAGCTTCTTCCAGCCACTGGGCCTCCAGGCCGGCGGTGTCCCATCTCTCTGCTTCCACTGCTTGTCCTGCTCCTCCTCCTGGCAGACGGCCTTCACTGCAGATGTTAGAGCCTCAACGTTGACTTCTGTGCTGAGAGACTGTTTCAGAATCTGCACTACGAGGTCCTTCAGGGCTCTGCGGTCTGCATCAAACCTGTCTACTTCTTCCTCCTGATGTTCAAGTGCCTCTGCTTCTGTTATCTCCCCAAACAGACGCTCCTCTCTCTCTATCAGCAGCTGGCTGGCCTCAGACAAATGGTTTGCCTCAAGGAGTTCCTCAAATGTGAGTACTGAGTTAGAAAAGCAAAGAGCAGACCTTGTTTTGAGCTGTTGGAGATGGTGTTTACAATAAAATGTGGCATAAAACTTCCTGTGATAACTTTCCAAAATACAGATGATATTTATGCTCATTATAAACCCTTCGAATTGCTTTTTAGTGTGACCAACAGTCCAAAATTCAAAGATATGGTATGAATAAAAACTATTCATGGCATTATTTTTGAAAGCATCCTCACTTTACTTTTAGTGCCTACTTTTTGTACACTTTTGCAAATACAGTACCAGTAAAATGTTTCTCAGTATGTATGTATACATATAGTGTTTGTGGCCTTGAACACATGTTTATTGTAGAAACAGAATTCAACCATTAACTTTATCTTTATCTCTGTTCCTAAAATAATTCTGTTTCTTCCTGTTTTCTGCAGGGAAGTGCAGTCCTATTCAAACATTAACGGTTAATGGCTGGCTAATGGCTAGCTAATGGCTGGATGTTTCTGATGTTAGCTCCATTAACTGACCATTTTGGGGTTCCTTATCGCCAGGTGAGAGGTGTCCATCAGTTACAGAGATGGTGTTTGGACCAGCTTGAACTCTGTTGCCTCCACATAACTTTTGGAACTGTTTCCTCAACCACCTTCCTCCTGCAGGTCTGCCGCTTGGTTCCTCTCCTGTGGAGACAAAATACTACCAAATGTTGCTAATAAAAAATGTAAAGACAGATAGACAAGTCCCTCTGGACTCAGCATCACTGTAAGTCCAGACAAAACTGAGAGACATATTGACAATGTTGCAGTGAGAGAGTCTGAAGAAATGTGTTTCCAGCTCTCTCCCGAACAAAAAGAAACTGTGAACTCTGTTGTGTTTGAATGTCCCATTGTCAGATGTAAAGTAAATGTTATGTTGCATATCCCTTAACTTTTTCTCAAGGTAAATGGTGATGGACCACAGATGATAAAGCCCTAACTAAGACAAAGCAGAGTGTACCCAGGTTAATGAAGGTAACGTTCACACCTACTGTATCTTTGACCAGACCTCTGGAATTGTGGCGTTTCTCCAAACAGTAGCTGAAAAGTTATCCTGATTGTAGACTGTGAGGTGTTAATTTTCAAGAGGGTACGGGAGAGCTGAAAAGCTGTAAGATCAGTGGGAATGATGAAACTGATGAGGATGATAGTTATCTCTGGAGTGGTTACTTTGCATCCATAAACACAATCGCAGCAGCCGAATCTGAACCAAAGGTGCGTGTAACTGTGGACACTACAGCTACTAATAATGTGGGTATGAGGTATTATGATTTTGCAGACTTCCATGAGTGGATTCAGCACCTTGACCTGGATGACATTCCTTCAGAGGAGGAAGATGAGGAGGAGGAAACTTCAAACCTGTAAAAAACACTTCTAAAAGGTTCTAAGTGGAAATTAAACAGAGAGCTGAATAGAATAGAGGTATGTTTGTTTGTACTGAATAAAGTTGAAAAAAAACATATCATTTTCTATTTGCAGGCAACATCTCAACATAGCTTTTTGATGATTCTTGCTTTGATGGTGTGTGTAATTGTTGATCTGAATAAAGAAAGTAAGTCTAGTAATCAAGTGGAGTTAGTAATTTTAGTAATCTGTTTAAGATCTAGATCTAGAACTCATATTTTTCATAGACATGATTGTATCTTGATTATTGTGAAATGTTTGTGATTGATAGTTGATGAACGTGAAGATGATTGCTCCGTGAGGATGGACCATGCAGCGTATGTGCTAGTAACCTCTCCATGGTGGTGACCCTCTACTGTACGTAATGTATATGGGTTGAAGACTTCACAATGTGATTGATTATGATGATAATGATTGTTGTGATTGATTTTGTTTTTGATTGAGGTTGGTCATCTCGATTGTTTAATCATTTGTTTTATTGTTCTGATGTAATCAAGTATGTTTGTGTGAACCCCCTTTACATTGCCAGGGTTTCATCTGGTGGGAGGCAGAAAGTGTCTTGGCCTCTGTCTGTAGGTTCATGTGACTGGTGACCTCTGTCATGACCTCCTTTAACACCTTGGTGTTTCAGGGGATCTTCTTTGAGTATTTGCCTCATAACTGCCCTTGGTGGCCGGAAGACGGAACTCATGACAGGAGTGCTGAGGGGGTACACCAGAGGGGTTTTATCGAACTTACTGATTGTATGTATTGATCTTAACTGAATTATGATTTCAAAAGATTCTTGATGACTTTTGTTTTATGTAATAGTTGATTTATATATATACTCTTGGTTTCCTGTGTGAAAGAATGATTCTGTAATGTGCATGTTGTTTCTGCTCTGTAGATGCACTCTGACGGTCTGTAAATCTAATGATTAATTGGTATTGATCTTATGATCAATAAGAGGGCATTGTTAGGGAATTTTCCATCTTTTTGAGTTACACTGGGTCAGGCCTGGGCCTTGAGGTCACACTGTAATTCTTAAGCAGAAAGGGGACATTTTCTCCTCTCCTTGAGAGTCCAGCTGTCTGTGATGTTTTGGGGAAAGCAGAAACCTCTCTGATAGAGGGTAAATCAGCATTGCCATGGTCACCAAGGTCGGGGGAGGCCTTCCTAGACAACACAGATAGGTGAACGCGTAGCTAGAGTGTGACCTGACAGTGACCTGAAGTTCCATGCAACGTGACCTGAACTGACACGGGTAAAATGCAGTTCCCTGTTTAGAAACTAGTGAACCAATTAGACTAATTAGACTTTCTGGGGTAAAACAGAAAGAGACAGCATCCGAGTTGCAGATGACTTCAATGTTCGCTATTCCAGTTCTCCTCGGCCAAGTACTTCAATAAACATTTTCAGCTTTAAGACATCAAAGGCTTGTGTGCGCTTTTCTCCACTGAGGTGCTGACCATCACTCAAAATATCCACAACACTTATGTGTATCAACAGGAGTACTTTTGGGTTTTTTTTAAGGATGTTGTACAGTAAAAGTGACCACCAGTAATGTGTGTATCAGGCAGAGTTAAAACATACAGAAAAGCGACTGTAGTTTATATAATATGATGTCATACAATCTCAAATATTTTAAGGAGGCAGCACCACAATGCGTCTGATTGCTAGTATATACGGCATTAGTCTATTTAATGAATATGTCATTTTTATATCTGTTCCTGTAAAAATAAACAACTAAATAATAATTATAAAGTAACACATAGAAAATAATCTATTAGAACATATATATATGCTACACATATATGTTATGATACACTTATATGAACATACAATGTCTGTGTATTTTATCATTTCATACAGATACAGATTTTATACATTATGCTTACTCAATAGAGTAATTAATGTACTAGACCAGTATATCATACAGTATACAGTATTTTTAGAAAACATGGGATAATGATTATAATGTTGTAACTAAACTAAATCAGAATTAAAGTTATAATGGTCCTATGTAGTAATGACATTTTTCAGTATGTATGGTTCTAATATAGATTATCATATGTTTGTCAGTTAGTTGCAGTAAAATCACATCAGCCATGTTCATCATCACTGACTATGTGTTTTGTGATCAGTATGAACATGTAACCTCCATACAACCTGTTTATAACTTTAATGACCTGATTATTGTTGTGTTGTAAACAGTTTTTCTTACCTTTTGTGCTGCAATTCATCGCTCCTGAAGGCAGCAAGACTAACAGGTGTGTAAAGCTCGTCCGTCTCTGCAACAGGTCGACTGAACACTGAACTGAGACTAACTTGCAAAATACGATCTGATGTCAGGCTGTTGGTTAAGTCACGCTCTGAGAAACTCCCATTTATGCACCCATGCATATTTCCCCTGACAACAAACACTTATGATGTTAGTATGATTGCATGAATGCTTTCGAAATGGCACCTATGTGTGTATGTGCAATTAAAAATATCACCCAGTTTCTCGCGCTGATGAAGCTCACTGTGGGGAGTGAGGTGTTATTATACCATTTGATGTCAGGATGTTGGTCACACCATGTGAAACTGTGCTCTGCTATATCACGTATCCACATTTCCTCTGGAACATAGTCTTATGATGCGAGAATTAATGCATCAACTCTTTCAAAACTGCACCTATGTGTGTATGTTTAATTTAAAATGTCAGCCAGTTTCTGACACTGATCAAGCTCACTGTGGGTGAGGGTGATCAGTTTTTCAAATCAAATCAGAGATTAATTTCAAACCAGAAAATAAATTTGGTCGTTTGTTACTCTCCATAAAACAAGGTCTAACTGCCTCTATACAACTTCCAGTCACATACACAAACTTTTTTAAAGCATCTAACAAAAATGAATACAGTTCACAGCACAAAGTACCCTCATATACCACAAATACATCTGTTAAAAGGTTTTCACTTCCTCAGAAAACAGAGAAGTCCAACACCAGTTTAGGTTTAAATTTTTTTCCTCTGCTCTGGCCACAACTTTTACCACAACAGTTTGTTAAACACCTTGCTGATTTATGAGTTATCAGTGTGATTTTTAGCACCTCACATACACACAGCTGACTTCCAAGCTCACTCAAATAGAATGAAATTACCATTATACATCTGATCTGGTGATGATCTGAAACATTTTGCTTCCTGTGACTTAAAGGAATAGTTCAACACATTGGAAAGTACACTTATTTGCTTTCTATTATTCAAACCTATAGTTTGTTTGCTTTGGTCTGAATCAATGGATGAGTTTGTAAACCTTGTTCAGTTTCTTCTCACAAAGAGAAAACGCATTAAAAGCCAGGTGAGATCATTCTCTCTGCTCATTGGTCAGGTGTGTCTGGGGCGGCAGCAACGACGTGAACACAGGAAGAAGGTCCTAAAGAAGACTTTGTTGCACTAGTCCAGAGACCTGTACTACGAAGCAGGATTTGGGCGTAGTGGAGTATTTTTTGCTATTTAGTTGGATGCTGAAGAAAACATTCTGAATATATCACATTAAAAAAACCTTAAAAGTAATGTCAGACTGTTCCTGCTACTGAGCAAAGAGTTTAAAAGTAGTTAATGACTGATGGGGTTCATCTGACCCAAATATTGCATTTATAATCATTATTTTTTCTAATAAAAGACAATCTTTGGTTTTTATTTCCAGTTATCATCACACAGTTGTCTCATGTTATTCTGAGCTGCAGTGATGGAATCAGAGAGTAAAATTATCCAAACTGTCAGCTGTCACTCTGGGGATAAAATAAACTTTTCACAATTAAAATGCAGCTAAAATCATCATTATGTGTTTAGTGTCGTAAACGAGCTCTCTGTTTGTTGGAAGCTCTGTTTTAAAACCAGAGTGGAAACAGAAAGCCTGGAACAATAAAATGTTTCTACTGACCTATAAAAATATATATTGCTCTTCTCTACTTGTCACTTTGTTGTAATTCAGGACTTTTGTCCATGTTGAGATCCTGTAGCAATAATGACTCCTTTTATTCAGTGATCTGATCTGTCAGTGATCGGGGTGTTGACAGACTGTGATCTGATGCTCCAGAGCAGGTTAACTGTTACCATGGTGATATACCCCATTAAAAGTGAACCACCGTCGTTGAAGTTAACTCGCTAACCCCAAATCTAATTTTTTGACAGAAATGTAGATAAAAGAGAAGCAGACGGGGTGGACAGAGGTTTTTTTATAAGCTTTGACACAACTTTGATTAGGATTGTGCACAAGAAGCTGCTAATGAGTTAGCCTAAATGTGACTGATTTCATTTTAAATGTTGTTGTCATTTCAGGAAAGGTAAACTAGATTTTCTTTTTTAAATCTTGCTTGCCAACATTTTTTTCAAAGTTTCCTTTTACATTTTATGTAAAAAGAAAAACACATGCTGTATTTCAGTGCTTCTGTCACTGCAATTTTATCTTCCGATCTCCTGATTTATCTTCTCATCACAACGCAGTGGAATTGCTACGATGCTAAGCTATGCATGGATAGGTGATTTTGTCCCTATGGCTTAAAAATCAACACAAATGTCAGAAGAATAAACAAAATATACGTTGGTTTTATGTGTTGTTAAAGTTTTATGTACATTTCTAAATATTTAAGTTCTTTTTTAAGTCTTTAGGTAGTTTATGGTTGAGGGAAATATGAAATGATGCTTCAGGATGTTTTTCAGTTTTTAAGGATTTAACAGTAAAATTTGGTTTTGTGCAAAAGACCAAAGTGATATTTTAGCTGAACTTTAGCTGTATTATATTTATAAAAGCAAAGATTTGTATGTTTAGCCCTATCTAATGCTAAAAAGAACATAAACAAGCACAAACAATTTAACTGGGTTAAATTAAAGGTAAGCTTAGCTTTGTTTTGCACTCTTGCTCAGTTTTTTGTTTACTTTTGTACTTACTTTCTTTTGCTTTGTGTACTGTTGGTACTGAAAGTAAAAAAAATAACTGCACTGATGAAGATGCACTCTTTATCCACTGTTGTTGAAATTTTTACATTATTATAATTATTTTTATGCTATTTATTAAGTTTTAATTTACTTATTGATATGAATGTACAACATACATTTTGCAAAAATGTTCCAGTTTTCACCAAGTTACGATTAATCACACAATATCAAACTTTACTGTTAAAAGCAACAATATCTCTGTTTTCCTCTAGTTCAGGGGATATTTACGGGTATTTTGTTAATTTGTGTAAGTTGAGTGTTTTGGTGTTTAATCTGCGGTACAATAGAGTTTACTTTTTGACATTTGAGTTTTTGACTTTTTAACGATGAAACTATTTTTGTGAAGTATACTGTGCTGGTTTACTTATTTTAATTCTGATTCTATTCTCAATAAGTTCAGCCTCAATGTAAAAGTTGATGTTTGTGTATTTTTTAAATGTTATATGCTGTATTCTTCTTCGGTGATTTCTTTATGTTCAGAAACTTACAGATTGGGTTGCAGGAAGACGGTTTCCTCTTTTTCAGTCAGCAATATAATTAATAAACTTCGGTACAATTCAGTAAAAAGTCTGTTTTTGGCTGTTTGTTCATCCTGCCACCACAAGATGGAGACTAACACCCACTTACTAAAATAAGACTGGATGGGAAATGCTCCACACCACTGACACTGACACTGACACATCCCACTTTCTGACTTGGACAGAAAAGGTCTTGAAATTGATATTTCATTGCACAGGTTAGGTAATTACCATCATATTTAATATTCAGCTAAAACTCCACAACCTGACCTTTGATCAGAAAGGTCCCTAGGTTGGGAACCACTGGGCTAAACTAGCTAACTGTATATAAAGTAGTTGAAACTAGCTCCACCTCCAGCAGCTACAACAGTAACATGCTGCTCTAACACTGATGCTTCAGTATTAATTATCTAATGATGTCATATATAATAATATATCAGTCAGAGAGACCAAACCACTACTTTTACTGCAATATTTTAACTACATCAAGCTCATAATACTTGTAATGGAGTATTTTTACATTGCTGCATTGGTACTTTTACTGAAAGTAAAGGATCCAAGTACTTCTTCCAGTATTGCAGTAAAGCTCAGTCAATAAATATGAATAATTAAAAACTGATAATAAAACTAAAAACTTAATAAATTCCCAATGTCAGGCTGATAAACCTCAAACGTCTCTTTGGCTGTGGTCCTGATTAGTGAAAACATAACAGTAGTCATCTCTGGGTCGGTGGCTGACAGCAGGAAAGCACCGTGGATTTCCACCAACCAGCTTCCAGTTATTTATCAGCCTGGTCATTCCCAGTACAGTTTACCATCCACAGCTTTGAATAATGTGAATTTGTAGCTATGACCCCCGTCTTCTTGAGCACATCCTTTTCTTTCAATGATGTACAAACACTGACAGACTTTCAGGGAGAAAAGCTGCCAGTAATGTGCGGTGGACTCATGTACTTCCCTGCTTTGAGCAACAGCCATTAATTGCAGTTATAATTGAATAATAATAAACTAGGAAACACCTCAATCCAGGGTGCTTCTGTTCCCGCAAACAAGGGTCAATAATTTCCTGCTATTGTACAAGACTGACTTGGCTGTTTATGATATTGGTGAGTCACATGATTGGTGGTGGTTTACACTTCCCTGCAGAACCTCTGATCAAGAATCTGAAGAATCTGAATTACAAGCCCTGATCACTGATGTCAATTTAGGAACATTTCTTCAAAAAGATTCTTTAACTGCCATGTTGTTTTTCATTCACAACTCACCCTGATAGGTTTTTTCTGCTAACTTCCAAAATACTGTTTATATCATTTAGTGTCAAAATGCAGGTCTACATTGTCGTTTCCTGCACTAAATGTTCATGTATTTTGTGCTCTAACTCAGGAATTTTAATGAGTAAGAACATGTTTTCATGAACCTGCAAAAAAACCTCATGTACTCAAAGACTTTGTGAATTTTATTTAGATTGATTTTGTTGGTAATTAGAATTGCTCTTGTTTTGTTTAAAACCCTTAAAAACTCAGTTATTTCTTTCTTCTTGTACTTAAATTCATGAACTCTAACATTACACCAGCCCTGACTTGCTGGCACCAGCGACGCCTGTGTCAGGAGGCGGTGGGATCCTCCTCCTATATATTAGGCTGACATGGCGTCAGTTGTCATTCAAAAACTTCTTGCTTCTCACAGAAGCCTGTCACCAACTGCGCTATTGGGTGCTGAGCTAAATTGTCGACGGATTTGAGTGCACAACTCGGTCACAGGACGCTTTGTTCCCAGTTGTACAGTTGCAAACTAGTTCATGAACAGTAGCAACGTCTACGTTTACGTCTAAGAGTTAAGAAGCAATACTTTTACCTCAGAAAGTGGCGATACTTTCTGACACAGAAGTAGCAATAATTTTGCTAATAAAGGTAGCAATACCACACAACAAGTCACAATATCTCGAGAAAAGTAGCACCACTTTCGCTCCTAGTGGGGAAAATAGCAATGTTACCACCCCACTCCTCACTCTTGCCTATAGCTGCACAATCTGTTTAACGAATTAGAGATCCTGCTTGTGTCTATAGCCCACTGGCTAACCATGGCTATGGCTAACAACTCCAGCAAAGTTGGAAAAAAGCTTTACCCCTGCAGCAATAAAACCTCTAACTGGGACACTCACCCCCTGTGTGCGGTCCTTAGACTTATCCCATGGTCAGGCATGCTTTTTATCATGCCTTTCTCCTCTGAGGAGCATTGACGTCTGCATACTTTGTGTCCAGTTTGTGCGCTGCAAATTTATGTGGACAGGGCTCAGGCTTTTAGAAAGGGTGACCAGTTATTCATGTCTTGAACAAAATCACACATGGGTAAGCCTGTGTACAAGCAACGTCTGTCCCACTGGATAGTGGGGGCTATTGACCTGGCTTATAGTAGCAAGGGTCTCCAGCCTCCCTCGGGCCTACATGCACACTCCACCAGAGGTTTAGCAACCTTGTGGTCTCTCTTTAAGGAAGGTTCTATTCAAGAGGTCTGTGCGGCTGCATACTGGACCCCAGTCGACTTGTTTGCTAGATTTTATAGGTTGGATGTCATGGCACCAACCCTGGCACATTCAATCCTTAGTACTGGCTCTTCTGAGAAAGCGGCTCCCCCTTTGTGAAGCTCCACTGAGGACCGTTGTCTTCCTTTCAGGCATGTCTGGCAATCCGGGAGTCAGTATGTTTTCTCATAATGAGAGACAAAATGAATGCTATGAAAGTGATAGAAAAATCCATGTATTAGTTAAGTAGTTATGGTCATATGTATGTATATATTTGGCGGCAGGGCCTTGAAGGGAACACTATGATAGGCATATGGACATCATGGTCATCATGTGAAAGTAAGAGCTCTGTAAAGCTTTGTCTAGGTCTGTTAGAAGGAATCTGTAAACAACTAGAGGTGCCTCCCCAGGGCATCAAGGCCGTCAATATATACTAGTGACTTTCCTTTTTCTCGTCAGAATTCTCCACGGAGACTCTGCGGACTCTCCGTGTCTATAACATATGTTTGGTTTTAATTAAAGAGACGCTTGACTTCAACCGACCTCAGTCTATTGGGTAATTTTTACCTATCAGAAAGAGAACTTAAGGTTATGGATATAACCACGGTTCTCTGATAAGCATGAATGAGTGTCTCACCAGACCACCCTCCTTGCTATGGAAGTGAGGAAGAGTTGAGCTTGTTTTGAATGACAAATGACGCTATGTCAGCCCAATATATAGGAGGAGGGTCCCATCCACTCCTGACATAGGCGTCACTGGTGCCAGCCAATTAGAGCTGGCGTAATCTTATTTGAGCTTCTGATGAGATCACGCAGGAGTTGTTCCCATAGTGAGACACTTACTCATGCTAATCAGAGAACCAGGGTTATATCCATAACCTTAATTTTTGTATTCTTTTAATCACCCTGATAAGGTGATGAACAGATGAGCAGATGAACAGAAAATATGTAGATTTTTAGGAAATCACTGTCAAATCACACAGCAGTTTCAGCAAATTTTATGTATAAACTTAACTTATATTTAACACTTTATCTAACGATACTTTGTACAGCAGATGACACGAAACAAACATTTTTAAAACATCAAAGCTCAATGTCTCCCTTCATTGTACATGTGAGTCAAAATGTACAGTACATTAAATAAAAATACAGTAACGCTGATTTGATATAAAAATACATCTTCAAAATATTACACATACGAACATTGACCTGGTTCTCATTTCCCTAAGAAACAAAACTCACAAGCACACATACAGGAGAAGCACGTTTCCCAGCACTAACGTCTAAGTCTAGCGTACACATTTATACAGTGATTCTCATTATTTTTATATTATTATTATATATTATATTACACAATAGTTTTTCCAGCTTAAGTTCATTATAGAAGTAACATTTAATCCAAGATCAGACTTTCACTGCAGATGACATTTGCTTCGTACAGACACTGTGATACCATCATGTACATATCAATGTGTTCATCATACTAATGTAAAACAAACATTATGATACATTATATTGGACAACCCAACTTTTAAACGACTGAAATGAGGAGAATGTATCACTGGAGTGAAAGTCTCATTTGATGAGAACTCTGGAGAAAAAAGGGCGAGCGCTGACGACGTTGGTTTCTTTCAAAGCGTCTGACAGAATTGCTTTGACGGTTTTCCTGTCGGCCTTGGTGAGGTTAGTCTTGAGCTTGAGCAGAGCCGAAACATGTTTTTCACTGTGGATGAAGGAAGGGAAACATTAGAAATTAACTTCCAGGACAACATTAATCTAATTATTAGAGGATTACTATAACAATAAAGTAGATTATGCTGTGGAAGTATACAGTATATTCCTTCTCCTGCACATATTTGCTGATAGTTAGATGAGAAGATTGATACTGTTTTCATGTCTTCATGTTAAATATGAAGCTAGAGCCAGTAGACAATTATCTTGGTTTAGCAATCAGACTGTGCAAAGGTAAAGATAATAAAAAACAGCTCTGAAAATATTGATATTTTTAAACATAGACTAAAAACCCACCTGTTTAGCCTGGCTTTTATGTAGTATCTTATTATTATATATATGTGTCTTTGATTTCTTGTACTTTCTTTTACTATTTTAACTGCTCTCTTACCATTCACTTATCTTTTATTGTTGTCTTATTCAATTCATTCTTTTAAAGTAGGTTTCATTAAATCTTTTTCTGTCTAATCAATTATTATCTTGAATTAGTTATTTTATTTACATTTTACAAGTCACCTGGTTTTATTTTTTGCTATTTTACTTGTATCCTGGTGTGCATTAGTCTCCCAGTCCATATTCACCATCCCGTGTATTTCTCAGTCACTTCTAAAGCACTTTGAATTGCATTCAGCTTGTATGAACAGTGCTATATGAATAAAGTTTGGCTGATTGATTGATTGATTCTTAAGCTCACTAGTTCAAACACATGACGTGTGAAACCACTCATTAAACAAAGGAGATATGACATGTTAATTTGTGAGTTTTAGAGGTGCTGGTACTTTTGGACTAAGCTAGGCTAGCTGTTTCCTCCTGTTCCCAGGCTTTGTGCTAAGCTAAGTGTAGCACACACCTCCTAATACTACTAGTTAGTAAGGATTACAATAATTTTGTAATCCTGGACCAGAATCAGAGGATTCGAACAGGAGGCAGACATGATAATATTGGCAATATTCAATGACCACATGAGACAAAGAGCTGTGAGCTGGTATTGTTTTTTTGAAAATAAACAAAATAAATTAGATATAACCCTAAGTTCTGTATATAGTTAAATTCCACAAAGATACCTAAGTTTCAGTTCAACAACAAATGATTTCTTTTGTCACTTTTTCTGTGATTTTGAACCACTGAGTTCTTTTCAACTACTTTTCTGTTTGACTGGGTGCACCCTACTATAGTTAATCTCAATTCCCAATATTTGGATCTAATGTCAGGTAGGTAACAATATTAGAACAATACCCTGTTCAACATTATCACTTCACAACACCCTTCAACCTTACAATAGTTCCCTATTCACTGCTTCAACAATAACAAAATCATTTTAACCAAATCACAAAAATACACCATATCAATAACATGAATATGCAGTTCACTCATTTAAACCAGTGATGGTTATGACTCAGTCCTTCCACAGGCACAGGGAATACGTTTGAAGAAGAATGAAGAAGGTAAGTGTCTTTTCCAAGTCAGGTCATAAACTGAAAGGTAAAGTCAAAATCTGGGATTTGGGGTTTAGCAAGTGGGGCTGGGAGTTGAGTGTGAAAGTGGTGCTGGCCTTGTGCAGTTTAGGATGTTTACCCTACCGCCGTGGCAGGAGAGGGGTAAGGCTGGCAGTTCTCGGCTCGGGGCTCTTCGATTCAGGGATCTTAAATCCAGGGGTCTCATGGTCTTGTTTGGGTTGGCTCGCCATCAACTTCAAAACAACTCAAAAAAGCTGACCAATTTGGGGGTTCCTCTGTGTCACTCGGCAGGTTTCAGTGAGCAGGCCTCTCACACACACATGTTTACAAGTGTTCAGCAGCAGGTCCTCTCCCAACAGTGTCACCCAGCGTCTGACTAACATATGCTGTGTAGCCTGCCTACAGTGCTGTGGACCTGTGTTGTGATTGGCTAAGGCACTTTTGTGTTGTTAACTCTTTGTGACCCGGGTTACATAAGTTAACCAGCTGTCAGCTCTAGCCTCATATCCAGCGTATAGTGAAAGTGGTACCAATCTTGTCAGAAAACCACAAGAAAGCAAAAAAGTGTCTTTCCCAAAATGTCAAACGATTTTGTTCTTTGGTTTGCATGTGAAAATGTTACAACACTGACTCAGAGAGCAGAGGACTAAAGACAAGACAGTTTACTGTCACAGTTTGGAAACATTTGGAAGTAAACCTCATCCTCTGTAAACTGTTGACTCTCACTGGGAACATTACTGACTATATCCACAGACTGTCATAACAAGCTTTCATTTAACAGCAGCACTTGTCATCTGTCATCAACATCATCCCGCTGCCAGGAAACATCTGAACTCGTGAGAAGTTTTAGCTCAGTTCACTTCCTGCTTCCTGTCAGCTCTCACTGAAAAATATGTTTGTTAATGTTCACCCTAATGTCAGGTAAACCATGTTTAATGATTCTGTCTTGATTAGGTCACTCACAGCTAAATAAGTGCACATTCGCTTTTGATAATAATAATAATAGTGAAGATTGTAAAGGTTACCTGAGGTCAGGATAATCAGTTCCCAGTGATACTACTTGTAACTTTATGGCAGGGAGGTCTTGGAGTTTCAGCACTTCTGCAATCTTGCTCAGGATTTCCTTCAACCAGTCCTCCTTTGATCCCTGTGAAGTAATTTAGTTTAGTCTTCAAGTTTACTTCAACAGTAATATACAAGTCATGTGTTTTAGGGAGGATTTAATAGTTTTTACAGTGGATTTTCCAAGGAACACATTAATCACACTCTGCGGTCAGTTCAGTGACATATTTTTTCCTTGGAGTTTCTGATGTTGAACGTAAGATGTTGCAACCAAAAATGAATGTTTTGTAAAATCTAATACTTTTAGATTTTGTGCTTGAGTCTCACCATTTTCACGAATAAACTGTGCAAACTCTCCGCGTTTTTTTTCACAGTCATGTAGGCCTTCTCCTGACGCTCCTTGTCCTTCAGTTTGACTTCCCCTCTCAGGAGCCTCTTCACATATTCTACTGTCACTTCCTGGTGAAGCTGGCCCATCAGATCCTGCAATCAAATCAATCAAGATAAAAAACAACATTATTTTAGCTTCAAATTAAACTATTTTGTGCTTGTTGTTTGAAGAACTACTTGATTTGCCAGATAATTTGTGAATCTATAGAACTACACCAGTAATTATCCATGTTTTACTCCTTTTACTACATAAATTATGAATATTTCACGTATTAGTAACTGTTTTGCAAACCATACTGTAAAATGCATTTTTCCTAACATCCAGGCAGCCATTAGGTTCTATTAACTTTTGTACAGTTTGAAAATCTTAAAAGTTAACTTCAATTTTTGTGGTCTGCTAATTGATTTTCATACTGTATGTAAATGTAAAATCTCTCTGTATATAAATTAATGGAAACCAATGGCTGTCCAAAAGGTAAAATATATTTAAATATATTCTGAAGTAATGTAAAGTTAACATGATTTAACATGATTTAACATGAAGTTAAAGGTGCAGTGCGTAGGATTTAGTGGCATCTAGTGGTGACGTTGCAGATTGCAACCAACTGAATAGCCCTCCCCCCCTCCCCTTCCAAGCGGAGAACCTACGGTGGCCATGAAACCCACGAAATATGCAAACGGCCCTCAGCCAGTGTTTGGTTTGTCCGTTCTGGGCTACTGTAGAAACATGCCGTTGCAACATGATGGTCTCCGTGGAAGAAAACCCACTCCCGTTTGTAGATAAAACAGGCTCATTCCAAGGTAACGCAAACACAATGATTTTTATTTCAAGTAATCATACAGTAAGTAAAACATACTTATGGATATTATACTGTTCTGCTAGATGCCACTAAATTCTACACACTGCACCTTTATGGAGCTAAAACTTGAAAAAAAAAACAGTGGCTTGTCCTTTAATATGAATTGAAGAGTGTGTGTCATGGTTTCTTCAGTTTACCTGATGACACAATTCAGCTGCACCTTGAAGATCCTGAATCTGTTGTTCAATGCTGACCAGCAGATTCTCAAACACTGACTTATTCAGCCAGTCACTGGTTCCCAGCTTGCGGTACTGTGGCTGTGTGAGATACAAATATGATCCATGAGACAGTAAAATACTTATATCTATATACACTTATATCTCTAACTTTTACTGCAAACAGATCGTCCACAGTTGCTCAGGATTTGTGGTAAAAATTCTTCAGCTCAGGGTTAGAGTTAAAATGTATTTTTATAAATTTTTTATTTATTATCCATCTACACAGTGACACCCATGAGCACATTTTGTGAATTGTTGTGTAAATAGTAACTAAAATTCTGCATATCCCTGTGAATGTGGTTGTTCCCAGAGCTCAAATAAAAATTGAGGGAGACGAAACATCTGCTGAAAAAAAACAAAAAACAACTTAACAAGACTCACCTATATTCCCTTTTTTAAAATTCTTTTGTTAATTGATGTTTTGCTTTTTTGTTTATGTTATTTCTGTTTTGTAAATTCAATTTTCGTGCACTTTGTTACTATAAATATCCATATATATATATCTATATTAAATTACACTACCAAGACAGTTTCTTTGATAGAAAAACAAAGAAAACAAATGAAAAGAATTGTTTGGTGCAAGAATACATTAAAAAAAGTTAAATGTCTAAATTGTTGTCTAAATGTAGGTATTTATAATTGATACTGTTCTTAGAGAAATATGGTAATATCAAAGAATGAGCTTAGTTTGAAGAAGAAAGCAGTCAGTAAAAATATGTTTAGTCTGTCAGTTTTGGCTGATTTCCTGATTCTGTGGCTTGTTAAACATTTAAAGTGTGTCAGTGTGGTTCATTGATGTGTTTTTAATAGTTTTTGGACAAGATAAATCTTTTCATAGGATTAATGGACTATAAGAAAAATATAGAACATGACCAGACATAGCCTTTAAATCGGTTGTAAATAAACTTACCTTGAGGACCTTGTGCACAGGGCTTAGTAAATACATGTGAGCAGATTGTTTCATGTCCATCAGAACAGACAAACAGCTTTCCCGAACATCCTTTGAGAACAGATCACTCTTCTTAACGAGGAAGACCCTGCAGACAGACCACAGGAAAACCCTCAAATTAGCTGATGTTCAAGGACAGGTTCGCAATTTTTCAAGTCTGTCTTAAAACAGTCAGGAGCCCAAATGAACAGTGAAACATGTTTTTCTTGCTGTAATCATTCCTCCTGTTCATACTGACCGTTAGAAGATCCCTTCATAATGCACTTACAATGTAAGTGATAGAGGACAAAATCCACAGTCCTCCTTCTCTGCAAAAATGTATATAAAAGTTTATCTGAAGCTAATATGAAGCTTCAGCATCCAAATGAGTCAAATCAAGTAGATATCTTTCAACGCTGCAGTCTTTTTAGTGCCAAAGTCCCTCTTTTTGTTACTATACTTCCACTGCAGCTCAACAGGGAAACACTGTCCGAGTAAACACAAAGAGGGAATTTGATGCTAAAAAGACTGTAAATGTGTCAGACATCCACTTGATATGACTAACTCAGACTGCTGAAGCCTCATATAGGCTTCACATCAACTTTCAAATGACTGTGTGGACACACTGTGGATTTAAGCTGTGAGTTTGTCTAAAAGAAAAGTACCTGAAATGTTCAACACAGCTGAGTATCGCCTTGATGAACGGCTTGCTGTTCGGTTTGCTTCGCTTCATGATGTCGTCTTGGAAGATTTTGAACCTGCAGGAGTTTGTATTTGAATGAAGTGTTGATATCATTAAGCATAGAACTAACTAATATTTAGAAGCAAGTAATCAATCTTGTTACCTTTGTAGTAAATCTTTCAGTTGGTAAGTTAAATCCTGGGCCTTGCTTTGGTCTCCCACAACTTTTACAGTTGTAGTCACAATACCATTGATGAGCTAAAGACAGATAGAGGACATGAATGAATTACTGCATTTAAAAATGATAATTGATCTAGCATTATGTTGTGTTGATAATACTGTACTGGAATGAGGTCGTAGGCCACAGGACTAGCGAAGCAGCCGTCCTTTCTTGACGGCTCCTCTCCATCTTCCCACTTTTGCTTTGCTTCCTCCAGGACGCGGTCGATGCAAGTCGTCAGCTCACTCTGGATGTACAAAAAATAACATGCAGCTGTTCATGTTTAACATACATGACACTCTTTCACAGGCACTTAATGTTCTTGGCTACTACTTTTTTCTTTAAAGCACAATTTTCTATGATTCTACCAGGGTGGCACTAGTGAAAATATCATCAGGTCAATCATATTAAAATTGATTATTGTCTAGAGGGCAGAAAAATGTGGCCTGATGCTGGAGCTCGAGATTAGATCATCTAAAATCCTCCAGAAAGCCACAAGTATTATAATTTCATCTGGGCTTGTTCTAGAAAGTGAATGTTCTCTGTTGCTATCAGGGCATCGTTATGTTTTATCTGCATGTTGATGGCTGAAGAGCAAAACCTCCTATCTGAAAAATGCACTTTTTTGAGAAAACTAAAAAAAACTTGTTTTCTTGCAGAATGCTATTTGTTAAGGATACCCAAAACATAATACACTGTTTTTGGACTATATTATCATATTATGTGTTCACAATACTGACTAGATATTAATGCCTCGCAAAGTGCAGATAGGAGCTTTTGCACTTGGTGCAAATTGGAAGAGGTTCTACAAAACGATGCTCCAAATTAAGTTAATAATTAGAATTAAATTAAAAATAAAATTAAGTTTGTTTTCAGGTAAAAAGATGTAGTAAATGTAATAGTTACTACATTCTAGTATGCTAGGGTCAGAATTCCTTAAGTGGGAAATTCCTTAAACTCAGTGTATTTGCTTCCTCGTCCACTGGAGATGAATGTTCAGTGATTGTGTAACACACTCGTGCTGTTGCCTCTCTACACACCCAGGGACTGTGCGCTGTGTTTTTGTTTTGTTGTGTGACTTTTCTGTCACAACGAAGGGTGGGATTATCTTGCAGACAGACTGAATATGAGCAGCCTTCCTTGTTCTCATCATCCAAAGTGAAATCCGCCAATCAGAAAATTCTGCAGATAGGAGGTTTTGCGCTTTGGCCATCGATGTAAAACTAACTACTATTCTAAATTGTTCATTCCTTCTGCAATCCGACTACTAAATGCTCCATAGGTCTTAGCATTGTCATTGTTGGTAGATGTTTTATCTGATCTTTTTTGTTGTGTCTGTTAAGCTTATTTATTGATTTATGGATTCCACATACAGCTCCTTTGTGTTTTTTTTATTCCTTTTGTGTGTTGTATATTGCATTATTTATTTCTATGTTATTGTGTTGTGTTAACAACAAGCTGCTCCAAACAAATTGCCCCTAGTGAGATTAATAAAGTTGTATATACTGTATTGTAAAACATTGAGATTCATCTACTGGGGACCATGAATATCCACAACAAATATAACAACAATCTAACCTGTAGTTGCTGCGATATCTCACTCTGCACAGAAGTGTTGATCATAGTGACTGACTGAGGTTTGAGTAAAACTACCAAACCCAAACAAACTAAAACTATAAACTGTTATACATAACTAAAATGTAATGAATCTACCTGTTGTTTGCTCAGGTACTGTTCCTCCAGAGGTTTCAGTAACTTTTCAGGCAGCAGCTTTCCCAACGCTTCGTGATCGATCTCACTGGCCAGCTCTGGCTTTCGAAGGACTCTGACACAGAGAGCAGACATCACATTCACAGTCATTAACAATTCAAGAAACATGAACTCTACAGATTAGGATTTCATGGGAATTTTGCACACATCCAGATAACAGGAAGTTACAATCATTATGTCAGATAATTATTGGGAATCATCCTCTGGAGATCATGAATATTGATGCTAAATTTACCAGTGGTGGGTGAGGTACTAAGATCTTTTACTTCAGTAAAAGTTTCGAGTAAAAATTTTGCATTCAAAATTTTATTGAAAGAAAGGTACACAAGTATTTGCATCAAAATATACTTAAAGTACCAAAAGTAAAAGCACTTATTATGCAGAGTGGCCCAATAAATAATGGCCCAGAATAAAATTAAATAATATATTGTCTGATTATTAATTATTGATGTATGTGTAAAGTAGGGCCAATTTTAATTACTTTATGTAATCTATAATAATATATATTAATTTAGTTGTAGATTATATTTCTATTAATAATACATATCTGCAAAGTAACCATTAACTAAAGCTGACAAATAAACATAGTGGAGTAAAAGAGTACAATATTTGCCTCCAACATATAGCGGAGTGCAAATATAAAGCTGGAGAATGCTGAAAAATAGATACTTTATATGCTGTATACTTTATTCCACCAATAAATTTATTGTTATCTGTCAAGTAGTTGTTGAGAAATCTTGGTCTGATACGTTGGACAGAGAATGGACTGATGGACCAACACATGGACAGACATCATCATGTTTGGGCACTGCTACCACCAGAACAAAAATACACCAATATAGAACAGAATGGATTCAGAAATATAAGATTATTCACCAAAAGTTGATTTTGAACCATGTTATTGTTTTATAATAATAAGATAAACTGAATTAATGACTTACTCTGGATAATACTCGTTCACCCAGCACAGGAGGGAAGTGCAGTCCTTGTCATCTAGACCAAACTCTGCAATCTTTTTGAGTCTGGCGCTGAAGGTTTGGTGGTACCACCTGGCGTAGGAATTACAGATGTTCAGCTCCGGTGGGTAGCAGCTCTTCACCACCTCCACCACCAACAGCAGGTCCTGCTTCAGCTGCACGCCCATGCTGCGGATGTGGAGAGACTTCTCCACCTGGTCTTCAGGGCTGGAGGAGGTGTTGTCCATGCGCTCCTCTACCAAGCTGCAGAGCGTTGAATCGTGGAGCTTCTTCCAGCCGCTGGGCCTCCAAGCTGTTGGTGTCCCATCCCTCTGCTTCCACTGCTGGTCCTGCTCCTCCTCCTGGCAGATGGCCTTCACAGCAGATGTTAGAGCCACACTATTGACTTCTGTGCTGAGAGACTGTTTCAGAATCTGTACTACAAGGTCCTTCAGGGCTCTGCGGTCCACATCAAGGCTGTCTACTTCTTCCTCCCGATGTTTAAGTGCCTCTGCTTCTGTTATCTCCCCAAACAGACGCTCCTCTCTCTCTATCAGCAGCTGGCTGGCCTCAAACAAATGGTTTGCCTCAAGGAGTTCCTCAAATGTGAGTACTGAGTTAGAAAAGCAAAGAGCAGACCTTGTTTTGAGCTGTTGGAGATGGTGTTTACAATAAAATGTGGCATAAAACTTAAATGTTGAGGTATTTAGTGGTTTGCAGTCCCCTTGTCAAAGTTCATCTATTGGCGATATTTGTATAGTACCTTTTATAAAGATTACTGACTACACTTTGGACAATCGATTTAACATTTTTTAAACAAAAATCCAGAGGTTCCAGCTTCTCAACTGTATTCTTTCTTTGTCTTAAATATAGTTTTGGACTGTTGGTTGGACAAAACATCCAATGCACAGACTTCACTTTTGCCTCTGTGACAGAGGCTTTTCACAAATATGGAGACCAAGCAATTAATTAGCTAAATCAACAAAACAATGGGCACATTAATGATAATGAAGATTGGAGCCGAAACAACAAATTGATTAATCAATTACTCAATTGACAAAAAATGAATCTGCAACTATTTTGATAACTGATTACTCGGTTAAGTCTCCTCTAACAAAAATGCCAAACATTCATTGTTTCCAGCTCCTTTATTGTGAAGATTTACTTCTTTATCATTCATGGTAGTAAACTGAATATTTTGGGGTTTTAGACTGTTGGTCAGGGAAAAAAACAATTGAAAACATCACCCTGGAAAAGTTTCACCTTTGAGAGATTGTGATAAGCATTTTTCACTATTTTCTGACATTTTATAAACCAAAAGATTAATTGACTAATCGACAGATTAATCGATAATAAATATAATTGTTAGTGGCAGCCTTAATGAAGTTAATCCTTAGTACGGCTGCAACTAAACTCAATTGACCAGTTGTTTGGTCAATAAAATGTCAGAAAATGATGAAAAAAGTCAATCAAGATGGTGTCTGTCTTGTTGTGACGTACATCTTGTTTTATCCACAACCGAAAGATATTCATTTTACTATCAAAGAAGACCAAAGAAACCATTTGAGAGGCTGGAATCAGAGAATTTGGAGAATTTGGTTAGAGGTTAAAGCTTCTTTCCCCTTCACATTCATGTCTTTGTCAAAATTCCTTACAAGGTCACTTTAAAAGGCTATTGGTGTAACTGTCTCAGAGACAGTTTCATTAACATGTTCATTGAGATATTTATTTCATGTTCATATATATAAACTTTTTTAAAAATCTTCTTCTCACCCCCCTCCCATGGGAGGTGGAGGTGTGTCTTCCTCAAGCTTGGGTCCTCTACCAGAGGCCTGGGAGATTGAGGGTTCTGCGCAGTATCTTAACTGTTCCTGGGACTGTGCTCTTCTGGACAGAGACCTCAGATGTTGTGCCTGGAATCTGCTGGAGCCACTCTCTCAGTTTGTGGGTCACAGCCCCCAGTGCTCCGATTACCATTGGCACCATTGTTGCCTTTACTCCCCACATCTTTTCTAGCTCCTCTTTCAGCCCTTGGTATTTTTCGATCTTCTCGTGTTCCTTCCTCTTGATGTTGCTGTCACTTGGGATTGTCAATCAACACGATGTCCGGTTGGTTAACCATCACCAGTTTGTCAGTCCCACAGGATCTTGGCTTGGTCATTCTCAACCACCTTAGGAGGTGTCTTCCATTGTGTGCAGATGTTCCTGTACACTATGCCAGCCACTTGGTTATGGCGTTCCATGTACTCTGTTCCTGCCTGCATCTTACACCCTGCTATTATGTGCTGAACTGTCTCAGGAGCATCTTTGCACAGCCTGCACCTGGGGTCCTGTCTGGTGTGGTAGATCCCTGCCTCTATTGATCTTGTACTAAGTGTCTGTTCTTGTGCTGCCATGATCAGTGCTTCTGTGCTGTCCTTCAGTCCAGCCTTTTCCAGCCACTGGTAGGATTTCTTGATATCAGCCACTTCTTCTATCTGTCAGTGGTACATGCTGTGTAGGGGCTTGTCCTTCCATGATGATACCTCCTCCTCCTCTGCATCATCGGGTTTCTGCTGCCTGAGACATTCACTTAGCAGTTCATCTTTGGGGGCCATCTTCCTGATGTATTCCTGGATATTGGTTGTTTCGTCCTGGACATTGGCTCTGATGCTCACCAGTCCTCGGCCTCCCTCATTCCGCTTAGTTTACAGTCTCAGGGTGCTGGACTTGGGATGAAACCCTCCATGCATTGTGAGGAGCTTCCTTGTCTTGATATCAGTGGCCTCTATCTCCTCCTTTGGCCAGCTTACTATACCAGCGGGGTATCTGATGACTGGCAGGGCGTACTCAAAATTGACCAAGAGTACTTTTGGACAGATTCACAAGTACTCTTGGGATACATTAACAATGAAGCTTGAAGGTTTCATGCTTTCATTGCAAATCGAGTCCAAAGAATCAGGGAAACAACTGATCAGTGCAGTGGTACTATATTGACACTGATCAAAATCCAGCAGATCATGCTTCCAGAGGGCTCAAGGTGGCAGAGTTGATAAGTTCAAATTGGCTTATTGGACCCAAGTTCCAACTCTTCTTCCCCAAAGCTTCTGGTGGGTGATCCTGAAGTCAAAACGACACAAGTGCTACAAACTACAGAAGTAAAAGAGGAGAATTTTTTGGAGAGACTCTCAAAATGGCATACAGTATTGAATGTTGCTTGAATCCAGCAACTACCAAAAAGAACCAAGACAGCAGAAACCATAAATGTTGAAGACAGAAGAAAGGCCAGTCTTGTGCTTGTGAACTTGGCAAAAAAGGATACCTTCAAAGAGGAAATGAGATTACTGAGTCATGGCAAACTGCCACATAGCCATCAGTTGTCCCAGCTTGACCCAGTATTGCGAGATGGTGTTCTCAGGGTGAGAGGCCAATTAAAGAAGGCTTCCTTGTCTCTTGACTTGAAGCATCCAGTAATCTTACCAAGAGATGGTGTGGGCACACATCTTATCTTAAAACACTGCCATGGAAAAACTCAGCATAAAGGCAGAGGGCATACCCTTAATGAACTGAGAGCAAATGGTTACTGGGTTGTTGGTGGCAGCAAAGTTCCAATAGAACTAGTCTCTAAACATTTACGTGTATGGAGAGTTTACAGTGTTAGTCAAGACCTAAGAGTTTTTTTTACAGATAAGTATTTGGTCCTGGAAATTACTAAATTCATTCAAATGTTTGCATAAAGGTTATCATAAATCATAGTAATTTGGTGGGAGTGCAACTGTCTCAGAGACAGTTTCATTGACATGTTCATTGAGATGTTTATTACATATGTTTCTGTCAAAAATTCAATGAGTATCTGATCATCCAATTGTTAAAAGATTATTAAAAAATGCAATAAATAAGATATTGAAAAGGTTACTGATAAAAATTTGTCTAAAATATACCACCTTAAATTAATATTTGTTTAAAAAATTTAGTGTTCTGTATGTAAAGTTTTATTTTAATTAAGTGAGTGTAACAGGTCACATGACCAGTTTTTAGTTAAGGGCATAGCTGTGGCATTCTGGGTCAGAACCAACATGGATACAGAGGAGAGACATACAGCCCCAAAATAACCTTATTCTGCATGTGGTCCAAGAGGCACGCATGGTAATTGTCTTTCATTTGGTTTATATTTGTGTATAATGTGTGTTGACGTGCCTTTACATGGGCAAGGTGATACGTTTTCAGTCATTTTATTTGGTTTCATCACATTTCTGTTGTGCTTTGGGCCTGTTTGTCAACAGACAATAGCTTGGGAGATGTTAAAATGCCCAATAAATATTTTAAACTTTTTATGTCTTTTATTTTCTTGAAGTTTTCACAGTGTCTTCTGACAAAAAAGTAACAAGAGATAAAATAAATCCTCAACTGATGTGTGGCCATTATTTCATTGGACTAGTGTAGCTGTAATTAGTGTGACATTATTTCAGCAGGGACCTATATATACAGCACTTTAGATGTTTAGATTCCTATCCCATGGGATATTCTGATTTAATTTTATTTTATTTTGTTCTAATTTCACTTCATTTTAATTTATTTTATTTTATTTTATTTCTTTGACTGCGAAGCACTTTGTAACTGGTGTTTGTGAAAGGTGCTATATAAATAAACTTTGCTTGCTTGCTTGCTTTGCTATCCATTATGCAATAACATCAAGGAGGCGTCTGATCGGTCTGTGAGGTACATTACATATACTACTGCACACATCTGAATATAGTTACTGCACATGTAATCACATTTCATTTCCACTATGTCAATTATTCAGAATCTTTCCATGTAACTTTTAACTAGGAGAACCTTAGCCTGATTATATCATACAGTATAGTATATAGTACTGTAATTGTAACAGAAGGGACATGAAGTGTGAGAAGACACAGACAAATGTCTCAGTCCTTGGGAGTGCAAGCAGGGAATTTGCAGACTATTGAGTGTTTAGAAAGGCCATGGCCAAAGTGTAGAGAAGAGATTGTGGGAAGGTACCTGGAGGCTCCCCAGGAAAGAAACATGATATGGATGATATGTAATAACAATGGGCTAGCTGCTGACTATTATTTGCTTCTAGGAATGATTGAATGTTTTTCACTTTCATGAAGGGTGACTATATTTATCTCTGATTCACTTTGCTTTTCCACTCTTTCTCTAATACAAAGAAATCCAGTTGTCTCATTCCTATATAGAATTCTGTCTCTACAAAAAAAAATCTATAATTTATCATTTATTTTCTACACTATACAAACGTTACAATAAGACTATATTTATTGTCGAGACAGAAATCTAACATTATCTAACTTTATCTCTGTTGCTAAAACATTTGTAATCCCATTCAAACAACCTCCTGCAGGGCTTCCACTTGGGTTGAGGGGAGACCTGAACATGGCACCATCCATCTCCATTGAGTCTGAGTGGGTCCTCATTGCTCTCCAGGCCAAGAAACTTGACCAGCAGGCTGAGAAAGGTGCTGTCAAATCTGTGGAGACAAAATACCGCCAAATAAAAAATAAAAAGTAAGTGAAAAACTTAAGAAATATGTGAATATTTTACCTGGCTAACTGTCATTATTCACAAGGAACATTAGAAAGCAACAAATGGGATATTTTTCAAGTTGTATTTAAACCTGCAGTGCGGAACTTTTACATATAAATGAACGTCCATTACATTCAAACCCTTGCAAAATGAGTTCACACAATGCTGATTAAGCCTATCACAGCCAGGTAAATCTCTCTTTTCACAGTATACAGAGTGTTTAATCTGGTGTCGAGTTTGACATTCCTGCTGTGGCTGGATGAATGCATCCTGAGCATGCTCTATGGGTAAAGCATGCACACCAGAGACTTCCGCTGGCCGAGCGGCTAACTTCCGGCTAAATTTCATGGGGGCTGTGACGCCCAAAACAATTTATCCACACCAGTAGCAATGGCTTTCCCATTTTTCAATGTTTTAGTTAACTATTTTTAAAATTGTGAATACCGTCTTTGCATCTTTAAAGGACCAGTTTTTAGGATTTAGTGGCATCTAGCAGAGAGGTTGCAGATTGTAAACAACTGAATACCCCTCCCCTTTCAAAGCGTGTAGGAGAACCTACAATGAGCCAGGTTTTGGTTTGTCCATTTTGGGCTACTGTAGAAACATGGCGGTGCATCATGTCCAGCTCTGTGGAAGAGGACCTGCTCCCTATGTAGATAATGGGCTCATTCTAAGGTAATGAAAACACAATGATTCTTATTTTCAGGTGTAATTATACACTAATTAAAACATACTTGTGAATATTGTATTCCATTTCTGCCAAGACCATTCCATAGATTCCACTAAATCTTACACACTGGTCCTTGAAATGACTACATAAAGGTATTTTCTCATATCTTAAATAGAAAGAAAGCTTAAAATTTAGCTAAACAATTAACTAACACTCCTATCATTAGTTGCTTCCTGTGTTATTTTAAAAAATAAAACCTTAACAAACACTTTAGTTTTTTTTTTTAGCAAAAAAGTTGAATGAAAACATATTAAAAGAGAAATCTGTAATAAAACTATTACTGTTTCTATCAAAATCAATAAGATAAATAAATTAATTAAATCTGTTTAAATCATAACACAAAGCATCATCTAGCATCTGTGGTGTATTTTCATTAAGTGTCATTGGTGTGCTTAAAGACAATATTAAGCTATGCAGATTGATTTCATAAATCTTATAAGCAATAAGTGCTAGTGTGTTAAAAATCTTATTGATGATGTATTTGTAATCTCATGAATCACATTTAATCACGATATAAGTATAGAAACACGGTAAAAGAATCATAGTCATACACTGGAGAAATTTGAGTGTGTTTGTATTACATGTCACTTTGCTTGGGTCTGCATTAAAGTCTTCACCTTTTTTAAAAATACACTCTGGAGAAGATCAAGAAATAAGGGTGTAAAGTGACAAGAATAACTAATAAAAAAATAAGGGCCAGAAGACAACTTGGCAATAATGGTGTAAAATGATCCCTAATACTTGTATTAAAAAAAATGGACATAACCAGATAGAATTGAATATGCCAGTATATATCCACGACAGCTCAAGACCTGTCTTGAAGAGTTTTGACCAACAACAAGTGACGAAGATAAAATATAATGGTGTAATTAGCCAAAGATAAAGAGGATGGACATTAAGTGTGACCTATGCCGACCCAAGGGTATAAAAACTATGCCCTGAAGGCAAGAACCTTCAGAGCAACCTGGTTCATCTTGTATGCACTAATTTGCTCTCCTTTGTTGCCAGCATTAAAGAACACTTTGCTGCTTGGACTTCTGACTCCTGATTTTTTATCATCAAAGAGCAGTTTTTGATCTGGCGTTTTCTTCAACTGTCATCCATCGATCTGACACAATACATCCAGTTGTTCTACATCATCATCATTTTTCACATTAAAAAACAACTGTTGGATGGATTGTCATGAAATTTGGTACAGAAAAAAAGCTGCAATTAATGATTGTTTTCATAACTGATCAATCAACCAATCAATTAATTTCTTAATTAATTCTTAATTGCTTAAAGGGGATATATCATGCACATTTCCAGGTCTGTATTTATATTCTGGGGCTCTACTCTTGAGATCTTGATTATATATATACATATATATATATATATATGAAACAAACATGCTACAGCAAGGGGGAGCCAGGATGACAGGTCAAAGGGGAGATATCATCAACCTCCCCACACTCCGAGATTGGGTACCAAGCCCCAACAAGCCCTTATGACCTTAACACAAGGGCAACTGACCTAAGAATGACTATCATGACTAACTAACGTAACTGATTACCAAGGCTAAGTGAAAGTCTGCTAGAGGATGTGAATGCAGCACTACGTGCTTTCCCTACTAGGACCGTAACTGAGACCAGCTGATATACACCACAGCAACAGTGATCCTAGAGATGCTTGGCTACAAGATGAACACCATAAGCCACAAAGACCATCACCCCCCATGGAGAAGGAGGCTGGAGGCCAAGATCAAGGCAACACGGAGAGAAGTTAGTCAACTCTCAGAGCTACAGAAAGGTGTGGGGACGAAAGGGATGCCTAGGAAGTACAACAAACTGTCTATACCTGAGGCACTGGAGACTGCCAAGCAAAGGCTCACAGCTCTGGCTACCTGCCTGAAGAGATACACAGCCAGGAGAATAAATAGAATGTTTTCCACCGAACCATCCAAAGTGTACTCTCAGTAGCAAGGTAATAACACGAGAACAGAACCTTCCAGGGCTGAGACTGAACAATATTGGAAGAGCATATGGGAGAAGGAGGCATCACATAACACCAATGCTCAGTGGCTAGTGGATCTAAGAACAGACCACAGCAATCTCCCAGAACAAGATCCAGTGACCATTACAATGGCAGACATCCAAGAACGAGTGTCAGGTATGAAGAGCTGGACAGCACCAGGCCCAGACATGATCCACACCTACTGGCTAAAGAAACTGACTGCACTCCATGAACACCTGGCAGCACAAATGAACCAGCTGCTGGGACACACCCAGAGTGGTTAACCCAAGGGTGGACAGTCCTGATCATGAAGGCATGATCCCATCCAACTACCGGCCAATAATCTGCCTCTGTACAACATAGAAGCTCCTGTCAGGCATCATAGCGGCTAAGATGAATAGGCACATGGCCCAATACATGAGTAGGGCCCAGAAAGGAATTGGTTGCAATACCAGGGGTGCTAAGCACCAGCTACTGGTCAATAGAGCAGTCACCCAAGACTGCAAGACCAGGCAGACCAACCTGTGCACCACCTGGAACAACCATCAGTCACCTCCTCTACATGGATGACATCAAGCTGTATGCCAGGAATGAGCAAGACATTGACTCACTGATCCACCTCACCAGGATCTACAGCAATGACATCAGAATAAGTGTGGTCGGTGGATGGTATCGAATAGAGGGAAGATGATCAGAACGGAGGGGGTTGAACTACCAGAAGGCAGCATTGCAGATGTTTAGGACAGCTACATATACCTTGGGATCCCCCAGGCAAATGGTAACCTTGAGGAGGTTGCAAGGAAGTCAGCCACAGCCAAATACCTACACAGAGTAAGGCAGGTCCTGAAAAGTCGGCTGAATGGGAAGAACAAGATACGGGCCATCAACATGTATGCCGTGCCAGTCATTTCACTTGGTTTTACTCCAAGTCCAGCACCCTGAGACTGTACACTAAGCGGAATGAGGGAGGCTGAGGACTGGTGAGCATCAGAGCCAATGTCCAGGACGAAACAACCAACATCCAGGAATACATCAGGAAGATGGCCCCCAAAGATGAACTGTTAAGTGAATACCTCAGGCAGCAGAAACCCGATGATGCAGAGGAGGAGGAGGTACCATCATGGAAGGACAAGCCCCTACACAGCATGTACCACTGACAGATAGAAGAAGTGGCTGATATCAAGAAATCCTACCAGTGGCTGGAAAAGGCTGGACTGAAGGACAGCACAGAAGCACTAATCATGGCAGCACAAAAACAGGCACTCAGTACAAGATCGATAGAGGCGGGGATCTACCACACCAGACAGGACCCCAGGTGCAGGCTGTGCAAAGATGCTTCTGAGACAGTTCAGCACATAATAGCAGGGTGTAAGATGCAGGCAGGAACAGAGTACATGGAATGCCATAACCAAGTGGCTGGCATAGTGTACAGGAACATCTGCACTGAGTACGGGCTGGAAGTCCCAAGGTCAGAATGGAAGACACCTCCTAAGGTGGTTGAGAATGACCAAGCCAAGATCCCGTGGGACTTCTTAATCCAGACTGACAAACTGGTGATGGCTAACCAACCGGACATCGTGTTGATTGTCAAACAACAGAAGAAGGCAGTGGTGATAGACGTAGCAATCCCAAGCAACAGCAACATCAAGAGGAAGGAACACAAGAAGATCGAAAAATACCAAGGCCTGAAAGAGGAGCTAGAAAAGATGTGGGGAGTAAAGGCAACAGTGGTGCCAGTGGTAATTGGAGCACTGGGGGCTGTGACCCACAAACTGGGAGAGTGGCTCCAGCAGATTCCAGGTACAACATCTGAGGTCTCTGTCCAGAAGAGCACAGTCCTAGGAACAGTTAAGATACTGCGCAGAACCCTCAAACTCCCAGGCCTGGGACCCGAGCTTGAGGAAGACGGGGGTATAGATATATATATCTATATATATATGCTGCCTATATTTTGAGGCAGCAAAATTATTTATATTTGTATTTGTATTTGAATAAAAGTGGAAATAGGTGACAGATGACTGCGCTGACTACTGAGCAAAACCAAATGCATCACTGATGTGCAGACAGACTTCTACTTATTTATACACTCATAACACATAGACAGCACACTGTGTAACACATAGAGAAGAACTTCAAAGGCAATTCTTGCTTTGCACTTCTCATTTATTGCCTATTTTTTTTACAACCTAACTTTTTGGAAAGGAGAAGGGGAACAACAGGTTACGGAGACTCCATTGAGAACACTTCGTGTGTGTCAGTAGCTCAGCTTTATCTCTGGGGAACACCCCCAACTGTAGCAGGTGGATGTGACTCCCCTCATTGAGACCTGCTGATAGATGTAACAGCGGAGCGGAGGAGAGACACTGAGATAGTGATGTAACCGACCCGTGTGCTGGTATTTGACATGTTTTTTTTTTTTGTCTTCCCTAACACAAACAATTTTTAAAATATCTGTACGAAATAAATGTTCATAAAAAACCCCACTACTATGCCAAATAATGTATTTGTACTCGGGCACATCCCTAATATATATATGAAAATCAAAGATAACCATTTGTATATTATATATTATATTATTTCCTGAATCTACTCTATGCCTCAGTAATACAAGTTTATCTCTGAGTAAACTTAGTTACCAGTATGCTCTGTCAGGATTGCTTGTGGGATGTTCGAATCGCTTCCAAAACCCCCTTCCCCCACATCTCTCTGATGCTGGAGTGGGGGGACTGTGTCTGAAATTTTTTGTAATCTTCTGAAACCATGAATCGCACTTTCCACCCACTTTACGCTGCAGACCAGATTGGTCAGCTGTGTGGAGGCAAGAAAGGAGCCAACGTTCCCTTTTTTCATTCTTGACACGAATTGTTTCACTTTTACTGTGAACAGCTGAGTGCAACACCATGAATGCCTTCCAGGAGAGACGTTAACCCCGTGTTTATCAGACACTTTTGATCTGTACAAACTAGTTGTGATTGATCATAAACCGACTCATCTCAGTGATGATCAAAATGTAGAAGAAGTGAAGGTGTCTGAAAATAAATCCACCACTAGGATTTTTAAAAATCTCAATATCCATATTTTTTTTCTCACCTTTATCAGCCAGCAGCAGTAATGGTACTTATGTGTACCAACATGAGAACTTTTTTGGTTTTTTAAGGATGTTTTACAGTAAAATGGACCACCAGCAATATATGCACCAGGCAGAGTTAAAACATACAGAAAGGCGACTTTAGTTTATATAATATGATGTCATACAATCTCAAATATTTTAAGGAGGCAGCACCACAATGCATCTGATTACTAGTATATACGGCATTAGACTGTTCAGTGAATATGTCATTCTTATATCTGTTCCTGTAAAAATAAACAACTAAATAATAATTATAAAGTAACACATAGAAAATAATCCATTAGAACATATATGATACACTTATATGAACATACATACACAGTATTTTTAGAAAACATGGGATAATGATCATAATGTTGTAACTAAACTAAATCAGAATTAAAGTTATAATGGTCCTATGTAGTAATGACATTTTTCAGTATGTATGGTTCTAATATAGATTATCATATGTTTGTCAGTTAGTTACAGTAAAATCACATCAGTCATGTTCGTCATCACTGACTATGTGTTTTTTGATCAGTATTAACATGTAACCTCCATACAACCTGTCTATAACTTTAATAACCTGATTATTGTTGTGGTGTAAACAGTTTTTCTTACCTTTTGCTCTGCAGGATCTGCAGGGAAAACAACAGCAAAACATAAAACTCATCGCTCCTGAAGGCAGCGAGACTCATAGGTGCGTAAAGCTCGTCCGTCTCTGCAGCAGGTTGACTGAAACTGAACCGAGAATAACTTGCAGAATACCATTTGATGTCAGGATGTTGGTTAAGCCACGCTCTGAGAAACTCTTTTCTTTATACACTTTATATACTTTGCTATATCACGTATCCGCACTTCCTCTGAGAACATACACTTATGATGTGAGTATGAATGCATCAGCTCTTTCAAAATGACACGTATGTGTGAATGTTCAATTTAAGATGTCGCCGAGTTTCTCACACTGATCAAGCTCACTGTGGGTGAGGTGTTATTGTAGAGGCAAAATCTTAAGATCATTCATAAATTCAGCAACTTTATCTCTGCATATTTAATGAGGACATAAATAATTTCAGTTTTTCGAATCAGAGATTAATTTCAAACCAGAAAATAAATTTGGTCATTTGTAACCCTTGTTACGGCTGGCTCAAACACCGAACATAATAATGGAGACCACACCAGTAGTAAAGTGCTACATGTGAATTTATTACAGAAACTTAATGAAACATGAATGAATAAAGGAAGGCCGGATACCTAACACCAAAAAAAGGTGCTGCTGCAGCAGGATGGAGAGAGAGAGCTGAACAAAGAGGACTGGCCTATACAGACTCAGCCCCACTAACCAGCACAGGTGCCTGTCAAACAATGATCAACCTAGACAGAACAGGAAACACCAAAATAAAACAGGATGTAACACCCTCCATAAAACAAGGTCTAACTGCCTCTATACAACTTCCAATCACATATACAAACTTTTCAAAGCATCTCACAAAGATGAATACAGTTCACACCAGAAACTAGGTTTCTGGTGTGAACTGTATTCACACACACAGGTTTTCATTTCCTCAAGTCCAACACCAGTTTAGGTTTAAATTTATTTCCTCTGCTCTGGCCACAACTTTTACCACAACAGTTTGTCAAAGACCTTGCTGATTTATAAATTATCAGTGTGATTTTTAGCACCTCACATACACACAGCTGCCCTCCAAGCTCACTCAAATAGAATGAAATTACCATTATACATCTGATCTGGTGATGATCTGAAACATTTCGCTTCCAGTGACTTGAAGGAATAATTCAACACATTGGAAAGTACACTTATTTGCTTTCTGTTATGGTGTTTTCAAACCTATAGTTTGTTTGCTCTGGTCTGAATCAATGGATGAGTTTGTAAACCTTGTTCAGTTTCTTCTCACAATGAGAAAATGCATTAAAAGCCAGGTGAGATCATTCTCTCTGCTCATTGGTCAGGTGTGTCTGGGGTGGCATGAACACAGGAAGAAGATCCTAATGAAGACTTTGTTGTGCTAGTCCAGAGACCTGTACTATGAAGCAGGATTTGGGCGTAGTGGAGTATTTTTTGCTATTTAGTTGGATGATGAAGAAAACATTCTGAATATGTCATATTAAAAAACCTTAAAAGTAATGTCAGACTGTTTCTGCTACCGGAGCAAAGAGGGTAAAAGTAGTTAATGACTGATGGGGTTCATCTGACCCAAATGTTGACTTTATAATCATTATTTTTCTAATAAAAGACAATCTTTAGTTTTTATTTCCAGTTATCATCACACAGTTGTCTCATGTTATTCTGAGCTGCAGTGATGGAATCAGAGAGTAAAATCATCCAAACTGTCAGCTGTCACTCTGGGGATAAAATAAACTTTTCACAATTAAAATGCAGCTAAAATCATCATTATGTGTTTAGTGTCGTAAACGATCTCTCCATTTGTTAGAAGCTCTGTTTTAAAACCAGAGTGGAAACAGAAAGCCTGGAACAATAAAATGTTTCTACTGACCTATAAAAATATATATTGCTCTTTTCTACTTGTCACTTTGTTGTAATTCAGGACTTTTGTCCATGTTGAGATCCTGTAGGAATGATAACTCTTTTTTTTGAGTGATCTGATCTGTCAGTGGTCGTGTTGTTGACAGACTGTGATCTGATGCTCCAGAGCAGGTTAACTGTTACCATGGTGATGTACCCCGCTAAAAGTGAACCACCGTCGTAGGACTGAAAATCCAGAGTTAAACCTGAAGTTAACTCGCTAACCCCAAATCTAATTTTTTGAGAGGTTTTTTTTTTATGACTTTTTTTTATGAATAAGCTTTGACACAACTGTGGTTAATATTGTGCACAAGAGGCTGCTAATGAGTTAGCCTAAAATGTCACTGATTTCCTTTTAAGTGTTGTTGACATTTCAGGAAAGGTAAACTAGATTTTCTTTTTTAAATCTTGCTTGCCAAAATTTCTTTCAAAAATTCCTTTTACATTTTATGTAAAAAGAAAAACACATGCTGTATTTCAGTGCCTCTGTCACTGCAATTTTATCCTGATTTATCTTTGCTTCACAATGCAGCGGAATTGCTATGATGCTAAGCTATGCATGGATAGGTGATAGGTGTTTTTGTCCCTATAGCTTAAAAATCAACACAAACGTCAGAAGAAAAAACAAAATATATGTTGGTTTTATATGTTGTTAAAGTTTCATGTACGTTTCTAAATATTTAGGTTCTTTTTTTTAAGTCTTTAGGTAGATTATGGTTGAGGGAAATATGACATGATGCTTCAAGATGTTTTTCAGTTTTTAAGGATTTAATAGTAAAATGTGGTTTTGTGCAAAAGACCAAAGTGATATTTTAGCTGAACTTTAGCTGTATTATATTTATAAAAGCAAAGATTTGTATGTTTAGCCCTATCTAATGCTAAAAAGAACATAAACAAGCACAAACAATTTAACTGGGTTAAATTAAAGGTAAGCTTAGCTTTGTTTTGCACTCTTGCTCAGTTTTTTGTTTACTTTTGTACTTACTTTCTTTTGCTTTGTGTACTGTTGGTACTGAAAAAAATAACTGCACTGATGAAGATACACTCTTTATCCACTGTTACAATTTGTTGAAATTTTTACATTATTATAATTATTTTTATACTATTTAAGTTTTAATTTACTTATTGATATAAATATACAACATACATTTTGCAAAAATGTCCCAGTTTTCACCAAGTTACGATTAATCACACAATATCAAACTTTACTGTTAAAAGCTACAATTTCTCTGTTTTCCTCTAGTTCAGGGGATATTTACGGGTATTTTGTTACCTTGTTTAAATTGAGTGTTTCGGTGTTTAATCTGTGGTACATTAGGGTTTACTTTTTGACATTTGACTTAATACTGTGCTGGTTTACTTATTTTAATTCTGACTTTATTCTCAATAAGTTCAGCCTCAATGTAAAAGTTGATGTTTGTGTATTTTTTAAATTTTTTGTTCATCCTGCCACCACAAGATGGAGACTAAGACCCACTTACTAAAATAAGACTTGATGGGAAATGCTCCACACCACTGACACTGACACATCCCACTTTCAGACTTGGACAGAAAAGATCTTGAAATTTTATTGATTTATTGATATTTCATTGCACAGGTTAGGTAAAGACCATCATATTTAATATTCAGCTAAAACTCCACAACCTGACCTTTGATCAGAAAGGTCAGAGTGAAAGCTTCAACTATGTGAAAGGCAGACGTTTTTAGACTCTTGGCTGATTTTTAAAATCTATTCTCCTGTTCAATTTATCTGTTTTAGTTTATTTTAATTATGTATTTTATTTTACTCTTTTTAGATCCCATTGATATGCAACTTTTGTATATGATCTTGTGTTTCTTTTATACCATGTTTAAAGGACGGCTTCACATTTTTCTTGCTGTAATCATTCCTCCTGTTCATACTGACCATCAGAAGATCCCTTCATAATGCACTTACAATGTAAGTGATGGGGGACAAAATCCACAGTTCTCCTTCTTTCCAAAAATGTTTTTAAAAGTTTATCTGAAGCTAATATGAAGCTTCAACTTCAAATGAGTCAAATCAAGTAGATATCTTTCAATGTTACAGTCTTTTTAGAGAAAAAGTCCAAAAACTGAAAACAGATTTGTGTATCAGAACTTTGTTTTTTCTTCTTTCCTCTCCCATTAATCATCTCACGACCCCTCAGATTTATCTGGTGACCCTTTGGAGGCGCCCGACCCCTAGGTTGGGAACCACTGGACTAAACTAGCTAACTGTATATAAAGTAGTTGAAACTAGCTCCACCTCCAGCAGCTACAACAGTAACATGCTGCTCTAACACTGATGCTTCAGTATTAATGATGTCATATATATTAATATATCAGTCAGAGGGACCAAACCACTACTTTTACTGCAATACTTTAACTACATCAAGCTCATAATACTTATGTACTTAAGTAGGATTTTTGATGCAAGACTTTTACTTGTAATGGAGTATTTTTACATTGCTGCATTGGTACTTTTACTGTGGTCCTGATTGCTGAAAACATAACAGTAGTCATCTCTGGGTCAGTGGCTCACAGCAGGAAAGCACCGCGGATTTCCACCAACCAGCTTCCAGTTATTTATCAGCCTGGTCATTCCCAGCACAGTTTACCATCCACAGCTTTGAATAGTTTATCTTCCATCCCTCTCCAATGGGAATTTGTAGCTATGACCTGTCTTCCTGAGCACATCCTTTTCCTTCAGCGATATACAAACAGTAATGTGCGGTGGACTCACATGCTTCCCCTGCTTTGAGCAACAGCCATTAACTGCAGTTATAACTGAATAATAATAAACTAGGAAACAACTCAACACCTCAATCAATGAATAATTATTATTGTACAATAAGGAGACAGAACACACAAAGATTTGCATCAGTTCGTCTCAGCGAACAACAAGCAAACCTAATCTTTTATAGTTGAAGAAGGAACAAAGAAATGATCTGTGGTTGGTCAAATCATGCAAACTTATGGATTACAGCCAATGGCAAACAGCCACCAGATACATTTACATGCACATGTATGTTAACTTGGAGCCACATCACCTAAAGACACAAATCAAGGAAGAGCCTCGAACCATATGTGGCCTTCGACCCCTCAACATGTCCTGTTTACTGCAACGTTGCAAGCCATCCACCAACCCCTCCACCTCCTAATAAAAAAGTGAGCTTATATAGATGTCATGTGAAGTACATCACTTCAGAAATGATGATATGATACGTATTGTTGAAATGTTAATATGCTGCGTATTACAGGCGTTTAAATGTACATATTCAACGTGTCTGTGGTTTGCAGAAACGTACAATGCCAACGTTTAATTCTGGCAGCCAGGCTGAAATTTGTCACCTTATATATACGTCATCGGTCTCATGGCGTCTATTTGTGGGAGTTCAACAGAAGTCTATCGGACTACCCTAAAGGGGTACCCAGTGCGGTACCCCTTGGGAGTGAGAATGGGCTGTAAAATGATAAGACAATCCTTTGGTCTTTGATTACCTTCACACAATGCGCAACGATCTGTTCCTGAAAACAAGGGCCAATAATTTCCTGCTATTGTACAAGACTGACTTGGCTGTTTATGATGTTGGTGAGTCAGTCACTTAATGGAAAACTTCACAGTCCCCAGATGATTGGTAGTTCCCTGCAGAACCTCTGATCAAGAATCTGAAGAATCTGAATTATAAGCCCTGACCACTGACATCAATTTGGGAAAATTTCTTCAAAAGGATTCTTTAACTGCCATGTTGTTGTTTTTGACTCATAACTCACCCTGATAGGTTTGTCTGCTAACTTCCAAAATACTGTTTATATCATTTAGTGTCAAAATGCAGCTCTACGTTGTCGGTTCCTGCACTAAATGTTCATATATTTTGTGCTCTAACTCATGAATGTGAATAAGTAAGAACATGTTTTCATGAACCTGCAAAAAAACCTCATGTACTCAAAGACTTTGTTTGTGAATTTTATTTAGATTGATTTTGTTGGTAATTAGAATTGCTCTTGTTTTGTTTAAAACTCTTAAAACTCAGTTATTTGTTTCTTTTTATACTTAAATTCATGAACTCTGTGTACTGTAGGCACTAAAAGTAAAATATGCACTTTCTTCATAATTAAAAGTTGTCGTATAATGTTGCTTAATGTTATTTATTAAGTTTTAATTTATTTATTTATACAAATGTATAATATGTAACATGTACATAATAGGTGTGTACTTTTTAACTGATTAAATCTGTATTTAATGTGGCATGTCTTTAATGTCAGGCTTTACTTTTTGACATAAAGCTTTTCGAGTGAAACCACAGAATGTATTTGTGTGAAGTGTACTGGTTTACTTGTTTTAATTTTCAGTAAATTGTTTTTTTTTTTTTTTTTATTTCTGCTTCTATGAAAGTGGTTCTCAACCTTTGTGGTGTCAAGGACCCACAAATTGATACACATCCAGGCACAGACCTGTGTTTGATAAGCTGTAGTCTCAGGGATCCTCATCTGATAAGATTTAGTTATTCCCTAACTGTCTATACTGTAGATCGGCATATTAACACTGAAGTCATTCTTACACATTCTCTCACTGGACTAACTTTTAGTCAATGAAATGGTGAAATTTAAGTATTCCCCATTTTTCTGGGGACCCCCTGCAACCCTGTCAAGGACCCCTGGGGGTCCCCAGGTTGAGAACCACTGCTCTACGTAACGTTTAATGGTTTTCTTTAATCACCCTGATAAGGTGATGAACAGAAGAGCAGATGAACATAAAATATATAGATTTTTAGCAAATTTTATTTATAAACTTAACTTATATTTAACATTTTGTACAGCAGATGACAAGAAACAAGCATTTTTAAAACATAACATTAAAGTTCAATGTTTCCCCTTATTGTACAGGTAAGTCAAAATATACAGTACATTAAATTAAAAAAAACAGTAACACTGATTTGATATAAAAATACATCTTCAAAATATTACACATACGAACACTGACCTGGTTCTCATTTCCCTAAAAAACAAAACTCACAAGCACACATACAGGAGAAGCACCACGTTTCCCAGCAGTAATGTGAAGTCTAGCATACACATTTATACAGTGACCCTCTTTTTATATTATTATTATATATCATATTACACAATAATCTTTCCAGCTTAAGTTCATTATAAAAGTAACATTTAATCCAAGATTAGACTTTCAATGCAGATGACATTTGCTTCGTACAGACACGGTGATCATTTACATATCAATGTGTTCATCATACTAATGTAAAACAAACATTATGATACATTATATTGGACAACCCAACTTTTAAACGACTGAAATGAGGAGAATGTATCACTGGAGTGAATGTCTCATTTGATGGGAACTCTGGAGAAAAAAGGGCGAGCGCTGACGACGTTGGTTTCTTTCAAAGCGTCTGACAGAATTGCTTTGACGGTTCTCCTGTCGGCCTTGGTGAGGTTAGTCTTGAGCTTGAGCAGAGCCGAAACATGTTTTTCACTGTGGATGAAAGAAGGGAAACATTAGAAATTAACTTTTTTAATCCAAGACAACATTAATCTAATTATTAGAAGATTACTATAACAAAGGTGGATAAAAGGTAAAGTAGATTATGGTGTGGAAGTATACAGTATATTCCTTCTCCTGCATATAGTTAGATGGGAAGATTGATACTGTTTTCATGTCTTCATGTTAAATATGAAGCTAGAGCCAGTAGACAATTATCTTGGTTTGGCAATCAGACTGTGCAAAGGTAAAGATAATAAAAAACAGCTCTGAAAATATTGATATTTTTAAACATAGACTAAAAACCCACCTGTTTAGCCTGGCTTTTATGTAGTATCTTATTATTATATATATGTGTCTTTGATTTCTTGTACTTTCTTTTACTATTTTAACTGCTCTCTTACCATTCACTTATCTTTTATTGTTGTCTTATTCAATTCATTCTTTTAAAGTAGGTTTCATTAAATCTTTTTCTGTCTAATCAATTATTATCTTGAATTAGTTATTTTATTTACATTTTACAAGTCACCTTGTTTTAATTTTTGCTATTTTACTTGTATCCTGGTGTGCACTGGTGTCCCAGTCCATATTTACCATCCTGCGTGTTTGTCAGTCACTTCTAAAGTACTTTGAATTTCATTCGACTTGTATGGAAAGTGCTATATAAATAAAGTTTGGGTGATTGATTGATTGATTCTTAAGCTCACTAGTTCAAACACATGACGTGTGAAACCACTCATTAAACAAAAGAGATCCAACATGTTATTTTGTGAGTTTTAGAGGTGCTGGTACCTTTGGATTGAGCTAGGCTAGCTGTTTCCCCCTGTTTCCAGGCTTTGTGCTAAGCTAAGCTAACCAGCTAAGCTAACCAGCTGCCAGCTCTAGCATCATATTCACAGTAAAAGTGGTATCAATCTTCTCATCAAACGACAAGAAAGCAAAAAATATATATTTCCCATAATGGTAAACTATACTATTCTTTGGTTTGCATGTGAAAGTCTTACAACACTGACTCAGAGAGCAGAGGAAGAAAAACAAGACAGTTTACTGTCAAAGTAAACATTTGGAAGTAAACCTCATCCTCTGTAAACTGTTGACTCTAAATGTTAACATAACTGACTGTCGTAGCAAGCTTTCATTTAACAGCAGCACTTTTCTTTGTTTCAGTTCTGTTTTTCTTGGTAACTCCTCCAGAAAATTGAGCCTCAGCCTTTCATAATAATATCATAATATCATCCTCCTACCAGGAAACATCTGAACTCATGTCAGAGGTTTTAGCTCAGTTCACTTCCTGCTTCCTGTCAGCTCTTACTGAAAAATATGTTTGTTAATGTTCACCCTAATGTCAAGTAAACCATGTTTAATGATTCTGTCTTTATTAGGTCACTCACAGCTAAATAAGGACAGCTGCACATTTGCTTTTGCTAATAATAATAATGAAATGATTACCTGAGGTCAGGATAATCAGTTCCCAGTAATACTACTTGCATCTGTATGGCAGGGAGGTCTTGGAGTTTCAGCACTTCTGCAATCTTGTTCAAGATTTCCTTCAACCAGTCCTCCTTTGATCCCTGTGAAGTAATTTAGTTTAGTCTTCAAGTTTACTTCAACAGTAATATACAAGTCATGTGTTTTAGGGAGGATTTAATAGTTTTTACAGTGGATTTTCCAAGGAACACATTAATCACACTCTGCGGTCAGTTCAGTGACATATTTTTTCCTTGGAGTTTCTGATGTTGAACATAAGATGTTGCAACCAAAAATGAATGTTTTGTAAAATCTAATACTTTTAGATTTTGTGCTTGAGTCTCACCATTTTCACGAATAAACTGTGCAAACTCTCCGCGTTGTTTTTCACAGTCATGTAGGCTTTCTCCTGACGCTCCTTGTTCTTCAGTTTGACTTCCCCTCTCAGGAGCCTCTTCACATATTCTGCTGTCACTTCCTGGTGAAGCTGGCCCATCAGATCCTGCAATCAAATCAGTAATCAGGATAAAAAACAACATTATTTTAGCTTCAAATTAAGCTATTTTGTGCTTGTTGAAGAACTACTTGATTTACCAGATAATTTGTGAATCTATAGAACTATACCAGTAATTATCCATGTTTTACTCCTTTTACTACATAAATTATGAATATTTTACATGTTACTAACTATTTTGCAAATCATACTGTAGTCTGCATTTTTCCCAACATTCAGGCAGCCATTGGTTTCCATTAACTTTTGTACAGTTCTAAAATCTTTGGCAGACTCTTGAATCTTGCTTGAGTTGTTTTATCCATCAAAGTTTACTTCAATTTTTTTGTGTTCTGGTAATTGATTTTCATACTGTATATAAATGTAAAATCTCTCTGAATGTAAATTAATAGAAACCAATGGCCACCTGAAAGGTAAAATATATTCAAAACATTTAAACTGTAGTCCGCTTTGGAAAATGGTCTGTAGTAATGTAAAGTTAACATGATTTAACATGTAGTTAAAAGTATAGTATGCAGGATTTTCCTAAAAAAACAACAACATATAGACTCACACAAAAGTAATCCCTCTCAATCAAAACAAACAAAAAAAAACAGTGGCTTGTCCTTTAATATGAATGGAAGAATGTGTGTCATGGTTTCTTCAGTTTACCTTGTGACACGATTCAGCTGCACCTTGAAGATCCTGAATCTGTTGTTCAATGCTGACCAGCAGATTCTCAAACACTGACTTATTCAGCCAGTCACTGGTTCCTAGCTTGCGGTACTGTGGCTGTGTGAGATACAAATATGATGCATGAGACATTGAATTATTTTATCTCTAACTTTTACCACAAACAGATGTAAGGGTCCACAGTAGCACAGAATTTGTAGTAAAAATTCTTTGGCTAAGGATTTGGGTCAAAATTTGAGTTATTATCCATCTACACGGTGACACCCATGAGCACATTTTATGAATTGTGTCCAAATAGTAACTAAAATTCAGTAAATCCCCGTGGATGTGGTTGTTCGCAGAGCTCAAATAAAAATGAAAGGAGGCCAAACATCTGCTGAATTAAAAAAAAAACAACGTAACAAGACTGACCTTTTTTAGAATTCTTTTGTTAATTCATGTTTTTTTGTTTGGTTCTGGGCGTCAATGACACAGAGGACTAAGATATATCTGGATACACAAATCTTTTCATGGGATTAGTTGACTACAAGAAAAATATAGAACATGACCAGACTTAGCCTTTAAATCGCTTGTAAATAAACTTACCTTGAGGACCTCGTGCACAGGGCTTAGTAAATACATGTGAGCAGATTGTTTCATGGCCATCAGAACAGACAAACAGCTTTCCCGAACATCCTTTGGGAACAGACCACTCTTTTTAACGAGGAAGTCCCTGCAGGCAGACCACAGGAAAACCCTCAAATTAGCTCACAGCGATATTTTATTCTATGATGTTCAAGGACGGGTTCACAATTTTTCAAAGCTGTCTTAAAACAGTCAGAAGCCCAAATGAACATTGAAACATGTTTTTCTTGCTGTAATCGTTCCTCCTGTTCATACTGACCGTTAGAAGATCCCTTCATAATGCACTTACAATGTAAGTGATGGGGGACAAAATCCACAGTCCTCCTTCTGTGCAAAAATGTATTTAAAAGTTTATCTGAAGCTAATATGAAGCTTCAGCGTCCAAATGAGTCAAATCCAGTAGATATCTTTCAACGTTACAGTCTTTTTAGTGCCAAAGTCCCTCTTTTTGTTACTATACTTCCACCTGCAGCTCAACAGGGAAACACTGTCTGAGGAAACACAAAGAGGGAATTTGATGCTAAAAAGACTGTAAATGTGTCAGACATCCACTTGATATGACTAACTCAGACTGCTGACGCCTCATATAAGCTTCACATCAACTTTTAAATGACAGTGTGGACACACTGTGGATTTTGGCCTCCATCACTTACACTGAAAGCACATTTGAAGGATCTTTTAATATCCAGTATGAACAGGAGGAATGATTACAGCGAGGAAAACCTCTTTCACTGTTCATATGAGCACCTGACTGCTGTTCTAAGACAGACTTGAAAAATTGTGAACCAGTCGTTTAAGCTCTGAATTTGTCTAAATGTCAGAAAAGTACCTGAAATGTTCAACACAGCTGAGTATCGCCTTGATGAATGGCTTGCTGTTCGGTTTGCTTTGCTTCATGATGTTGTCCTGGAAGATCCTGAACCTGCAGGAGTTTGTATTTGAATGAAATGTTGATATCATTAAGAATAGAACTAATTGCATTTATAAATGACAATACTTAGAAGCAAGTAATCAGTCTTGTTACCTTTGAAATGAATCTTTCAGTTGGTAAGTTAAATCCTGGGCCTTGCTTTGGTCTCCCACAACTTTTACAGTTGTAGTCAAAATACCATTGATGAGCTAAAGACAGATAGAGGACACAAATGAATAACTGCATTTAAAAATGATAATTGATTTAACATTATGTTGTGTTGATAATACTGTACCGGAATGAGGTCGTAGGCCACAGGACTGACGAAGCAGCCGTCCTTTCTTGACGGCTCCTCTCCATCTTCCCACTTTTGCTTTGCTTCCTCCAGGACGCGGTCGATACAAGTCGCCATCTCACTCTGGATGTACGAAAAACAACATGTTACTTTTAACACACATAACACTCTTTCACAGGCACTTAATGTTCTTGGCTACTACTTTTTTTGTTCACGGCAAGAATTTCTATGATTCTACCAGGGTGGCACTAGCGAAAATGTCATCAGGTCAATCATATTAAAACTGATTATTGTCTAGAGGGCAGAAAAATGTGGCCTGATGCTGGAGCTCGAGATTAGATCATCTAAAATCCTCCAGAAAGCCACAAGTATTATAGTTCCATCTGGGCTTGTTCTAGCAAGTGAATGTTCTCTGTTGCCATCAGGGCATCTTTATGTTTTACCTGCATGTAAAACTAACCGCTAGTCTAAATTGTTCATTCCTTCTGCAATCCGACTACTAAATGCTCTGCTGTGATTTCTCACTTTGCACAGTTTTTTCATCATACTAACTGACTGACAAACATCTGGATCGCTAGACATTGCTGCTAATGTAAAAAAAACCCCACCAAAACGAGACCTGAAGTTTGACTAAAACTACCAAACCCAAACAAGCCGAAACTAAAAACTGCTATACGTGACTAAAATATAATGAATCTACCTGTTGTTTGCTCAGGTACTGTTCCTCCAGAGGTTTCAGTAACTTTTTAGGCAGCAGCTTTCCCAACGCTTCGTGATCGATCTCACTGGCCAGCTCTGGCTTTCGAAGGATTCTGACACAGAGAGCAGACATCATATTCACAGTCATTAACAATTCAAGAAACATGAACTCTACAGATTAGGATTAGGAGTAACAAACATTATGTCGGATACTTGTATATTGTTCTACATCAGTAATCTGTGATGCTCAGTGTGTTACTGAAGATATAATTTGCTTTTTCATTTTTCCTCAATCTGCTTGTTTCATTTCTTCAGTTAGTGAGTTTCTACATTTCAACAACAAGGACAAGCAGCGACTTGTTGTTTTGAATAAAAAGTGTGTAACCAACTGGTTTGTGAACTCCAGGGTGTGACTCTGTAAAACCAAACTCGATCTGTCCTTTTGCAGCATTATATTATGGTGTAGTTTGTACTGTGCTGCCTTTCCTGAATGATTACACAATTTTAGGGCGAACCGCTTTGTCCATGAATCATCCTGAGCAGTTGAGGGTGAAAGTGATGCTTCCTCTTTCACACACTTAGATCTTAGATAGTAAAGACACTGATTGTGGACAATAAGGCCCAATTACACAAGGAGAGATTCATGATATTTTGTACATTTTGTGCAAATTTCTTCATAACATCATGGTTTGGTCTCCAACGGACATTCAACACAAGACAAAAAAATCAATTTAGTCTTGTTCCCTTTAGCAGTAGTTCCCAAGCAATGTCTGCTTTGCACCCCTGTAAACCAGTTGCATGCATCTACTGATTGTGACCAGTTCTACCAAAGAGTATTTTTCCTGAAGAAGTAAAATTAAATTCAATGATTCTCAAAAAAAAAAAGCAAAGATTGGAGGAAACATTTTGTAAAAAATAAGCACAAATTGAGACTGAAATGTTCCTTCAACTGCATAATATGAACGCAATAAGCACAATGAACGGAGGTAGAGGGGTTAATAATGCTAAATTGAAGTAATGTGGTATCCAAAATTCAAAGGATTTATCCTATGGGGAGCATCAGAGGAAATGTCAGCACATGTCATGGCAATCTGCCAGTTAAACTGTAAGATTTCTGTAGTACCTGTGAAAGTTTTGTCCCTACTGTGGTGAGTGAGAGAGGTGAGCACTAAACACACCAGGATTCATTCCACAACAAAACTTCCACAACAAACTTCATGATACCATTGTGGACTATGCCTTTGGTATCATGGACCAAAGTGTTGATCGAGAGGAACGTTTGACCTACAGACCACATGGTCACCAAAATTATTGGGAATCATCCCCTGGAGATCATGAATATTGATACTAAATTTACCAGTGGTGGAAGAAGTGCTTAGATCTTTTACTTAAAAGTTGAATTAACGACTCACTCTGGATAATACTCGTTCACCCAGAGCAGGAGGGAAGTGCAGTCCTTGTCATCTAGACCAAACTCTGCGATCTTTTTGAGTCTGGCACTGAAGGTTTGGTGGTACCACCTGGCGTAGGAATTACAGATGTGCAGCTCCGGCGGGTAGCTGCTCTTCACCACCTCCACCACCCACAGCAAGTCCTGCTTCAGCTGCCTGCCCATGCTGCAGATGTCCACCTGGAGAGACGACTTCTCCACCAGGTCTGCAGGGGGGCTGGAGGAGGTGTTGTCCATGCACTCCTCCACCAAGCTGCAGAGCGTTGAATCGTGGAGCTTCTTCCAGCCACTGGGCCTCCAGGGCGGCGGTGTCCCATCTCTCTGCTTCCACTGCTTGTCCTGCTCGTCTTCCTGGCAGATGGCCGTCACGGCATATGTTAGAGCCACAACATTGACCTCTGTGCTGAGAGACTGTTTCAGAATCTGCACTACGAGGTCCTTCAGGGCTCTGCGGTCTGCATCAAGCCTGTCCACTTCCTTCTCCCGATGTTTAAGTGCCTCTGCTTCTGTTATCTCCCCAAACAGACGCTCCTCTCTCTCTATCAGCAGCTGGCTGGCCTCAGACAAATGGTTTGCCTCAAGGAGTTCCTCAAATGTGAGTATCACTGTGGGAGAAAAGCAAAGAGCAGACCTTGTTTTGAGCTGTTGGAGATGGTGTTTACAATAAAACTTGGCATTTAAACTTCCTGTAACAACTTTCTAAAATACAGATGATATTTTTATCTTACCATGTAACTTTTAACTGGGAGAACTTTAGCCTGATTATATACTAAAGTACTATTAATGTAACAGAAGGGTTCCATGAAGTGTGAGCAGATACAGACAAATGTCTTAGTCTTTGAGAGTGCAAGCAGGGAGTCTGTAAACTGTTCAGTGTTTAGAAAGCCCACATCCAAAGTGTAGATAAGAAATTGAGGGAAGGTACTTGGAGGCTCCCCAGGAAAGAAACATGACATGTAATAAACAATGGGCTAGCTGCTGACTTTTAATCGCTTCTAGGTGTGATGGAACGTTTGACACTTTCATGACGGGTAACTATATATATCTCTGATTCACTTTGCCTTTCCACTCTTTCTCTAACAGACACTGAGTCCATGTGCATTTGATTTGATTGGTACTGTAACTTACATACATATGTATATATACATATATAAATATATATGTTATATATAGGGACTTGTAGTGTTTGTGGCCTTGAAGACATGAAAATTATATTTTATTGTAGAGACAGAATTCAACTGCTAACTTTATCTGTCTTCCTAAAACTTTTCAGTTTTTCGGTTTCAATGGTTTACGGTTGGCTAACGTTTGGCTAACGGTTGGATGTTTCTGATGTTAGCTCCATTAACTGACCGTTTTGGGGCTCCTTATCGCTGGGTGAGAGGTTTCCATCAGTCGCAGTGATGGTGTTCGGACCGGGTTGAGCTCTGTTGACTCCAAATAACTTTTGGAACTTTTTCTTCAACCCCCTTCCTCCTGCAGGAAGGGAGTTGAAGCCATCTGTCTCCATCAAATCTGAGCGGGTTCTCATCGCTGTCCAAGCGGAGAAACGTGACCAGCAGGCTAAGAAAGGTGCTGTCAAACCTGTAGAGACAAAAAACCCCCCCAAATGTTGTTTATAAAAAAAAGTAAGTGAAAAGCTTAAATAAATACCTCGCTAACTGTAAATATTTGTTAGCAACATTAGCAAGCAACACTGTTTTTGCCTTATAGACTATATAATGGTATTTTCTTTTATTTTAGATAAAAAGAAAGCAAAAAAAATTTAGCTTAACAATTCATTAACTGCCAAGGTTGCCAGATCTTTGTGACAAAACCAGCGCAAAAACCAGCCCAATGTCAGAGCTCAAAATATGCCTCTGCTAAACCATATACTCTGCTTTTAAAGTCCAACAGCATTGCTATAATTGTCAAATGTATTGTAATATCTATGGATTTTTATTTATAGAGATTATTCAAGTAATTTGCATGCAAAATAGGTCTATCAAACCAGCGAACAAAAAATTCAACCAGCAGCAACACCTCAAAAGTAGTCCAATTTTGTGGCAAAACTGAGGACCTGGTAACCCTGGTAACTGCTCCTGGCATAAGTTGCTTCCCGTGTTATTTTGAAAATGAAAGCCAGTTCGAAGAGTAATAAAAACATAAATTAAAAGTGGAATCTGTAATACAAGACATGCAATTTATATCAATAAATTAAATTAGATTAAGTTAAATCACAACATAATTACACAAGACAACTAGTTTTTAATTTAATTTTGTGTAATACTCTTGCTTTCTCTTTTTTTAATGTTTAAGTTAGCTATTTTTTAAAACTGTGAATACTGTCTTTGCATTTTGAATTACTACAAAAAGGTATTTTCTCATATTTTAAATAAAAAGAAAGCTTAAAATTTGGCTACTTAATTCACTAACACTCCTAAAATTAGTTGCTTCCTGTGCTATTTTCAGATAAAACTCTAACAAACACATTTTAGTTTTTTGAGCAAAAAAGTGGAATGAAAACATATTAAAAGAGGAATCTGTAATTAAACTGTTACTGTTTCAATCAAAAATAATGAGATAAATGAATAAATAAATCTGATTAAATCGTAACACAAAGCATCATCTGGCATCCAGTTTTTCCACATCATCGCCATTTTTCCACATGAAGAAACACACCATGCAAAAAACACATGCAAAGCCGGGACACGGAAATGACAGTAAATAAGAATACTACTTTTGAGTGAGCTTCTCTAATTAATAACTAAAAAAAAAGGTTGTTGGTGATTCAAATAATAAGAAAGTTCAAATAAAAGTATCAGCCTTTCCGTGAAGTGATGTGAATCCGTCACATTTAACAAGGCAATGTGAGGAAACTTTCTTAAGAGAAAACACTCTACAACACACACTATCAACCAGTCCAGACAGGCAGACACATATCCGTCGTACAGTGTTTTTGTCTAACTCCTCCAGCAGTGTTACTCACCCCGATCTCACAGTCGCTGCTCTGTCAGAAACAGTAAACAGTTGCTGTGAGTCAGAGGGTCTTTATAAAGCAGCGATAAGCTCCTCCTGCTCTAGTTGATGCATTGGTAAATGACTCCCCAGAGTGGTGGAAACTCCACACACACACACACACACAGACACACACACACACACACACACACACACACACACACACACACACACACCAGGCTTTATTTAGACACACAAGCAGTGAGGCAATGTTGGCCAGTATGTCAGACCAGGGAATTTGATGCTAAAAAGACTGTAAATGTTAGATATCCACTTGATAACTAACTAACTCAGACTGCTGAAGCCTCATATAAGCTTCACATCAACTTTTAAATGACTGTGTGGACACACTGTGGATTTTGGCCTCCATCACTTACATTGAAAGCACATTTGAAGGATCTTTTAATATCCAGTATGAACAGGAGGAATGATTACAGCGAGGAAAACCTCTTTCACTGTTCATATGGACACCTGACTATTGTTTTAAGACACACTTTAAACCGTCCTTTAAGATAGATATCTGTCAAGTATATAAAGAGCAGAAAATCATAAAAAGCATAAATATGGTCTATAACACTAGACTACAGTGTAGTCTAACCAACAGTTGAATCCTCCACCAGTCAGGTGACAGATTTTCTTCTAAGGGACTCTCTGAGATTGTCTTTAGTTCATCATTCTGTCAATCCTGGACAGTCCCAGACCAGTACCTCCCTCTGGGGATAATCCTTGTTTCATCATCCTCTCATGTTTCACTTCTTAAAAGTACTGTGTACAGTTTATTCTTTTTACATTTACAAAGTCAAAATATTTTTTATGGCTGAAACATTACATCAGATTTCTTGTGTATAACTTTATGCACATTTCCCCAGAAATACTATTTTCTACTGCATGTCTCAGCAATGTAATTATACAAATATCTCTGAGTAAACATAGTTACCAGTATGCTCTGTTAGGACTGCTTGTGGGATGGTTAAATAGCTTCCGAACCCCCCCCCCCCCCCTTCCCCCACATCTTTCCAGTGTTGGATTGGGGGGGACTGTGTCTGACTGTGTCAATCTGACTTTTCACCCACTTTATGCTGCAGACCAGATTGGTCAGCTGTGTGGAGGCAAGAAAGGAGCCAACGTTCCCTTTTTTCATTCTTGACACGAACTGTTTCACTTTTACTGTGAACAGCTGAGTGCAACACCATGAATGCCTTCCAGGAGAGACATTATCCCTGTGTTTATCAGACACTTTTGATCTGTACAAACTAGTTGTGATTGATCATAAACCGACTCATCTCAGTGATGATCAAAATGTAGAAGAAGTGAAGGTGTCTGAAAATAAATCCACCACTAGGATTTTTAAAAATCTCAATATCCATATTTTTTTTCTCACCTTTATCAGCCAGCAGCAGTAATGGTACTTATGTGTACCAACAGGAGTACTTTTTTGTTTTTTTAAGGATGTTTTACAGTAAAATGGACCACCAGCAATATATGTATCAGGCAGAATTAAAACATACAAAAAAGTGACTTTAGTTTATATAATATGATGTCATACAATCTCAAATATTTTAAGGAGGCAGCACCACAATGCGTCTGATTGCTAGTATATACGGCATTAGTCTGTTTAGTGAAAATGCCATTCTTTAATCTGTTCCTGTAAAAATAAACAACTAAATAATAATTATAAAGTAACACATAGAAAATAATCTATTAGAACATATATATATGCTACATATATATGTTGTGATACACTTATATAAACGTACAATGTCTGTGTATTTTATCATTTCATACAGATACAGATTTTATACATTATGCTGATTCTACGGTGCATATTTTGCCAGTAAATCATACAGTATACAGTATTTTTTTTTTTTTTAGAAAAATTGGGATAATGATTATAATGTTGTAACTAAACTAAATCAGAATTAAAGTTATAATGGTCCTATGTGGTAATGACATTTTTCAGTATGTATGGTTCTAATATAGATTATCATATGTTTGTCAGTTAGTTGCAGTAAATTCACATCAGCCATGTTCATCATCACTGACTGTGTGTTGATGACAGTTTTTTGATAAGTATTAACACGTAACCTCTATACAACCTGTTTATAACTTTAATTATCTGATTATTGTTGTGTTGTAAACAGTTTTTCTTACCTTTTGTGCTGCAATTCATCGCTCCTGAAGGCAGCAAGACTAACAGGTGTGTAAAGCTCGTCCGTCTCTGCAGCAGGTCGACTGAACACTGAACTGAGAATAACTTGCAAAATACGATCTGATGTCAGGATGTTGGTTAAGTCACGCTCTGAGAAACTCCCATTTATGCACCCATGCATATTTCCCCTGACAACAAACACTTATGATGTTAGTATGATTGCATGAATGCTTTCGAAATGGCACCTATGTGTGTATGTGCAATTAAAAATATCACCCAGTTTCTCGCGCTGATGAAGCTCACTGTGGGGAGTGAGGTGTTATCATGGAGGCGAAAATAAGGTCTAACTGCCTCCATACAACCTCCAATCATATATACAAACTTTTCAAAGCATCTAACAAAGATGAATACAGTTCACACCACAAACTTCCCTCAAGTACTACAAACACATCTGGGAAAAGGTTTTCATTTCCTCAGAAAGAGGAAGTCCAATGCCAGTTTAGGTCTAAATTTATTTTCTCCGTTCTGACCACAACTTTTATCACAACAGTTTCTCACCTTGCTGATTTATAAATCATCAGTGTGATTTTTAGCACCTCACATACACACAGCTGACTTCCAAGCTCACTCAAATGGATGCAATAATCAGATTTTGCTGCACGAAATGACCGAAATACATCTGATCTGATGATGATCTGAAACATTTCACTTCCTGTGCCTTAAAGGAATAGTTCAACACATTGGAAAGTATGCTTATTTACTTTCTGTTATGGCATTTTCAAACCTATAGTTTGTTTGCTTTGGTTCAAATCAGTGGATGAGTTTGTAAACCTGGTTCAGTTTCTTTTCACAATGAGAAAATGCATTAAAAGCCAGGTGAGATCATTCTCTCTGCTCATCGGTCAGGTGTGTCTGGGGCGGCAGCAAGAATGTGAACACAGGAAGAAGGTCCTGAAGAAGACTTTGTTACGCTAGTCCGGGTCAGATCTCAATTTATTCTCCAGCTAGTTGCTAACAACTGTTGACTTCACTCATCCGCATCCCAGCATGCAAAGCACACCTGACTAGCAGCAGCTGTTTAGCTCAAACTTTTAGAGTACGCCATGTAGGTGGATCAGTTTGAGTTCTTTTGGGACCACACTGAGACCACTTCCTGTAAAGGGTCTCAGTAGGGTACAATTGTTGTTTTCAGTCCGAATCCGATGCAACTGTACTAAAAAGCTCAAGTCTGAAAATGCCCTTAGAGAGTAAGATAAGAAGATTTATATCAGTCTCATGTTGGTGCGTTAAAGGACAGGATTGTGTTTCGTCTCTACCCTTTGTGTCTCCTCTGTCTTTGGATCAAGTATGTTGTGTGTAAAGTTCTCTATAAATAGTTGAGTGTTTGTGTGAGTGGTGGGTGACTGTGGTTATGCAGAAGTAAACACCACGACCACTTACAGGCCATGTCTTTATGTTATATAGCTCACAGTAAAAAAAGAAAAAAAAAACCTTGAAATCTCAGTCAGTGAAATATTTCCACAGACAAAACTGATAAGTTTTAGTTGTACTGTACATTAAAAACCAGATTTTTGTATTCATATAAACTTATGTAAACACACCTTTCACAGCGCCACTAAACAAGCTAAACGTACAGTAAATAAAATGTGATTCTAGATATTTGTCAGTTTTTGATCATGAACAGCAGTGTCTATTTGTTTTTGTTCACAGAAAAGGAAGTAGGATTTCTTTTCGTTTTTTCTCTTAGTGGTAACATTTACATGAAAAGGGCTTTTTCAGACAGGATTTCATTCCAAAATGTCACAAGAACCTCTACATTTGACATTTAACCACTGCAGAGTTGGCAAACAAGCTTTGCAAAACATCTCAGCAAAATGAAAAGTGAAAGTATCTGAGCTGCAGTCGCTTAAACTTGACTCGGCACCAAAAGTGAAGGGCAGACAAATCTAAAACTGGAGGTGTCTGAACGAGAGCCTTTATAGGAATTACAGTATTTATTACATGCTGCTGCCTCTTACAGACATTTTCAGTATTTCCACAGAGACGTCCAGGGTTTTGTCAGTGATGAAGCTGTGATTGCAGGAAGTGTGACGTTCCACAGGAAGGAGTTCAACTTGAGCAAAAGTATTGGAAAAAGTATTTAAAACTAAGACTATACTTTCAGGCATCATTTCTGTACTTCTCAACTTGAGAAATGCGTTTCTAAAGAGTTAGGTCTCACTGCCCACGATGAAGAGTTAAGATGTTTCCTTCAGAGCAAGAAACTGGTGGGAAGACTTTATTTCTCCTCCACTCTCTGAAACAAGACTCCTCAGTGGTTCTCATGAGAAAACATGTTGTGTACAGCTGTCAAAAAAACTTCCCCAAGAGAACAGATGTAGTGCAACAACTGTAAGGCAGATTGACATAAAAATGTGTTAAGAATATTTGTCCCAAGAAGAGGAATCATAATAAACCTCCAGACCTTTGCTCTAGTGCCACAAGTTTGTGAAATTCTTATAATACTTGTGCTAAAACAGAATTTTAACTAGCAGATTTCCATGAAATATATCTGGCACGTTCACTCTGATGAATATTGGCTTGACCTTAATCAGTCACTGATGACACTGTGATTGAAGGAGGAGTGTCTACAGGGGATCACCTGGAGTACAAGTGCTCGTCTCCAGACATAAGACCCCGAGAAACATCCAGAACAAACCAAGACTATACTTTCAGGGATCATTTCTTTAGTTCTTGACTTGAGGAATGTGTTTCTAAACTGTTTGGTCTCGCTGCCCATGATGAAGAGTTAAGATGTTTCCTTCAGAGCAGGAAACCAGTGGGAAGATTTTGCTTCTTCTCCACTTTTGAAGACTGTTCAGTGTTTCTGAAAGAGACTCTGATGGAGGAAACATGTTCTGAGTGGACTGTTGAATCTCTTCAAGCTTCATTAACTTAAAGATTCACTTCTGACAAAACTGAAATTGTGTCTGATATGTAAATTCCACAAGAAGTTCAAATAGCTCTTTACAAACCCTTAAAAAACTTCCACTTTCTCTCTCTCACTAGAAAACAAAACTATGCAAGAAACAAGATGTCTCCTACTTCAATGTAAAGTCCATTATCAGTCTATGTGCACTGGAGGCTTCAAGTTTCCACATCACACTTGTTTAAGTTGGCTCCAAAATTGTTGTGACGTTACAAATCATGCTGGTAGGTACGTGTCTTAAACTGAGATATAAGACGAGCACAGAGAAACTTTCCTCCTTCAGCAGATGAATGTGAAAACAAACCTTCATTCTGCACAGTGAAGTCAAACATCCAACAGAAAGAACAAGAAGAAAACACATTTTTGACCAGAGGGAAACTTTAAATACAGCAGTTTTAGATCAATATTCAAAAGGTTTTGTCATAGTTTCTCCAGGCTCGTTAGCCTCCGTTTGCTCAAATAACAAAATGAAGATGCTCTCAAAGTAGAGTGTAAATGCAAATTTAAAGACAAACAACATTATATACATACACAAAATAGAATAAAGATAGAAATGTTTATCCATTTGAGCAACAGCTACAAATGTCAGTTTTTCTTGTTGACATTTGCTCCCAAAATTTACCTGATTTAAATATTTTTAATTAACTCAGATTTGTTTCTTATCTCTTTTCCTCTTTGATTGACATATTGATATATTGGAAGAAGTGTGATGGAGAGTGTTTATGTCCATCTCAGAATATTTTTGAAAATATTTGTATATTTATTGGCACAGTCAACTCATAATACAGCAACACTGGTGATGAAATAAACATTTATATGTTGAGCTGCTGCTAAATTCTGCTGGCTTCATGGATGATGACACCTCTGAAATATATTCACAAGTTTCTTTATAAACACTCATTGAAAACATATTTATAACAGAACAAAGACACAAAAAATTAGTTTATCTGTTTCAGTTTGTTATCAATTAATGTGTCAGTGAGGATGCAGTTATTGTAGGAGGAGCGTCTATAGGGGATCACCAGGAGTACGAGTGTTCGTCTCCAGACATAAGACCCCGAGAAACATCCAGAACAAACCAAGACTATACTTTCAGGGATCATTTCTTTAGTTCTTGACTTGAGGAATGTGTTTCTAAAGAGTTTGGTCTCGCTGCCCATGATGAAGAGTTAAGATGTTTCCTTCAGAGCAGGAAACTGGTGGGAAGACTTTGTTTCTTCTCCATTATTGAAGACTGTTCAGTGTCTCTGAATGAGACTCTGAGGGAGGAAACATGTTCTGAGTGGAGTTTGCACAGTGGTAAAAGAGGAAGTGCCATTTGAAGGCCCAAAGCTTTAAGCCTAAAGACAGAAAATCTTTCACTGCAGTGAAATATTTAGCAGAATAATAACTATGAAGTTCAGCTGTTTATCTTGACAGTGTGAAGGTTCCTTGCTCTGTTGAACACTTCAATTTGGGGTGAAATATCTTAACAACTGCATTCAGGGTGACATGAACTCTGCTGTGGATTTAAAAGGTCCCCAGAGGAAGAATGTTTGACAACTTCACAACCTTTCCTCTATTGTCACAGCTTATTATTTCTACTTGTACACAAACATAATTTAATGGGAAGAGTTCCATGAAATTTACTCATCATATTCCAGAGAACAAACACTTGGTCTGTTCTGTAGTCCCTCTGCTGCTCTGTACAGAAAACACTCTGCACTGAATATTTATTTAAATCCAAAAGAAGACATCCTGTGACTATCAACAGGCTTAGGTGGATGTGCACTGAAAGGTCACAACAAACAAGGTCAAAGTTGTGAGTGAATTGTGGAAAAAGCCTTAAAGCTTCACTGGCTTTTCTCCAGAACTAACACAAGTCAATCAATCATTGACAATGCTGTGATTGTAGGAGGAGTGTCTACAGGGGATCACCAGGAGTACGAGTGCTCGTCTCCAGACATAAGACCCCGAGAAACATCCAGAACAAACCAAGACTATACTTTCAGGGATCATTTCTTTAGTTTTTGACTTGAGAAATGTGTTTCTAAAGAGTTTGGTCTCGCTGACCACGATGAAGAGTTAAGATGTTTCCTTCAGAGCAGGAAACTGGTGTGAAGACTTTGTTTCTTCTCCACTGTTGAAGACTGTTCAGTGTCTCTGAATTAGACTCTGATGGAGGAAACATGTTCTGAGTGGACTGTTTATCTTGTTAAATGAGTAGGAACTTGTAGAAACTTTTCTCAAGTTTTAAATTGGGCAGAGGTTTGCAGGGAATCAACCTGTACACAATGACCCCCTGTACCAAAAACATGATAAAGGTTGAAGTTTTCTTGCTTTAACAAGTGCAACAAAACTATCAGAAGAGTGAAGCAGATTTCAATCAATTACGGTCTGCACATGACCAGAGAGGAAGTCTGATCAGGCAACATAAGTGGGAACACATGTGTGGATGTTCAGGGTTGTTTGAAGTCGGTAATCCTGGGAAGACTTTGAAGACTGTGCGGTGTTTCTGAACGAGACTCTGATGGAGGAAACATGTTCTGAGTGGACTGTTTAATCTCTCCTGACAAAAAAGATACTGTGTCTAATATGTAAATTCCACGAAAAGTTCAAATACGTCTTTAGAAAACCCTTAAACCTCCACTTCCTCTCTTTCATTGAAAAACAAAACTATGCAAGAAACAAGAAGTCTCCTACTTCACTGTAAAGTCCATTATCAGTGTTTGTGCACTGTGAGTTGGCTCCAAAATTGTTGTGACGTTTCAAAAAAAGAAAAGTTATTCAAAAAATGTTGTGCTTGTATTACAACTCCAGCAACATCTCAAAAAACTAAGAAGCATATACATCCTTTTTTCACAAAATGCAGTTTTTCTGTGTCTTCCAGCAGCACACACATTGTATAATTCTCAGACATTTCAGTAATATTTCATATAAGCACCAAAATAGCTCACTATCATACTTCATTACTACATAAACAGTCTGTGTAACTGTTTCCACAGGTCAACTCTGAGCCTGTCAGGATTTCTAATAGCTAAAGTACAGTTATGTTTTTCAATCCTCTCTTTGGCAATCACTTTTATTCTGAGAGCTTCAGGCGTTCATAAATCAAAACAGTGATTAAGATATTGATAGTGATAAACAGGGAGAGCTGCAGCCTGCCAAGACAAGTCAGAGTGTTACTCAGGAGCTCTTCAGCATGTCGACTCCTGTGAACAGACTCATTACAAACTAAACAGAACCAGGTCGACTCTTAGGACATTGTGGAAGGAAACCAACATGAGAGCGAGGCTTTGTAAAGGAAACGGAAACTGTTAAAACACTTGAAACTGCACTTCCTCTGTTGGGAGCAGAAACACGTGAACACGACACTGATCAGTGACAGAACATGAGAAATATTCAAAATTGTGTCTTTATTGGAGATCCAAATGTAAACACACTGATGGAAATCAAAACACAAGAGTGAAAGCTGCCGTCATGATGTCATGATGTCATGCTGCGTGTTTGTGGAACCAAAACCAACCAACACACACACACACACACACACACACACACACACACACACACACACACACACACACACACACACACACACACACACACACACACACACACACACACACACACACACACACACACACACTTACTGTTTTTCATTATAGGTCATACAAAAGCCTTCAATGTTGTGGTGCAGAAAACAGCTTCTACACACATGAACAACAATGAAAGATGCCAAACAACAGTCTGAGATCATAAAAATTACAAATGATTTAAAGGTTAGAAGGTCTTTTTATTTTTCTAAAGTAAGTGAACTTTATTAGTTAAACATGTTTTAAACTGTGGGTTTGCATCCCCTCATAAAAAATTTCTTAACACAACAGCTTGATTAATGTCTTGGTAAAACAGGTTCCAGACAATTAATGACACAAACCATTTAACCTCTAACTTCTTACAAGGCACAAAACCCACTCAGAACATGTTTCCTTCTTCAGAAACACTGAACAGTCTTCAACAGTGGAGAAGAAACAAAGTCTTCCCACCAATTTCCTGCTCTGAAGGACACATCTAAACTCTTCATCATGGGCAGCGAGACCAAACTCTTTAGAAACACATTTCTCAAGTCAAGAACTAAAGAAACAATCCCTGAAAGTATAGTCTTGGTTTATTCTGGATGTTTCTCAGGGTCTTATGTCTGGAGACCAGCACTCGTACTCCTGGTGAACTCCTGTAGTTCACAAAGAAACTCCTCCTACAATCACAGCATCCTCACTGAAACTGATACAGATAAACTGATTTGTTGTGTCTATTTTCTGTTATAAATATGTTTTCGATGAGTGTTTATAAAGGAACTTGTGAATATATTTCAGAGGTGTCATCATCCATGAAGCCAGCAGAATTTAGCAGCAGCTCAACATATAAATGTTTATTTCATCACCAGTGTTGCTGTATTATGAGTTGACTGTGCCAATAAATATACAAATATTTTCAAAAATATTCTGAGATGGACATAAACACTCTCCATCACACTTCTTCCAATATATCAATATGTCAATCAAAGAGGAAAAGAGATAAGAAACAAATCTGAGTTAATTAAAAATATTTAAATCAGGTAAATTTTGGGAGCAAATGTTAACAAGAAAAACTGACATTTGTAGCTGTTGCTCAAATGGATAAACATTTCTATCTTTTTTCTATTTTGTGTATGTATATAATGTTGTTTGTCTTTAAATTTGCATTTACACTCTACTTTGAGAGCATCTTCATTTTGTTATTTGAGCAAACAGAGGCTAACGAGCCTGGAGAAACTATGACAAAACCTTTTGAATATTGATCTAAAACTGCTGTATTTAAAGTTTCCCTCTGGTCATAAAATGTGTTTTTCTTCTTGTTCTTTCTGTTGGATGTTTGACTTCACTGTGCAGAATGAAGGTTTGTTTTCACATTCATCTGCTGAAGGAGGAAAGTTTCTCTGTGCTCATCTTATATCTCAGTTTAAGACACGTACCTACCAGCATGATTTGTAACGTCACAACAATTTTGAAGCCAACTTAAACAAGTGTGATGTGGAAACTTGAAGCCTCCAGTGAACATAGACTGATAAAGGACTTTACAGTGAAGTAGGAGACATCTGGTGTGTATCTGGCATAGTTTTGTTTTTCAATGAGAGAGAGAAGAAGTTTAAGGGTTTTCTAAAGAGGTATTTGAACTTTTCATGGAATTTATGTATTAAATACAGTATCTTTTTTGTTAGGAGAAATTAAGGAGTCCACTCAGAACATGTTTCCTCCATCAGAGTCTCTTTCAGAAACACTGAACAGTCTTCAATAATGGAGATGAAGTCTTTCCACCAGTTTCCTGCTCTGAAGAAAACATCTTAATTCTTCATCGTGGACAGCGAGACCAAACTGTTTAGAAACACATTCCTCAAGTCAAGAACTAAAGAAATGATCCCTGAAAGTACAGTCTTGGTTTGTTCTGGATGTTTCTCAGAGTCTTATGTCTGGAGACGAGCACTTGTACTCCTGGTGATCTCCTGTAGACACTCCTCCTACAATCATAAAAGAGTTTGTGGGTGATTAGCTTACTTTTTTGAGTGACCTTTTACACTTTCTAGTGTATTAAAAAAGTGGAGATACAGTTTGGTTGACATCCAATGTCATGATGTTCACAAGCATACAGTAAAGTACATTTTTTAATAACTGCCCAAATAGTGCACGGACAAGAGTTTAGGAATGCACAGATATAATTTGCACTGGGAGAAAGAAAGAGATATGTCTCCCCAAAAACTTCATGTAAATAATTTCTACCCCTAAAATGCTTAAATCTATTAGTTATAAAGGTGAAAGTACGAATGAGAGACTTTGTAGTTCACGTCACATTTAATCCATTACCATTAATGTGTTGCTGATCAACCCAATCACCAGAATAAAACGTTGGCATTAAACGTTTCTGCAAACCACAGATACATTGAATGTCCACGTTTCAGTGTTGGCCATTATCCATTGAATAATGATGTTTTATGATGTCACAATGCTGTAGTTAAGGTCTGGTTAGGTCCTCCTCCTAATAAGAAAGTCAGCTCATATAGGTGATACATATTGTTGAAATGTTAATATGCTACGTATTACATGTGTTGAAACTATATATGATGATATGATATTAAACGTTTCTGTGGTTTGCAGAAACATACAATGCCAACGTTTTATTCTAGCGACCAGGTTGTGACGATGAGGCTGTGATTGAAGGAGGAGTGTCTTTGTGGACTAAAGGAGTTCACCAGGAGTACGAGTGCTCGTCTCCAGATATAAGACCCTGAGAAACATCCAGAACAAACCAAGACTATACTTTCAGGCATCATTTCTTTAGTTCTTGACTTGAGAAATGTGTTTCTAAAGAGTTTAGTCTCGCTGCCCACGATGAAGAGTTGAGATGTTTTCTTCAGAGCAGGAAACTGGTGGGAAGACTTTGTTTCTTCTCCACTATTGAAGACTGTTCAGTGTCTCTGATTGAGACTCTGAAGGAGGAAACATGTTCTGAGTGCAGTTTGCATTCTTGTCAAAAGAGGAAGTGCTAAAGCTTTAAGTCTAAAGACCAAAAACCTGTCATTGTAGTGAAATATTTAGCAGAATAATAACTATGAAGTTCAGCTGTTTATCTTGACAGTGTGAAGGTTCCTTGCTCTGTTGAACACTTCAATTTGGGGTGAAATATCTTAACAACTGCATTCAGGGTGACATGAACTCTGCTGTGGATTTAAAAGGTCCCCAGAGGAAGAATGTTTGACAACTTCACAACCTTTCCTCTATTGTCACAGCTTATTATTTCTACTTGTACACAAACATAATTTAATGGGAAGAGTTCCATGAAATTTACTCATCATATTCCAGAGAACAAACACTTGGTCTGTTCTGTAGTCCCTCTGCTGCTCTGTACAGAAAACACTCTGCACTGAATATTTATTTAAATCCAAAAGAAGACATCCTGTGACTATCAACAGGCTTAGGTGGATGTGCACTGAAAGGTCACAACAAACAAGGTCAAAGTTGTAAGTGAATTGTGGAAAAAGCCTTAAAGCTTCACTGGTTTTTCTCCAGAACTAACACAAGTCAATCAATCATTGACGATGCTGTGATTGTAGGAGGAGCGTCTACAGGAGTTCACCAGGAGTACGAGTGCTCGTCTCCAAATATAAGACCCCGAGAAACATCCAGAGCAAACCAAGACTATACTTTCAGGGATCATTTCTTTAGTTTTTGACTTGAGAAATGTGTTTCTAAAGAGTTTGGTCTCGCTGCCCACGATGAAGAGATAAGATGTTTCCTTCAGAGCAGGAAACTGGTGGGAAGACTTTGTTTCTTCTCCACTGTTGAAGACTGTTCAGTGTCTCTGAAGGAGGAAACATGTTCTGAGTGGTTTTTGTGTTTTGTAAGAAGCTAAAGATGAACTGTTTTTTGTGATAAAATATCTAGCGCTTGTGTAGTTATTAAAAAATGTCAAGTTTATTGCTGATTTCCTCAAGTAAATGTAGATGTTGTGTAATTCTTCTTAGCTGGTTGTAGTTAGATTTGCTTACAACGACCAGTGTTACTGAACACTATGTTTTTACCAGAATAATAAAGATTAAAGGTTACATAGCTCTGGTTCTGCGGTCAGGAAAGATTTTGCCTCCCTAACATTTCTATGTGGTGTCCAGAGTTCAATCGGATTGAACTTTAACACGCTGGCTCTCTATTGTCCAGCTAGTTTGACAGAGTGTTGGGATTGACCTCTCACTCAGGACAGTGTTTATTTTCCTGTTTCAAAACTGCATGATGAAACAATCCAAGCAGCAGATAAGGGAAAATGTTGTATAGTGGGTGCAAGGATGGTAACAGAGGTTAATGACAATAACATGTTTGATAAAAAGTTGCATAATTTGCAACTTTGTGGGCTGCTGTTGTTTGCCTGCCAGCCATCTCCAGCAGTTTCTGTTCACAATCCTACTCACGCTATTTCCTGTCATCTCAGCTTTTGGCCACACCATGCAAATAAATTTCTCAGGCAACATAATTGAAAACACCTGTGTGGGCGAACCATGATTTTATAACAGCTTAAAAGTATTTCGCTGGCGATTTTCTATATTTATCTTATCGTCAACAAATCTCATGTGCAGAACCAAACCAATAATGGACTCATCCTACTAAGTATTGTGTGTGTATCCAAAGCCTGATATATCTTATTCCTCTGTGCTGTAGACCTCCGTTGTTGTCCAAAAACTATTAGAAACACACAATGAGCCACACACTGCACTGGGCGACATGTTCCTTCATACCTGAAGACAGAAGTTACTGTAGTTTTATAGAAACAGCTCCCAAGACTAATAATTGCGATCACGTTTTCAGTCTCAGGAGAGTAGTTTTGTGTACAGCAGACGCCACTGAGCATGTGCGGGAACTCACTTCAGGCTGTATACAAACCATTTCAGGTGTTGTGGCGCCCCGCTGCAGGTGTGAGCAGAGGTGTGTTGGTGTGTTTGTGCTCCAGAACGTAACCGCTGTTAAACAATCAGAAAAGAACATTTTATTGATCTGATTTACCGGCTTTCTCACTACCATTGCTCCCTCCCTTCATTCCCTCTCTAGCTCGCTCGACCACAGCTGCTCTCTGTCTCTCTTTTTTTCTCATCTTTTTTAAAATGAGTTTTTTTTTTTTTTTTTAATATTATCAAATGAAGAGAAATGTCCTCCCCTCCTCCTATAAACATCTTCGTCTTCCCTCATGGCAGAGTTGACAGCTCCGATAAGTCTGATTGCCGGCTGTTGGCCACTGCAGCATGACGTTGGATTGCGTTTCTCCAAAAATTGACTCTGGATCCACTTTCTCACTGCAGGCCGGTACAGCAACCCCCTCCCCGAGCCTAAACGCACTACCCCCATTTAAATGAATAGGAGTACTGGTGTTTTCACTGCACTGCCTTATTTGGTCTGAATACGCCCTTAGCTTGTTGTGCTACATATCACAACCTCTTGACTTTGTACTGAAGTACTTCGAGAAATGTACAAAGCAGCAGAAAGTCGAAAGATTATTATGTAGCTCAACAAGCTAAGAAAGCTGTAAACAAAACTGAGTTCCTGCACATGCTCAGTGGCGTCTGCCATTCAAGGAACCTCTTTCTGGAAAGTTTCAATCTTATCGATGTTATTCATCTTTGGAGACTCATCTTTCTAAACAAACTACGGAAGGAACATGTCACTCAGTGCGGCGATGTGGCTCATTGACATGTTTTTTGGACAACAACGGAGGTCAACGGCACAGAGGAATAAGATATATCAGGCTTTGGGTACATACACACACAATACAAAGCATTTTTCCCATACACAATCACTAGAAAAGGAGCGGCCATACTTGACTACAACAGATCCATCATTAATTTTATCGGTAACATCTGTGCTTTTGGTGCCTTCATATGACATTTCTGTTCTCCGGAAGTTCACCTCCGAAAAAGGGTGTGATGTCACATTTGTGTTAAATAAATATTGATGAGAGCGATCGCAAACTCTAGACAGTCTATAAGAGAGAGACTACAGTTTGTAGTCAGGTAGTGAGATAATTTACTAAAAACAGTGATGAAACACACAAGAATAATAACTTCTCCATTTCCAAACATGGCGCAGCAGTTTCTATTGGCCAAGTAAGCATATCCGCTAAAATTTAAACAAAGGGGAACTTTGACCTGTGAAACCACCAGAGCGGGCTAGACATCGCACAAAACAGGAAACTAACTCTTAATTTATTTGTCAGCCAGGCTTCAGTGGAACTGAAGAGGAAAGTGAATATTTGTCTAGTCAAAATGTCCACTGTGAAAAAGAACTTCTGCAGTTTTGCTCCATCACCAAAAAAAAGAGGCCTATCTGTCAACGATGACACTGATTGAAGGAGGAGTGTCTTTGTGAACTACATGGGTTCACCAGGAGTACGTGTGCTCATCTCCAGACTTAAGACCCCGAGAAACATCCAGCACAAATCAAGACTATACTTTCAGGGATCATTTCTTTAGTGCTTGACTTGAGAAATGTGTTTCTAAAGAGTTTGGTCTCGCTGCCCACGATGAAGAGTTGAGATGTTTCCTCCAGAGCAGAAAATTAGTGGTAAGACTTTGTTTCTTCTCCACTGTTGAAGACTGTTCAGTGTTTCTGAAAGAGACTCTGATGGAGGAAACATGTTCTGAGTGGAGTTTGCACAGTGGTAAAAGAGGAAGTGCCATTTGAAGGCCTAAAGCTTTAAGCCTAAAGACAGAAAATCTTTCACTGCAGTGAAATATTTAGCAGAATAATAACTATGAAGTTCAGCTGTATATCTTGACAGTGTGAATGTTCTTTGCTCTGTTGAACAACAATATCTATGGATGCAAGGTTGGTGATACAGGTACAGGCTCTGGCTTAGAGATAGTATATAGAAAAGAGTAATATCAAATAATCAGAAATAAATCTAAATCACATATATGGAAGTGAGAAATTCAGGTCATAATAGAGAGGAAGAGGGTGTGCTATATTCAGTCGCTGGTGCTCTGAACCGAGTTTTCATCAGTCCTTGTATAGGTCCAAAAGAGCTCCCAAGGGATTGTCCCATCATCCATATTCCCTTTCAGTCTGTTGAGCATAGACTCATAAGATGCGTCTCCACCGTTGCATTTATCCAGTCTTTCAGGTCCGGTGATACAGCAGTTTTCCAATGTCTCAAAATAATTTTGGAGGCTGAAACCAAACCCACCATAATAACAGAAAATATTCCTTTTGATACATTTGGTATTTGGGATCTATCCCCTAGTGAACATACGACTGGAGTCAGTGGGATTGCTGCACCAGATTTACTCAGGAAGTCCACAACTTTTCTTGAGCTCATGATTAAACAGTTATAAACTTTTGTCTAAAAAGCTTTAGTTTTTTTGGTTTCTTTGCAGCTATTTCATGCTAATTCATTATTGACCTAGTTATTGACTCTACCTCAGTATGTTCCACAACAGGATTTTGTCTCATTATTCAGGGTGTCCATAAATATTACGTGGCCTGATATCATCAGTACAAAGGCTAGACAAAACTTCCTGCTCTGAAGGAAACATCTTATAACTTCCTGCTCTTATCTCTTCCTGCTTTATCTCTAATTTAAATGCATATTAGTAAAAGCTTATAAAATGGCAGCAGAATTGATTAAAACCGGCAAATGAACTTTTGTGCTTTTCTACACACTAGACTGGTGACTGAGGAATCATGTTCTGAGTGGGTTTCATGCACAGCTCAAGTTAAAAATTAAATCTTTTGAGTCATGCAGATTTTAACATCTTCAGCCAAAATGAATCAGCCAAAAAATTTTAAGCAATCACTAGAATGATCATCTTCAGACTTTCATTTTTTTTCCTTTATCTACTTAAAGTTGTATTTGAAAACCTGTCAAATTCCCAAAAAGCATAATTTTTCAGTGTCTGCAGATACATCATTCTGCCAACATTGTGAACCCACATTTCCCAACTTTGTGAAGTCTGCACAGTTTCATATATTTTGAAGTCACCCCCTTTTTCCCAAGAAAATGATATTTCATCTCTGAATTAGGTAAAGCTGTCCAGACTGTCTCTTTGACGAATGTTTGAGGTAGGAAGATCCAGATGTTAGACTCACTGAGAAGGATTAGGGGGAGTTTATTCACTATGTCCACTCATCCTCTCTGTGAGCTGAAACAAGGATTCATCCAGTGACCAAACTTGCCTTTTTACTTTAATACACAAACTCCGATCTTTTCCACTATTACAATGCATTCTCAACAAAGTCCTAAGTCTTAAATATGAGATTTGAATATGAGAGAAGAGCCAAAAAAGATTTGACTATTTTCCTAAAAAAAACGTACAACTATTTATTAGTTCTTATCAAGGTTGACAAGCGTCTTGATTAACATACAGTTGTGTACAGTAATATGCACATATTCATGTTAACATTTGATATATTTTAATACAGAAAAGATTAAATAGTGCTGCGAAAATTTTCCTGCAGCTGTGGCCAGAAAGGAACATCTGGAATATGAGATTAAATTAAAAAGGAGGAAAAAAAGCAGAGTAAAGAGACCCATATTTCACTCTCAGAGGACTAAATTCAGAGGACTAAATTCCCTGTACAGAGTCCTCAGTTCCTGGCTCAATAGCACTTAACAGATACATGGCGCAGGCACTTGAAGAGTTACAGTTTCTTACAGTTTTTGTCCGCTGATCTGACACTAAAAACTCAAACTAAGGTACAACACAGCCTTTAAAGAAGACACATTTTGCAAAAAAGGGTCAAATTCTATTGCAAAATAAAGTGCTGTTGAGAAAACTTGGCACAAAAACCTGCCTTTTATTAGTTACATATGTTGACAGACTTCATCTGAACACAAAGTTTCACAATTGTTTTTCTTCCCTCCTGAAACTTTTAATTACATCCAGATTATCTTGGGAGAAGTTTTACTTCCCAGAAACAAAAGCATCTCCTTCCTTACAATTCTATGTGTCTAATGTGTTGCATTTTATAGGTTTTGTAAACAATATCACATTTCTACATTTGTCTGTGTTAAAAGAGATATTAAAGGAAATGTCTGACAGTTTTCTATAATTCTTCTTATCGTCAACAAATCTCATGTGCAGACCAACCAAACCAACAATGAACTGATCTACTAACAAGTATTGTGTGTGTATTCAAAGCCTGATATATCTTATTCCTCTGTGCCGTAGGCCTCGGTTGTTCAAAAACTATTAAAAACACACCAATGAGCCACACTGCTGCTTCATAATGTTCCTTTATTATGAAGTTTGGTCACATTAGTTTGTTTAGAAACAGCTCCAAAGACTAATAACAACAATCGTGTTTTCAGTCTCTGGAGAGTAGTTCCTTGTAAAACAATTGTGCTACATATTTCAACCTCTTGACTTTGTACCTCATTGTAAATTTCTCGAAGACTTTAGTACAAAGTCAAGAGGTTGTGTTATGTAGCACAACAAGCTAACAAAGCAGTAACTAGAACTGAGTGCTCAACAAGCTAGCGAAGCTCTTTAAACGCAGTCCTGCATATTCTCAGCAGTATCTGTCTTGCGCAGAACTACTCTCCTGAGACAGAAAACATGATCGCTTTCATTAGTCTTTGGAGCTATTTCTAAACAAACATTATTAAACTCTTCATAATGAAGGCTCATGTCACCCAGTGCAGCTATGTGGCTCACTGATGTGCACAGAGGAATAAGATATATCAGGCTTTGGATACACACACACACACACACACAATACTTGTTAGTAGATCAATTCATTGTTGGTTTGACTCTGCACATGAGATTTGTTGACAATAAGAAAAATATAGAAAATCACCAGACTTATATCACATGTGGCAATTGCAGAAATGCCACATGTTTACCACTTACAAAACCTATTAAATTTGACACATGCAACATGCGTGTTACATATTAGAATTGTAAAGAACAGATGTTTTGGAAAACAGAAAACAAGCTCATCATCAGTCTATTAAACAGAAATCTGTCAGGCCAGAGAATTAAAAGTGCATTTTGTAAAAATGAATGAACAGATGTTTTAAAGTTTTATTTTAACTTTGTTTAAAGGATCAAACTGATGTAACTCTATTTTTTTCTTCCTGTCAACAAATCTCATGAAAAAAAACAAAACCAACAGTGTGTTAGTCCGTCTCTCAGTACTTCACTCCCCTGTCTGTGGCCTTCAGCTTCAAGCCCATTGGTCCTTGTTGACAACTGTAAATCTTTAAAACAGTATATAAATATATAGTTCAATTGTTTAAAACTGCTCAGTCGTTTCCTAAAAAAGCTGGGCACACGGAAATGGTCCATTTGTTGGGGACTATTTTCAGCAGCATGTATCTGATTCTGCACAAAAATTCTGCAGTTGGTTTGAGTTTACATGGCTGTGCTTGAGAGCAGGGTCCTTAATTTTTGTCAAAATATTTCAAACCAGCTTAGAAAAACTGCGACTGTCAACCTTTTCTGTGACCTCTTGTGCTTTTCATTCTTCTTTCATGCAGCGATGCATGCAGTCCATCACATTTCACTAGTGGTCGGGCAGCAAGAAGTTGAGGCATGGGAAAGGCAGATTGGACAGGCAGTCTGTGTTGACGGTGACCTGCATGTCACTAAATAAAGCTTGGCTCTTGTCGCCGGCAGCACTTCCCTGTTTCCTCTTCAGCTCTGTGAGTCGCTGGAGGATCAGCTGGTGCTCACGGCCCCTCACCAGACCTCTGAAATTCAGAACAGCAACCAGGTGCTTCCTGCTGCAGGTAGAGAAGAAGAAAAGACTAATTATACCCATGAATTTCATACTTGCCACAACTGTGTGTTTTTTTTGCAGGGTTATTAAGGCATTTGAGGAATGTTTTCTGATATACTTGAGTGTCATGGCAGCGATGACCCACAAAAATAAAAAGTTAATTTGTCACTAATTATAGGAGTGTCTTTGTGAACAACAGGAGTTCATCAGGAGAACGAGTGCTCGTCTCCAGACATAAGACCCTGAGAAACATCCATAAGAAACCAAGACTTTCCTTTCAGAGATAAATTCTTTAGTTTTTGACTTGAGAAATGTGTTTATAAAGAGTTTGGTCTCACTGCTCATGATGATGAAGTGTTAAGATGTTTCCTTCCAAGCAGGAAACTGGTGGGGAAACATTATTTCTTCTCCATTGTTGAAGACTGTTAAGTGTTGCTGAATGAGACTCTGTTGGAGGAAATGTTTTCTGAGAGGTCTTTTTACTTAAGCAAAAGTACAAACTCTGTCATCTATCCTTTATTGCATTGTTTAATGTTCCAACTATGAAAAGTAAAAAACCTTTAGCTTCAAACTGTCACAAGTTGGATAAAATGAAGGAAATATTTGGAAGTGTTTACTCACTTGAGCAATCTCTGCAAATGTATTTAATTTTCTCTGAAATTTGCTGCAGGAATGTTTATGACACTGAGTTCATGGTTTCACTGATGAAGGAATCCTGTTTCAAGTGGACTGTTTTGTAGATCTAACAACAAGGCTCTGTTCACTTTAGTTGACTTTTGCTGTTGTGCAACATCATTCAGCAACTCACAGCAGTGACCAGTCGAATATTAATCATACTCAAGGGGAATTGTTACTAATATAATTACCTTCCAGAGTTGTACAATCTTGTCTCATGCAAAGTTTTGGCATCTGATTAGCTTTTAAACTCATGGATGTGTCACACAGACTGGACTTTCTGGATCATATTTAATCTTCTCATACAGTAGGCAGCTATAGCAAAATGCTCAGACCAGTGTAGCTCTTTGTATGTTTATTGACCCAGTTCCATTTTTTATCTCAAGGCGGCCTAACAGCAGGGACAGTTGTTTGTCTGATTAAAGGAGGAGTGTCTCTGTGAACAACAGGAGTTCACCAGGAGTACGAGTGCTGGTCTCCAGACATAAGACCCTGTGAAACATCCAGAACAAACCAAGACTATACTTTCAGGGATCATTTCTTTAGTTTTTGACTTGAGAAATGTGTTTCTAAAGAGTTTGGTCTCGCTGCCCACAATGAAGAGTAAAGATGTTTCCTTCAGAGCAGGAAACTGGTGGGAAGACTTTGTCTCTTCTCCACTTTTGAAGACTGTTCAGGGTTTCTGAAAGAGACTCTGATGGAGGAAACATGTTCTGAGTGGACTGTTTATCTTGTTAAAAAATATCACCCTTTTTTTATATGTGTGTGTTTTTAAAAAGTTATATTTCTCCTTTTCAACACACATAGAAAACAACAAAAAGAAAACCCCAAACTAAACAAACTCGGGACAGCAGCTAAATCAAGATGCCATGTGACTACATACATTTCAACACTAGTGCAAAACAAAAAAAGGGATCTGCTGCTTTCCAGTATTAGGACACTAGTTTTCAGAGAAAGAAGATAGGAAACAAGATAAATTGCTAACTATCTTTATCGCGTCACTCAAACAGTAATTCACCAAAATGTTGTAGCAAAGTGCTTTCCAATTAGCTCTTGTTAAACTGTTCTTGGTATCTTATTTTTGTTATCAGTGAATGTTGCAGCCATTTTACGCTCATTCATTACCAAACTTGTTTACCAATTTTCCTCAGTTTATGCTACAGGATTTTGTCTCATGATTCAGGTTTTAAATAAATATATTTGTAATCTGGTATTCTCAGTAGAAGTCTCTACTGTGAAACCATCTGACGTGAATAAAATGTCCTGAGGACCACAACATATCTTCAGACATCTTTTCTTTAAACAAATCTCCAAACACCAGTTTCAGGGTTTTCTTAAGAATCAAAACTCAGATGTTCTTGACTCCACATGGCAAAGGATTACCGACTTCAAACAACCCTGAACATCCACACACGTGTTCCCACTTATGTTGCCTGATCAGACTTCCTCTCTGGTCATGTGCAGACTGTAATCGATTGAAATCTCCTTCTGTTAAAGCAAGACAACTTCAACCTTTATCATGTTTTTGGTATAGGAGGTCACTGAGTACAGGTGGATTCCCTGCAAATGTCTTCCTAATTTAAACCTGAGCAGCAAAGATGAAAAGTAACAAACACCGGAAACACTTAAGAAAAGTTTGAAAGACAAGTTCCTACTCATTTAACAAGATAAACAGCCCACTCAGAACATGTTTCCTCCATCAGAGTCTCTTCCAGAAACACTGAACAGTCATCAACAGTGAAGAAGAGACAAAGTCTTCCCACCAGCTTCCTGCTCTGAAGGAAACATCTTAAATCTTCATCATGGAAAGCGAGACCAAACTCTTTAGAAACACATTTCTCAAGTCAAAAACTAAAGAAATGATCCCTGAAAGTATAGTCTTGGTTTATTCTGGATGTTTCACAGGGTCTTATGTCTGGAGACCAGCACTCGTACTCCTGGTGAACTCCTGTTGCTCACAAAGGCACTCCTCCTTCAATCAGACAAACGACTGTCACTGCTGTTAGGCCGCCTTCCGATAAAAAATGGAACTGGGTCAATAAAAATACAAAGAGCTGTACTGGTTTGAGCATTTTGCTACAGCTGCCTACTGTATGAGAAGATTAAATATGAACCAAAAAGTCCAGTCTGAGTGACACATCCATGAGTTTAAATGCATGAGACAGGATTGTTCAACTCTGGAAGGTTATCACGATAGCAATTCCCCTTCCGTATCTACAGTATGATTCATATACGACTGGTCACTGCTGTGAGTTGCTGAATGATGTTGCAATGCAGCAAAAGTTGATTCAGGTTCAACTTTATTTATTTTTTTTTTTTTACAGAAGTTTTCTGTGACAGTTAAATACTGAAAATGTCAGATTTGAAAATAGTTCCCTGTACCGTGATGACAAAATAACATAAACTACAACTAAATATGCAAAGACACTCCTCCTACAATCAGACTGTCATCAGAAACAGATTAAAATATTGTTGTGAATTTCTGCTGAATGTTTTGATGTGACAGCGAATGTATAATTTCTGTAAGAACACAACTCAAAACTTTCATCTAAATCATGAACTACTACTACTTGCAAATTTTCATTCAGCGTTTTCAGGAGGAGTATCTTTGTGAACTACAGGAGTTCACCAGGAGTACGAGTGCTCGTCTCCAGACATAAGACCCTGAGAAACATCCAGAACAAACCACGACTATACTTTCAGGGATCATTTCTTTAGTTCTTGACTTGAGGAATGTGTTTCTAAAGAGTGTGGTCTCGCTGCCTACGATGAAGAGTTAAGATGTTTCCTTCAGAGCAGGAAACTGGTGGGAAGACTTTCCACTGTTGAAGACTGTTCAGTGTTTCTGAAAGAGACTCTGAAGGAGGAAACATGTTCTGAGTGGACGATTGAGTTGTCCAAAAAAAACAAACCTGGTTGCCTAGTAATCAAGTGGTTTTATAGCTGACTCATTTGAGCAAGTTAACACATGATAATTCACATGTGTTATTCCATTCCATAGTGTGTCACCTGAAAATTGTTGTTATTGAGCTGCAGTCTGAGTGTTGCAGGAAGGGTCACTGTAGTGTGAACCACATGAAGCTGATCCCTTTCATTCAGGTTCACTTCCACTCCAAACAATCATGCCTTATCACCTCTTCATTCAGACAGGAATCAAAGGTCACACATCACATCTTCTGTGTTTTTATCTTACATTCCTCCACATATGCCATGTTTGTTTACTACTGTGGTCATGGAAACGCTCTCCAGCCTATATCACCTGCTTGAGGACTGAGATTGATCACCTCCACCGTTGTGTAAGAGCACACCTTGAGTATGTTCACAGGGGTTGTGTGTTTGCTGGCTTTGTATACCTACGTGAAGCATGTTTATGGCCAAAGAGTTCATCACCAACATAACATTAGTTTGTTTGTTTTTCCTGTTGCCTGTTTGATTGACCAATCTCATCACATGTGTCCAGTTTTTTGCTCTACTTAACACATGACTTCACAGCAGAGGTCAACATCATCTCACGGGGCATGAACTTAAAGAGGACATATCCTGCACATTTCCAGGATATTAATATGGGACTTTACTGGAATATATATATGCATGATTTACAGTTTATCTTATACTGGCCTTTACAACGCCCCTAAGTTCAGCCTCTGTGTGAAACAGGCTGTTTTAGCTCTTGTGTCTCTATGACCTGCCTCCCAATGAACCCACTCTGCTCTGATAGGTCAGCTTCAGGAAGACGCTTGACTTCTGCCAGCTCCAGAGGCTACATCAACAAACAATAGTAGTTGGATTTCACTACTTTTTCTCGTTCTTAACTCGGAATGGAAACTTCTCAAATACATGTTTGAGCCGAGATCTGATTCAAAATATGAGTGGCCAACACATGGAAAAACCTTAGCAACAACCTTAGCGACAAAAGCTAAGTCAGCTCGTCTGAAAGGTAGGAAAAAATGTTGTAAACAGGCGTTGAGAGCTTTAGCACCAAGGCCACCTTGGTCATGCTCAGATGTAAATTCCACACAGTGTGATCTTGAGCATTTTAATCAATAAAAGTATGAAAATCATACATAATAACAGCACAGAGGCCACATGCTAAGCTCCTTTCTCATCTATCAGAGCAAAAACTGAAAATATTTCCTTTGAGATCCATCTGCAGAGCAGAAGTTGTGTTTGTCTGTGTTAAACCTCTTGGTTAAAAAGTCCATTGGCCAACATATCAGGCCAGGATCAATGCTGTGGATGCTCTTTAACCTTTCTGATAAAATATGTGGTTGGATATAAGTAAAAGCTGAGGAGAAATCTATAAAAACACCCTCAAGGTGTGACAGAATCATGTTAAGTAGGGTGCCCGTCGCATCATCAACACCCCTGCCAGACCTGTAAGCAAATTGAAGCAGATCCAAATTTGCCTGCACTGTGTTCAGAAGCTCGTCCTTCACAATCTTCTCAAGTCATTTCACAACCAGAGATGTAATTGCCACAGGCCTGTGGTCATTAAGTCTTTGGAGAATTGTTTTTTGGCACAACACACAAGGAACCCTATGGAGTTGGAGAGACAACTTAAAAATAAAACAGAATATATCTGCCAACTGTTCAGTACAATTTTTAAGGATACAACCTCCAAAACCATCAGGACCGGGGCTTTTCCTTTCCTTTATACCCCGTAAAAGTTTCAGAACCCTACTCCTGTCTAAGTGCACGCTGCTCTGCTCGGAAACAGCATTTTTATCAACTGACAGCACCTTGCTAAAATCATGGATGTTAAAACGATTATAAAAAAAGTTCAGTTCATTTGAAAGGTCTAGATCAGGGGTGCCATTAAGGGAGATGAGACATTTCTTGGACTGCATGGCAGGTGTGAATTCCACTGGAAATTTCCACTGGAGTGGAATCCATGAAGGGAATGTGGTCCAAGGAGTGTCTCATGTCTCTGTTGATCTTTCTCTCCTCCACCTTTGTCTACTACTTCCTCAATAAAAAAAGAGAAGCAGTGACACTTTTTAGGCTTTTAAAATAGAAATTGAAAGCAGGAATTTGTGTTTAATGTCTTCACTCTGGGTTTTTGCGATGATGCTTTCTTATGTCTGTTGATTTTGACATATTTAACTCGACAAAAGTGCCGCATTTCAACACAGAGATATGTCACAGCGCTCAGGTAAACTCCATGTGTGTTTCACTTCAACATCACTGCCTGATTTATTAGAAACTGATGGGAAAAGTCCCCCTCACTAATCTGTATGACCATGGCTGACTCTGAGCTGAGCTGCACATAAACAGATAAACCAAACAAAACCCCCTTAGGTCTGACACCATTATTATCACGAACATGCAGGATTTCCTGGGCAATTACTTTGTCTGCTGTTACTGTAAAAACTGATGTTGATGTAATTAGTCTGAAAGCCTGACACAATAAGATTACATCGAAACTATAAAAAGGCCTACGTAAAACATCCAAATAGAGCAGGCCTGTCTTTTCAGCCTCTTATTAAGACCTTTTTTTGTAGATCGTGAAAGACAAAAAAATTAATACACTTATGGTGGAGATTATGAGCTAGTATATACAATTATGAGTTATTCAGTGTTTAACCTTTTTTATTTAATCGAAAGAGCTTTAAGTCTGCATGCTCTCCTGGTGTCTTTAAGGGTTTTTTTTCTCTTGCAATCCAAAAACATGTAATACTTACTGTTCACATGTTTGAATATGAGTATGAATGTATTTGTCTGTGTCTGTTAAGCCACATTCAGAATAAAAAATAGCACTACATCATAAAAATGCCGCCCCCTCAATAGGGATGAGTTTCGATTGTAGGTTCCATTTTGGATCCGGTTCTCTAAATATGAACACTAACAAATATCTTAGTGAACTTGTATCTTTCCCCTTTATTTTTTTTTCTTAGCAAAGAGCAATAGAAACACAAACTGTGAGTGGACTGTGTGTTTTTGTAGATTCACAAGTGGAGACTCTTCTCTTCTGTTGTCCTCGGGTCAATTTTGACCCGGGAGGACAACATGTGTCATTATGTGCTGTCATCAAAAAAATTGAAATGGTTTTAAGACAGTATCCTGACAAAACTACATATTTTCCTCGGATCTCAACTATAGTTAAAATAATAAATAATTTCTTAGTCAGGATACTGTTTTGAAACCATTTCAATTTTTTTGATGACAGCACATAATGACACCTGTTGTCCAGGAGGGTTAACAAAACAGGTTAACATACAGAATGATTTTAAATTGTTGAGTGATAAATGCTTACCCAAAGTCTGGGTAATGCTCCACTAAAGGCTGCAGATGGTTCTTTATGTCCGCTTTGTTTTTCTGTCCGATGATCTCGCACAGCTCGTCTCCTACATGGTACAGCCACTCATGAACCGACTCCTGCATAAGAAACATACAAAACAGAGAAAAGAATAATGAATTCGCTGCTTGTAAGCAACAGTGTGACTGTGTGTCTTGTAATTTTCACTTGATGAATTCGTGCTGCTCATATCTATTATTAAACCCAACATATTAATTTTAAGTATACTGTTATTATTGTGACCATGACTTTAATATGTCACTATCACCAATTAAGAAATATATGCTTGTGCAACAATCCAACTTTATCATCACTACAGATGTTGAAAAAATGTAAACATTGTTGTTTTCCAGACTAAACATGGAAAAAAAAGTTCTTCAGTTATTCAGTTACAATATTGACAGCTAACTTTATTAAATCTGACCAGTTGTGTGACACATCTTTTGAGTTGCATCATGAGAAATGAAGGATCCAAACTGGTTTGCACTGGTCTGTTGTTAGTTCAGAGGCCTATATTATGAAGCATGATTTGGGGTTAGCAAGGTAACTTCAAGTTTAACTCTGGGTTTTCAGTCCTACGATGGTGGTTCACTTCTTACCGGGGTACATCGCCATGGTAACTTAGGCTGAACAGCTAACCTGCTCCAGGTTATCTGTTCCCATAAAAAACAAGTTTGATTTGATTGGACTAAAAAAACAGGTTTGAAAACACCCTAAAAGTCTGGATATCTTGGCCGTCTGTTGTCTTTTTTTTTAAAAATCTCTCTCTTGTCATTTTTCACAACTTTACACCAGATTTTGTTGCAGAAGTTTGCTGCATCAAGACAGCTTATATTCTGAGAAATTATTATCAGCTCCAAATAAATGTCTCCTATCATGTGCGGGCCAAACAGAGAAGATGCTTTCCATGTTGATGGGGAAGTAAAGAGGTCAGTACCATTTCCTCAAACAGTTCAACGAGTTTAGCCCACTGACGACGGATCTTGTTTGCTGCATTCTCGTGTCTCCGGTTCTTGCACGAGAAGTTATTTTTCATCAGCTGGCCAATGTATTCCCTCACCACATGGTAGTGCAAATGGCTCGCAAACTCCTGTTGCAAGAAACACAAAGACACACGCACAGGGAGTGATGTGGCAGAACAACAGGATAGGCACAAAAAAGAAAGGGAAATATAAGTCACACGACCAGCCGCCTGCAGATCATCTGAGCAACACCTTCACTACTTCCACCTATTCTTTTGTCCCATTTGCCCTCTCACTTCGATGTTTTCTGCAATCACAGCATCCATACAAAAACAATGGTGTCTAAATTGATTCATTGGAACTTTTAAGAGGATCACTAGAGAGCATCTAAGGATTTCCTCTGCAGATCTCCAAAGAAATTTCATATCAGTGTGGAAGTTTATATGCAGCTATTTTTTTTGGCTCTTTTATGCTCATTAAGTCAATTTTAAAAACCTCACTAAACCTCATGGCTGCCAGGCATAATGTTTCCTGTTTAGTCTAATCTCAGGATGTGACAAAGGCCATTAAATCTTTGCCCTCAGTTGGGTGCTTTATCAGATTATAGCCGACACTTTTCCAAGTAACCAATCATTTTAATGTTTGGCCGTATTTCCCGTAAGCAAAATGATTTAGCTGGTAAGTTTAAAAAGTTGTGGGAGAGTGCTGGAATCCCCTGACAGCGTTTTCCTGTCTGTCTCTTCCTAACCTGGACGTGTGGAGGCTTCATGAGAGCGCAATGCTGGGAAAGCTGCTCCGTCTGCCTGTAAAGCTGCTCAAAGTCGTCATCGTTGGTGAGCCACTTCCTCGTCATCATTCTCCTCAGGTACGGCTAGAAAACAGCATATGTTCAAAGTGAAAAACATAAAACACATCTCTCAAAAGTCTTAATATTAAAGGGGAGGCACCATGCACATTTACATGTCTATATTTTGAATCTGGGGCTCTACTGGAATATCTTTGCATGATTTACAGTTCAAAAAGCTCCTTATTTATCTTACTGGCCCTTTGTGCAGCTTCTCAGTTCAGCCAGTCAGTTTGGAACTTTGACAACGTTTAACATCCGACATCATATCAATATAAAAATGACAGAAAGTCACAAAAAGCACAATATGTCCCCTAAAATAATGCATTTTCGGTTTTATTTGCCATTAATTTGAGTGATGTTATCCATGTTTTTTTCTTCACAATACCACATTAAGGCTGATCCATAATCCTTGACATTGGAAACAGCAGTTGCCAGAACAATCTCCACTCAATATCCACTTAACTCGCTTGTTTGGGAGCAACATGGTTGCAAGCTTGTCTTTTTGTTATCCATTTTCTGATTTCATAACTATATCATCTATTATTGCATTTCATAAGAAGGTCCCCATTAGCTTCCACTGGGGCAGTTCCTACTATTCCTGTTGTCACAAATATACATAAGACAAGATATATACATTAATAGTTATTAAAGAACAAAGATATAAAATAATAACCTTCATTACAGTTAACTAAAATTTGACAAAAGGTTAAATTAAAGTGATATGAGATTATCAGATTAGGAATGTACCGTACTTTCTTACATTATGTTTCCACATGTCCTTGTACGTAATATTTTGTGATCTTTTACAGTAAAAGCATTGAGCAGTGCTTTCGAAGGGTGGTTGAGGAAAGTAGAATCCTTTTTTCAATTCTCCTTTTAAGAACCACGAAAGCTAATGTTTGCTCTGTGTGAGGAAATGAATCAATGAAAACAGGAATCAGGCTTTCAACTAAAACAACCCGTGTGCATTAACCCAGTTTGACCCACTGGATACTGTACCTTGACGTCTTCTTTGAACCGGTCCTCCAGGCCCTGAGTGAGCCTGGTGATCAGCCCCTTCACCTCTTGTCCGAACCCTTCCACCTGATGTGGACAGGTGTCCCGGTAATCCTCCATGTGCTGCCTGCAGGTGGGAAAAAAAAATCAGGATTAGGGTTAGGGTTAGGGTTAGGGGTTAGGGGTTAGGGCTAGGGCTAGGGTTAGGGTTAGGGGTTAGGGGTTAGGGGTTAGGGGTAGGGTTAGGGTTAGGGTTAGGGGTTAGGGTTAGGGTTAGGGGTTAGGGGTTAGGGCTAGGGCTAGGGTTAGGGTTAGGGTTAGGGTTAGAGACTGACGTTATGAAGTGAAATTTGACTTTTGTTAAACCTGCAATAACAGATTTTTTGGCTACTTGGGGGCAGCAGAAACAAGTTGTGAACAAATCATAATATCACCTTTTAAGATGATATGCTGACTATGTACTTATTTTCACATCTAATAGTTACGGAGCAACATTATCATTCATTTGGAGTCGTGTTTCTGTCCACCTGGTGAATGTAAGTCCAATATTCACACTCTTTTAGCTCTGTTTTTTCTCTCTACCAACTCCTGAGGGAAATATCTGGCTCTTTAACTGCTAAATGCTCCACTATGTTCAGCAGCCATTCTACAGCTAACTGTGTCTGTTTGCTGTTTGATGCTGAGCAGGTAGTGTACAGTGAGTTTTTACAGCTTTTTCTCTGAAAACAGCTGCCTGCTGTGGCCTAAAACAACACTATAAGAGCACTGAGAGTGAACCAAAACAGTAAAGTTGCAGCCAGACAGCTAAACAATGAGCTGAAACTCTCTATAAAGCTCCATAAAACTGAGGGGAGCTGCAGAGTCGCTGATAATTTTCTGTAGGTTTATCACTATGAGCCACGACCAACACATTCTTATTTTATAGTTATTATACAAAATATTGTTTATAGTGATTGGGGGTTTTCTTTGTTTGGTTATTTTAGCAACAGATGTGCTTATATATATCTTTTAGAAATACTCAGTTGTTTTCCCTTCTTAACCTTTTTCACATTGGTTTTCATCTGGTTTGTTTTTCAAAGCCTTACTGGTCAGTCAGTTTTTGCCACCAGACTTCATGTGCTACCTCAAACCAACCTCAAACCATGCTCAAAGCACTTATTGAATGGCGTCTTGTGAATTCATATTTGAAGTTCTCATCTAAAATCTTGCAAAGGGCTCCAGCATAGTCAGGTCTGGCTCTGGGATGATGGAAATGTTTTTGCAGGTATTTGGTCATAAACAAAGTAACTAAGTTGAAATTTTGACCTGATGGTGGCACTAGATGAAATGTTAGAGGATCACTTAAGTTTTTACACGTCATCCTGAATGGAACATCATTTATATATTCTTTATCTGATTGGGCTTTCAGAGGAAATATGCTTATATTGACTTAAATATAAAATGCTCTTTATGAATGTGCAGGTCTTGCATATAGTTTCTTGCATACTGGCCTCTGATTCATTATCATTTTTCTTTGTTTGTGTTTTGTAAACATCATGATTTGGACTATACCCAAAAGAAGAGGTGTGGTTTAAAACTGTAATTATGCTTCTCCGCAGATATGAGTAAACATCTCAAACCTACGCAAACAAACAAAAATAAACTTTGATGAAAACAGGTTTTAAAAAAAAAATAGAAGAAACGTGAACATATCCAAGAGACCCCCCCGTGCACGTTCACCTACCTGCAGCCCCGAGAATCTAGTTCAAGAGGTTAAAAGGTCAAGGGGAGCTTGTGTATGAGACACTATCAAACCACAGATTAGCTTGTGCTTCAAACATCACATGACGGCAAAAAATAGAAAGCAGATATCAAAACTGAAACCACACACACACACACACTGTCTGCGTCACATCCTTGAATGACCTGCCACAGCTCACATCTGCTTCTTGTGTGGCTGACTGAAGCAGCTGCAGTGGTTTTGGTGGTTCAACAGACATGTTATAACTACTTCCCCTCCCCCTTCCCCTCCAACACACGCACACACACACACACACACACACACACATAATACAGCAGCGTCTCTTACTCGCAGCACAGATTCCCAGAAATCATGTGAGGCAACACTCTCTCCAAGGCTGGCACATTCATCCTTTCACTAAATGCAAGTGGCACAACCTCGTTTTAAGGACTGTAACTCGCCTTTGCATGTGAAAGAAAGAGTCTCTTGATCCATTTCATGCTTGTGAAAGAAAGCTTGAATCTTATATAGATGATGCTGGCACTAATGTTTGGAATCTCCCAGAAGAAGACTAAAATAGGTCTGAGATGAATCATCCAAACAAAAGCTCTTCATTCCATCCGGAGTCTGAGCTTTTTAACCTCTTGTTTTCTCCTTTCGATTTTACTAGTGCAGTGCCCACTCAAGACAATGCCTGTTTGGAACGGGACAATTTCTCAACACCTAGAGAGAACAGTGCCCATCCCCTAAACATCTCTCATGCAAACTATCAGTAGACGCTACAATTTACTAATGATTCCTTAACGCCTCACACGCAGGCTATCAGTAGACACTGCAATGTACCGATGCTCCCTAAACGCCTCACACGCAGAATATGGGAGACTACAATTTTGAGTTGAGCTGAAGTTGATCAGATGAACTGTAGTGCCCGTTCAAAACATACCTGAGACATCCTGCATTATGTCTTGAACATACATACAAAGTTCCTGCTCGTGTGAAGAACAGGAATAGAGCTTAACTCTCTAAACTTTTTTATATATTGTAAAGACAGAATTTAAAGTGTTTAAATGATCAAAACAGAAGGATAGGATTTAATAGGATTTAGCACACATCTTCTCATGAAAAACTGGAACTATAAATCCAACAAAGTGCATTTTAAATTGTAATTCTTTGTCAGCATCCTGATTTAAAATCTCATTTCTGCTTCGGGAAACAAACAGTTAACACCACACAGATTCCCGTTGGGTGACTCAGGTGACAGCTTTTTCCTTTCTTTTTTTTTTCAGGAGACTGGAGGCAGGCTGCCAGCTTTGGCAGGGTGATGTTATCGCTGGGCTTTATGGGTTTTTCTAGGAAGTCATGTGACTTACTGTAAAGAGGAAAAGCTGTTGATGTATGTTATCTGATACTCTGCCCAAAGAGGCTGATTGAGAGCGCTGCAGTGGCGACTGAACTCCGCCTCAAACCTGCAGAGGGAAGAAGAGACGAATAAAAGTGAAGTTCATGACTGTATGGAGAACAAGCCTGCAGGGGGTGGACAAAATAATAAGAACATCTAACAATTCAGAAAAAAAAAACATAAAACACACTTAAAGAGACACATTTTACATATTTTGTCATTTGTATTTAAGGGAACAGCCAAGAGATATGGTAACATCTGTAACATCTGCAGATAAATGTATAAATGTCAGTCAGAAATCTGTTTCTTTATGTATTCCACCTTTACTTTGTTAGACGCTGAGACCTTCTGCAAGAAGTGTTTCCTAAACTGTTGAAGTTTTATCACTTTTAGTGAGAAGTGCAAGAAGTGTTGCACATTGTTCTTTGTGCTCCAAGAGATGAAACATCCTTGAGAGGAAACATTTAAGTTTCTTCTGATCTTTCATACTTTTTGGAGAAAAAGATATGAAGTGTGTGGCGTGTATCAGTCATAAATCATGTGAAGGATTAGGAAGGAACATTCTCACATTACTCAACAGGAAAATCACTCAACACTGGTTTTCATACAGAGGGCAGCATCCTGTTCTTGATTTTTGTTTTGTTCTTCTGTGTGGCTTTTCTACCTTCCTCTTCTGATTCTTTAAGTAGATTTCTATATTTTGTAATAGGCTTCACAGAATGCTTTACTTATTCCTCTGGCCTTGTTTGACCTTTAACCTCCTCACTAATACATGAATCATCAGAGGATAAAAATGCTGGATAAAAATGCATGTTGCATATTTTAATAACTAAAAATAAAATTAAAAAATATGTTGCACAGCAGGAAAATTACCAGGATATTAAACATACACATATCACAAAGTTTAAGCATTGTAATTCATGTTACTGGGTGGAAGGCTGTTTAAGAAAGGTGACGGTGAATGATTGAGCTGCCGCTTAAGGTGGACGTTACTCTTAAACTCATACAGTATTCTATTCTATTCTATTCTAATCTATTTTATGAGTATGCGTCAGTCTGTCATTATTTCTGTGTTGCAGCATAAATAAAAAATAAAAAACAAGATACGGAAACTGAAAATATGCAATCAGGAAAGTGATATTTCAGCCAGAAGAGATGAAGACATTAGAAGAGAAGAGGGAGAGGAGGAAGAAGACGACACAAGCTGGCCAATCTGTTGAATCAATTTGTGTGTAATTTAATTATCATCATCACTCATTTAACATCAAATGTCACTTAACAAACAACATCTGTGTTTATGTTAAATGTATAGACTTAAAAATGAACAAAAACTGAAAGCTCAATTTAAATAAAACATGTATTTTTTGGGTCCTGCTGCAGGTTTCAGAGCTTCTTAAGAGCTCTAAATAAACTAATATGCTCCTACAAATGTGTAAGAGTCACTCGTTAATCTACAATCACTTTCTCAAGAGCGTCTTCAGTTACAGTACAATGCTTTAAGGAAACACCTAAGATGGATATTACAGTCGTCTTAGCCTTAAAGGACAAGTTCACAGTTTTTCCAGTGTGTCAGGTGTCCATGTGAACAGTGAAAGAGGTTTTCCTCACTGTAATCATACCTCCTGTTCATACTGGCTATTAAAAGATCCCCTTCAAATGTGCTTTCAATGTAAGTGATGGAGGCCAAAATCCACAGTGTGTCCACACAGTCATTTAAAAGTTGATGTGAAGCTTATATGAGGCTTCAGCAGTCTGAGTTAGTCATATCAAGTGGATATCTGACACATTTACAGCTTTCATTTAGCTTCATATTAGTTTCAGATAAACGTTTAAATACATTTTTGCATAGAAAGAGGACTGTGGATTTTGGCTCCCAAGAAAACCTCTTTCAATGTTCATTTGGGATCCTGACTGTTGTTTTAAGACAGACTTGAATAATAATGAACCCGTCCTTTCAGATGCTTTTGGGAGACAAGGCCCTGTGTTGGTTATATCTTTGTGTCGGTCTACGACGACGGTGCCCAGTTGCATACAGCATCAAAAGATAATTTCAAAAGAAGATTTCTCAGATGGAAATGGGTTGACTAAATTCAAGTTAAGTCATGCTCTGTGTAAGGAAAAGCTTAAAACCTGTTTTGTATTGCACAAACCTCCCTTTCAACATAAAAAGGAAAAGAATTAAAGTGTAATTCTCTTGTATTGTGTGTCTTTTATATCTTTTATGTGTCTCTATTTTTATTTGTTACTGGTGGACAAGTTTTCCTTTCTGGATTATGAAGTGAAAGTCTTTTTCTCTAAAATGTCTTAGTTAAGATTGTCTGTAAAATGTTCACATCAAATGAAAAACATGCAAATTATTCTAACATTCAGTATTTGTACAAATACAGTACACAGTATGTGTTTTTTGTGTTGATATACCTTTTGGGGAACTCTTTCAGCTCTTCGAGGCAAGAAGAAATTACTTCCTGCTCCAGTTGAGCATCAATTACTCGAGAGTTCTTGGCATTTCCTTTCACTTTCTGCAGAGAGAAAACAGCAGCAGACAGAACAGTAAACCTGCAGATCTGTGCTGCCCTCACCTGGCCAAATCACTGCACTGCATCAAGAAAAAAATCCCACTGATGAACAGCATCATCTAAGGTTTTGACTTCTGTAACTTATTTAAATTTCCTTGATTAATTAAAAAAACATGTTCCACATAAAGAATATCACTATAAATATAATGAATATACTAAATAAATAATATTACAGAGCATTCATGAAAAATGAAGTCAAAGGAGGGTAAAGTGTCGTACCGTCCAGATGTCCATGGGAATTTGAGAGATGAGGAAGCCCTCCTCCTTTTCTGGACTCTTTCTGTCCCTCCAGAGCTCGTCATTATCAAGCTCAGTAACTTTGTCCAGCGAAGATCTCATGTCCCCCTTTAGTGACAAACACAAGTAGACGAAAAAGTTTAAAAATTCAATAAAAAATACAAAACATGATTGAGAGTTAATAAATGCTAATAAATGCTGCTTGTTTTAGTTCATCTTTCGCAGCTAAAATTGAACTGTGTTTGCACTCTAGATGTACTCAGTCACAATCACACGAACAATATAATTATTTTCATTGTCATGTCCTACAGTGCCAGTTTAATTCCTCAGTGGAGAAAGTGAATGGTAATGTGAACCTTTACTAATTACATTTATATGTATTTGATATATTTGGTATAATTATGGTTTGGTTTTGTGACTGAAATGTGACCAAATATGACATTTCTTTGTTCTTTTTTTTAGCTAATGCCATATCTTTACAGTAGATAAACTGACGGAAGATTAAAAAAGTGCACTGACCAAACATGTTTGTTGTCTGGTTTTGGATTTCTAACTATCCAGTTTTTTTTATTATTTATTCTGAGGCTCTACTGGAATATCTTTGCATGATTTACAGTTAAAAATTCCTCATTTATCTTATATTGGCCCTTTATGCAGCCCCTGTTTATGCAGCCTCTGTCTGAAACAGGCCGTTTTAGCTCCTGTCTCTTTAAGGCCCGCCTCCTGATGAGTCCACTCTGTTCTGATTGGTCAGCTTCAGGAAGCTTCTACCAGCTCCGGAGGCTACGTAAACAAACTATAGTAGCAGGATTTCACTGCTTTTTCTTGTTCTTTACTCGAAATGGAAACTTCTCAAATACATCCGAACATGTTTGAGCTGAATCAGATCTGAAATATGAGAGTGAACAACGTGAGGAACCTTAGCAACAACAAACAGACGGCCACTGGTGGGCATGTGCAAACAATCTGATGTCATCACGAGGAGGAAGTAGACGTAACTTTGCAAACAAAGCATTCAGAGCAGGTTGAAGCCCTGACTTTTGACTTGCAGGGAGCATTTTACATATGTTCACCTCAAGTTTTGAAACTTTAACCATGTTTAACTTAGATATCTGACATTATAACAGTATATAAATGACAGAAAATCACAAAAAGCATATGTCCGCTTTAACATTTACAACACAAGCACACTATTGATTGATTGTCACATTTTAGTCAGGTATTGTGTTGGTTTAACACGCTCTATCTTTACTCATCTTCTCTCAGAAGTACAAACAAATACCTCAAATGCTTGTGTTCACCAGCATCATACAGCATAACAAAGTTAAACATCAAATGTCTTATCTACTCTAGACATCTTGTTTTCACCTTCGCTCTGCAGCAGTACTTGTCTTTCAGCTGTTTCATGAAGTCGTCCTCCAGCTGGAGATCGGTGCCCTCATCTTTCATCTCCGGCTGCAGGGACAGACATCCCATGATCTTCTCGCTGTTGGGGTGAAACATTGTACATTCAGATAGTTTTCACAACATTTCACGTTGCTGCACATCTGTGGGCACTAAAGAATGCTGCAGACATGTCGCTTCGTGTCGGGGCAAAGAAGAAATCACGATTTAGATTTCACCAAACCTTTGTGATGTTGTACCAGAAAATTTGGGAAACAAAATAGATGAAATTAGTCATGAAATTTAATAGTTGAGTAACAGAATGCATCTTTACTATAAGTTTCATGAAAATCCAATCACCAACAATCACAATTTAGCATGTATTGTAATGAAATGTGTTCTTATGTGTATGAAAATAAATGTCTGTTATAGTAGATTGTATGTGTGACATACCGTACTTCATTAAAAAGTTTTCTTCAAGGATGCTACCTCACATAATCTGTGTGAGAAATGTGGACATGACCTGATTAAAATTTTCCATTTTGGCCTCAAGAGAGTTTTGTGTCTCCTTTTTTTATCAGATCATCTGTTTATTTCGGGGGCATGCACTTCTCCCAAATGTTGTTTTGAGCACAGTTTTTTGGATTGAAGTGGCCTGATTCAACAAATAAAGTCAGTGAGGCTGCATCTTCTTTAACTGCCCCCCCCCACTCATGCCCCCCCACTCATGCTCACGCTGCTGCTGTGGTGGTGTTAGGTATGTTTTCAACATTTCTGTCTGCACCATCTGTGGATACATCTTAAGGTAGGAGGTTGTTTTTTTTAAGACCATAAACATGACAACAAGAAGACAATCAGACCTATTTACTTTCTGGTATGTACATAAACAAACGAGTCATGACTGGCTGAGGATGTGAAATGAATGTCATTCCCTTCTTTCCCTTTCCTTGTTTTTCTGGTGTTAAACTGAAATAAGCCAAAAATGCATAAAACTCTACTAAAACTCTCTTTTATTAGTGTTAGCAAACATGATACCGCTGTGTTGTGCTTGTTGCTTGTGCTTTTGGGCTTCTTCAAGGGATGCTTCAATGACCCCAAACCTCATTAATCATCTCCATTCCACCCCTATTTTGGTGCAAAATCGCCTAAAATGCCCAATTAAAATGGCTGTAGCTCCTGAACCACAGTGACTATATGCATAAACAAGCTCCCAAAGTCACTCTAGGTGATACAGAAAGAGACCAGAAGGTCTTTGAAGTCAGTAGAAACTGAAACATTTTGTCCACCTCAAATAAAAATACAAAGTTTCAGTCTAAATAACTGCCTTGTCTGTAAATATCAGGGCAGCATGAGGCTATAAACTAAATAGCAGTGAATGCCTGTCTAAAATTTGAAGAAGAGAACAGTATGACAATTCTACAGTGTTTTCTTGATGAAAAGGTCCAGGTGGATCCCTAGAAGGATATTTTAGAGTCTCCATATTTTTGTAAACATGAGGTCTTCTTGATTACAGTGAAACCACATGGGGTGTGATGGAGCGAGGAGAGAGGGGGAGATGTCCAGCTGGCAGATGCTGGTGTCCAAGCAAAGTTAAAGAGGTTATTTATGTAGGTCAGGAAAAATGTATCATAACCCAAAGGTAAGGCTGGATTTACAGCTGGGTAAAGCAACAAAACCTCTGGGTTTAATGCATGTCAACTGGTTTTGATACTTTGAAATTTGCAGTTAAAGTACATTAATTTTGGGAGCTTTTGTTGTAGAAGGATGTTGTGTCAAAATCTATTTTTATTTGTTTCTGTTTGCATATTCCTTATAAAGTTTTGCTTTGCCAAATTAAAATGAACTAAGTATTATTTGACATTGACAATAATATGTATCTATGTAATGCACGATGTTGCTAACTGTCAGCTGGTGTGCTGAAGTATGCTCAATGAAGCAAAAGCAAAAAACATCAACAACTAAACACAAACTAAGTATTATTTCAGCACAAAAGTTCTGGTTTCCTTGGATAAAACTGGAACTTGAAGGCAACAGGGTACATACATAGTGAGTAATATGGCCGTGCCCATATAGGAATAAAGGCAAACACTATTAAAATATGACTAATTTACAACATACATCAGCATTTTTATTCATTGATTTTATTGTCAGCAAAACCCATAAAAAGCATAAATAATTTGTTAGTCTGCCTCTAAATACTTTCTGATTCACTACCCTGCCTGTGGCCTTAAGCTACTGGCCCATAAGTCCCTAATGAAGATGTAAATCTCTATATTATTTATATACTTAATTTTTTTTTTCTAAAAAGGCTCTGTAATTTCCCAAAACAGCTGGGCATTACTCAAGCAGTGCGTTTGTTGGGGACTATTTTCAGTGGCGGATGAATCCACATTCCGTGCTTGAATGAGTATTTCTGGCTGCAGGATGGTGTGTGTGGGATTGAGTCAAAATAAATTACAGTGTGTGTGTTCATGTTGATGAGGGAACATGTCACCAAGTGCAACGGTGTGGTTCACTGACGTGTTTTTAATAGTTTTCAGACAAAAATGGAGGTTTTTTTATACTATTTTAGTCACTTTAAAGTACGGTAAAGTAGTTAGCTGGTTATGAAGATATCATGTGACTGTCTCTGAGGGATGCTGGTTGCGTTTTGTTAATTATAATAACCTTGTCATTTATGCAATCTAATCCACACTGAATATATATATTTTATGAACTCTTGCCTTCGTCCACTGACCTCTTGTAGGTGTTGATGATCCAGTTTAGCAAAGCGTGCAGATCCTTTAGCTCCGTCACCTGCGGCTCCACCTTCTTCAGGTGCTGCCCAATAACTCTGTGGTAACTCTTCACGTAGGCGCTGAAGACTCTGAAGCTGGGCGGGTACGACCACTGCAGCTCCTTCTTCACCTTCTCCAAGTCCTCCACGATGGCCTGACCCAGCAGACCCAGGTGGACAGACAGCCAGGAGGATTTCTGCTCCCTCAGCTCCAGGTGAATGCTCTCCACTTTGGCTTGCACCCCATCATCCACCGCTCCCCTCCAGGCCTCCATCCAGCTGCCTGGTAGCCCGCCAGGTTCCTCAGCCCTCTTCTCCTCCTCCTGGATGATGCGAGCCACATGTTCCAGAAGCCCCTTGTTTCTAGAGGGAAGGGAGTTGGAGTCACACACTATGCCACTGATCTTGTTCCTCAGCTCTCGGTAGAGGAGGCTGAGGTCCTTTTCCTTCTTGGCCAGCTCCATGGGCGAGTCCTCGCCGCACCGCTCCTGTTCCTGCTGGAACTCCCGCCGCATTGCAAGCAGGTTCAGGTAAGCCTCCTCCAGCACCTCCATCTCTATCAGCTTGTTGATCTGCATCACTGGGAATAAACAGAGAAAATGGTGAATCTCTCCAAACGGTACAGTAAAGAAATACAAGGAGAAAGGCAGGCCCACACTGTTATTCACAAACTACTTTAAATTTTACGTTATTCATTTGTTCTTATACAGCAACGTAGAATTACTCTTAAAAGACAGAAAAGTAGATAAAGAATAGCAAGGAAACTTAAATGATCAAATTGGAAGTAATCAGTTATCACTCCTCGTTTCACACATAAACTAATGTTCTTTGCTTGAGGCAAGATTTATAAAAGTTCAAACAGTTTCACTGACAAAGTGAACCTTTGTGTATATACACAAGGAGAAAGATCGCTATCGCTGGCTGCGTCTGTTGCCACAACAGAGAAGGATAAAGAGGAGAGTTTAATGTACAGACAGAGAGAGAGATGCAAGGTTGCTCAGGAACATTATCAGAGAAGGTTGCTGTTAGCTTTAAGCTATGAATGTCTTTAAACATACATTTTGAACTAACATTTGAAGTAGTGTACAACTTTTTCTGCACAATCTGAAAACTAATGCAACTAAGGGTTCTTCTTACAGTGAAACCAGGAAACCTAATCCCTAGTCCCTATTTGCTTGATTTCCAAACACTTGTGTAAGATGAAGCACCAAGTAATTATTATTAGTTATACACTAATTACGAGCTGGAATCTAAGTGAATTTGACATAGTGGCCAAACAGTGTAATTACAGCTTCTAGGTCCCTCACGTGATGCACACTGGCCCAAAAAGCATTTTTCCTGCACACAATCACTGGAAAAGGAGCAGCTTCTGAGTGAAATTACTTGTTTTATCATCAAAATTTGATCCATTCAGTTCAATAATATTTGGAAAGTCTAAAAGAACCGCATGATTAAATTATTTTATCCTCATTCAAGTGAGAAAGAAGCCAACCGGAAGTCAATCGGCTCAGCCAGCGGAAATCTCAGACATGCTGAAGAAGGACTCTACTGAGCATGCTCTATGGGCCCAAGTTCAGTAAATACCTCAAAAGTGCCTTTGAGCAAGGCACAAGTGGGAGAGTCTGTACCTGACAGTGGTGTGTGTGGTATTTCAGGCAGTGTGTACATCTCCTCGACCATCTGCAACACCACCTTCTCTTCCTCTTTGTCCACTTTCTTCTCTTCTGCTGACCCTTCAGAGACAGGGTCCAGCGACCACTGCCCACTGGCTTTGTCTTTGCTTAATCTCAGGCTTCGATATAAGGACTTTCCCTTCTCAAAGAAAGAGTCACCAGACTTTACCATATTGGGATCTGTGGATGGAAAGCAAACAGGTTATGTTTAAGTATTTGTGTCTTGACCTTCATATGATGTTTGGTGTTTCCTGTTTTCCTTCCATTTCTGCAGTCAAATGTCAACATTTGTGTTGGGAACTTAAAAGACAGGTTCACAATTTTTCAAGTCTGTCTTAAAACAACAGTCAGGTGTCCATATGAACACTGAAAGAGGTTTTCTTCGCTGTAATCACTCCTCCTGTTAACACTGGCTGGTTAAAAGATCCCGTTCAATTGAAGCTAACTAGTGAAGTTTCAGGAGCAGGACCACACCTCAACCGCACCCTTTCCAGCAATCCCATAAATACTAAGAACACCATATCCTCCTCTTTCGCTCTCGCATTCTGCATCAGAGCCGAGACCGAACACGTCACATCGAGTACATCTTAAAAACTACAAAGATACATACGAAGAGATACCACTCCAAGAACTCCACCATCAACAGCCTATCGCCCTCAACCCTTTCATCATACTGGACAGCTAGTAATGGAAAGTAATGGAAAGTAATGGAAACTTTTCCAAAGTTTCCATTACTTTCACGACCAGCATAACATAACCTTCCTGTCATTCGATCTCATCACTCTGACTTGTTTCATAACCTATGCCCATTCTGTTATGACTGTTAAAACACACACCATCAAGGTCTACCTGAGCGGCATCAGCTTCTTTTTCAACTCATAACTGGCAGTCTGGGCTTGGCTGCAAGCTATCCTCAGATAACTTCACTCCTCAAAGGACTCCTCCATCAAGAACCAGCCAAAAACCCTCAAAAACCCTCAAGCCTACCTTTTTTTAACTCTAAAAAGCCATGTTCCTGCTCGCCTTCTTTGGTTTCGTCAGAAATTCACCTCCTCGACCCTCACCGCCATGCTTGCATTTCAGATCTGTCCCTTTTCTCAGATGACACCATGGTCTTCTACTTAAAGCAAACCAAAACCAACCAATCCGGTCCGCCCACACCCGTCTTCTACTTCAAAATCCAATCACCCCTGAATCCTTTCAAAATCCTGGCAAACTACTTGATATACAGATAATCTCGGAGCACTATAGTGACAGATCTTCTTTTCATCTCTGAATCCGGTCAAGTGGCTACTTGATTCTGGTTCCACCAACACTTCTGCCACATCCTTTCCTTCTCTAGAACATCTCTCATTCATTACTCCTTCAGAATCGGAGCCACCACATCAGCTTCCCGCAATGGAGTTCCAGAAAATTTAATTCAACTTATGGGCCAGTGGTCCTCCCAAACATACCATCGTTACATCCATTCGGATTTCAAAGAGCTGCTCAAGTTCACCTTAAGTAATGAAAGTTTTTGGAGTTCGTCGCTGCCCAGGCGCCACAGCAGATTCCCAACAAAGCTTCCCCACTCCCCACACTGCATACAACAAGCCAGCTAGCGGAGTTCATTCACCATTTTTGTTCTATAAATCACTCAAAGTATCTTGTTGATGGTATGGTCCTTGCTAGTGAAATGTGCTTTCAATGTAAGTGATGGGGGGTCATTTTGTGCAAAAATGCATTTAAAAGTTGATCTGAGGCTTTTATGAGGCTTCAGCAGTCTGAGTTAGTCATATCAAGTGGATATCTGTCACATTTACAGTCTTTTTAGTATCAAATTCTCTCTTTGTGTTTCCTCGGACAGTGTTTCCCTGTTGAGCTGCGGTGGAATGACTTTGGCACTAAAAAGACTGTAACGTTGAAAGATATCTACTTGATTTGACTCATTTGGACGCTGAAGCTTCATATTAGCTTCAGATAAACTTTTAAATACATTTTTGCATAGGAGGAGGCTTGTGGATTTTGGCAATGTAAGTGCATTATGAAGGGATCTTCTAATGGTCAGTATGAACAGGAGGAATGATTATGGCAAAAAAAAAACCTGTTTTAATGTTCATATGGACACCTGACTGTTTTAAGACAGACTTGAAAATTGTGAATCTGTCCTTTAATGTCCAAAATCAGTAAATTAATGGATTATGGTTAGTTTTTATGTGCTGTCACAGAGAATGCAATTAAATGTTTTAAACAGTAAACTACATTTAATCAGTAGTTATCACTTTTCATAACAATGGACATATTGTTAACAGATTTGTCTGATTATCTTTCAGGAGTCTGGCCTGTATGACAGTCTACGGATTCAATATGTGTACTAACAGGTTGTTTCTCATTTTTACTTTACAACTTTGGCTCAAAGTTTGTTATTCAGGGCTACATGATAATTATCTTTTTGGCCCATTTCCCAGCAAACATTTAGATCTGTCAAGAGGAAAAGTACAGGTGTAAATAATAAAAGTAATAATGGATCTGTGCCATTTAACTACCTCACTAAACTATGTTGATGAGCCACAATGCACAATAGAAAATGATGCAGTGTGAGAAGTTACTGTATTATTCTAGCATGTTTTTTGCCATATTTAGTACAATATTACACTACCAAACCACTGCTGAATTGCGTTTACTCATAGTTGGTAATCCTTGCTTAACATTTATTTATCACCCACATCAAAATCCTGAGATTTCGTCCTTTTTCAGGGTTGAATGTGGGGAAATTTTGTTGAACAGAAGGATAATATGACAGTACTTTTCCACTGATAACTGAGTGACAGGTGTTGTTGGGGCAGAAACTACCTCAACCAAGGAAAAGAGCTCCAAGGGCTGAAATCACTCCATATTGACTAAAAAGTCTGTTATTTTCACTGTCCACCATTTTATTTGAGTGTCCGGATTCTGAGTGTGTAAATTTATCCACTATATAGTTCCACAATGGAAAGAAAAAAGCAGTTTTCGTGGCATTTTATAGATGTGAAAATGACCATTGTGCAGCTGACAGTGATAACACAAAATGATGTGTCTATGAGTAACATGGGAGTAGGGTGTAGTTATCTGGTTTGCTGCTAGATAGCATCTGTGCATCAGTGCATTTAGTCACAGTAGCTCGTGATGGCATAACATGCTCGGGCTCCAGTTATGAATATAAATAATAATACGCATATAAGGCAACCCTAATTATAAGACCTGCCCCCTGTTTTTGGAAAAATAACGTTACTTTTTGAATATAACTTGCGTCATAGTATAGTTACATTCTCACACATTCTACCGCCAGGCTTTTGGAAGCAGTCAAAAATTATTTTCTCTGACAGCACAGATGCTGCCTGATTGTCTTATTGAGCTCCTTATCATCTGTCGAGTAGTATTTGGCAGCTTGATATATTCCGTTTCTGCAGAAGACTCTGGATTCGTTTTCATTTCTCATGAATTCATATCCTCCATGGCAGAAAAGCAAGTTACATAAGCCTATAGAAACTGCTACAGGTTAAACTGGACTAACTAAACACTTTCAGTGCCAACTGACTGTAACACACCCACTATAAACAGACTTTAAGACACTCACTAGCAACATTAATGCTACAAACAACCCATAACGTAACACTCTGTGTAGAAGTCGGTTTTACACTGGTACTTTATCTATTTAAAAAGGAATATATGATGTTGTGAATACGTAATTGTCTAGCCGTTAGTGGAGTGTGTATGCAAATTAACCTATTGACCGACATGGTCAAAAATATTCTCAGCGGTTAACCGATTAATGGTTACCTGTTGACATCCCTACTCTGGACACAGTGACAAAAGATGATCACAGGAAATGTTTCCAAGAATGGGGGAAGGTCTGGGACAAGTGTATCACACCTCAAGGAGAATACTTTGAAGGGGATTAGAAAGGTATTGCTGAAAGATTTATAATGATTTTTATTTTACACTTCAATTTTTTGATTACCCCTCATATTACATAGGTAGTAGTGAATGATTAAACAACAGAGGAGTGATTTCAAACACAGCCAAAGAGAAAAGCTGCATATTGTGCCTTTAAAATCACTGTATGGCCAAAAGTGTGTGGACACCCTTTTCCACATGATTTTGGAGTGTTTTTTCAGTTTGGGCCCCTTTGTTCCGATAAAAGCAAATCTTAATGCTTAATGCCCGTGCCCAAAGCCAGGTCAATGGTTTCCCAGTTTAGTGTTGAAGAACTAGAGTGCACAGTGCCCTGACCTCAACCCCATCCAACACCTCTGGGATGAACTGGAACGCCGACTGTGAGCCAGGTCTTATAACCCAACATCAGTGTTGGACCTCATTAATGCTCTTGTGGCTGAAGGAGAGCAAATCTCTGCAGCCAGGTGCATAAAATCTGGAGGAAAACCTTCCCAGAAGAGCAGAGGCTGTTATAGCAGCAGACTAATGCCCAAAGTTTTAGAATGAGGTGTTCAACAGTCACATATGGGTGTAAAGTTCAAGTGTCCACCATCAACACCATAGACATGCAGTCTATAAAAGAAATCATTTCAAATCATTTCAAAGTTACATGGGTTTAAATATAGAAAATATTAACATTAGCAGCCACAAGTCCTCTTAATCTGAAATATCACAGGATCAATTCTGATAAAAGTCAATGTACAACTTATTTAAATGGTAGTTATACCTGTCTTCGGACGTGGCAAAGATTTGTATTTCTTTGGCGTACCATCCGTCTCGTCTCCCATGTTTTTCAGAGGAGAGGTCACCGGAGTGCCGTCGCTCAGACCTGACAGACAGGCAGAAAGAGAGAAAGAGAGAGAGAGACATGTGACAGCAGCAGAACATTTCTCAGTTAACTTGTTTCATTGTTCCTTGTTTCACAATCATATCTATATTTGTCAGTATGAGAAAAAAATCGAGCTCATTCCTTGGACTCGATCCAGTTTTATATTTCTGTATGTGTGCGTGACTTGGCAGTTCATTGTCCTTACAGTGACCTTATACTAAACTAACTGAGGAATGCAGATATTAAGTCCTGATGAAAACCGACTAGTGTGGCTCGATTCCAAGGAAAGATGCATGTAAAAGTGAAAGTCACCAGTAGAGTCTCTCCTGATTACTACTGACAAAGAAAATGATTTAAAGGAAACTGTGAGACTTACCGTAAATGAAATAAACTACAGTAACCTTGCTGAGTGCTACAGACATTTCGAAATGTCAATAAACGCTGAGCACATGCTGTCTGTCAAAGGAAAGGGAAATCCCACCCTAAAACACTTCAACATAATCTAAAATCTTGGGACTTTCCTGCATCTATCTGGTGTATTTTTCTACATCTTTCAGACAGCTGTTGTATCCAGACAATCTCTAACAAGCTGACTTTTTTTTACTGCAAGACTCAAGTCTGGAAAACATCTGTTTTAGTATAAATTGAGTCTTCCTGGTTTTGGACCAATCAGCCAATGTTTAGATGATGAAGTGATTCTCTGTACTCCTGAGCTTTGCTACTAGCTATTAAAACAAGGCAACATGGATCCAAATAAAGCAAGATTCTACATCTATTGGCCTGTTTCTAAAATGTATTGAGAAACTGATTTAACTGGATAGTGGATCCCTAGGGGTCAATAACCCCCTGAAGGCACCTTTAGACTGTGTGAAAACGACAATTGTGTGAGTTTATCAGCACATTATCAGCTCACATCATCCATCGGCATCACTCTCATGTTTTGAAATGCAGCAAAGCAAAGAAGGTTTTCTTTCCACAAAACTCTCTTCTTCGTTCCACCTTAGATTTGGTTTGTGTGTGTGTGCTTTTTCCCTAAACTTTATGCAAAACTGTGTATTCTTCATTGTTTCATGTACTATTCTGACTGGTTTGTCCATCATTTTATCCTAAATTTCTGGCAGGATTTTGCCTCAGCCTGTCTTTGATTATCAAAACTCCAAATCCATCATCAGATTTTACCACATTTCTCTCACCACTGTCAACTTTTCTCTTAGACAGCCCAAAATCATGCAGTGTAAAGATAATCATCGAGAAAAGAAGACCCTGCTGCACAAAAAGTATATTCCATTTTTCCTTCAGTGCTTGCTTTCTTTTGAAAGACTGGATAGTTTAACCTCTAAAAATCACTTAAATTAAACAGTCTGAGAGGAGAGGATCTTCCCTTCGAAGTAGCCATAGCTTCATTTAAAAGTGTAAGGAGCCCAAATGTTTCAGACCAGTGATGGACGAGAAAATTGACAACATTACAATAGCAACAGACATGATTTCCAGATAGAGAAAGACTGTTAACCAGTGACTGTTTATAAAGATGGACGACGGATCTCCACTTCCTACTGCTAAGCAAAAGTGAAGCCAAAATATCTTGTTTCCAGGAGCCGCTATCTTGCTTGTGTGACGTTGTTTGAAGCCAGAGTCGGCGCAATAGAGTCGGGTGGCAGGATGACAGCCCGAGGGACACCTTTTTTTTTCCTAGGATGGTAAAGTCATGACCCACCCTTCTCTGCCTCTGATTGGCTAGTGCTTGTTGACCTCATTTGGTTGGGTTGGTTAGGTTTAAGGATGAGGAATGAGACTGATTACGGTTAGGGTAAGAATATCAGAGGGACGCCTTTTCATATTGTCAAATAACCAATTAGAAACAAATTTACAAGGAAAATGAGCACTTGGACAAACATCAACATGATCAGAACGACTTAAAATGACAGAAACAATCCTGAGATTATTCCTGAGATTTAAGTGACCATTTTTCCCATTTTTTGACTATATTATATTAACAGTAAGAAAATCTTTTGTAGGTTTTTAGAAAATCATGTTTGTATTTCTCAAAATCGCTGTTACAGGTATAGAAACATTTCAAACAATACTCAGACCTATTAAAGAATCAAAGACTTTCTGTCTGAAGCTGCCATTGTGCCTCCAACAATCATGCAAATAAAAATCCGCTGTAGGGGAGACGTTTAATGACACTCGATTTTATCTGAACTAGAAAAACTTGCTCTCCTTTGCTTTTATGCCCACACTATTGCTCTTTCAACCTACACATATAGCATCACCCACAGCCGAGTGGAACAAGTTCACATACTCTCTGGTGGGTGTTAAAAAGAATTCTGGGAATTGTAGGCACTTAACTAACTAAAGCAGGTAATTTGATACGCAAAACGTCAGATGTTTGACAATATTTCTCTTAAAAAGAACAAAATGTTTCCACATAAGTAAGCTCTTCTTTGTAGCTTGGTGAGTTAGAAGTTAAATGCCCACTGATGTCATACACGCTGAAAATTAAATCACTCCTTTAATGCTGTAAGGCGCTTTAAATGTATGCAAACCAAACAGCTTGCGGTGCCTTTTCGGTAAGATAAGCCAAATCTCACCTTGCGTTTCCTCTATTTCTGACCTTGGGAGGTCACATTAAAGCACCTGCCGGCAAATCCCATTTCACAGCAGATTTCATGTTGATACTCACTTGGTGACGAAGGAGTTTGTGGACGCTTTGACGCCAACCCATTGCCGGGTGAGTCTGCTGTGGTTGTGACCTTTGACCCCTTGCCCCCAGATGAGAGCGGACTCCTCTCTGCCGCACGTCGGATGTTTTTTCGGAACGACTGCATCACACCCAGCGTCTGCTTCATCTTAGTTGGCGTCTTCTCCATGCTGCTGATGGACGCTCGATCCTCATCGTGGTTTTCTGTAGATCTGTCCATCACTTGTGACATCTCATCCCACTAACGTAACATCCAGCTGCAAGGAAAATGGCATCAAGGGAAAAGGTTGAAACCAACAAAAGAAACTGCACTCTGTCTGCCCTCTGAGAAGTGTGTGTGCAACAAGCTAAGGTGTGTTTTTGGTTATTGTGGCTCCAATCAGCACAGACAGGCGGAGCAGCTTTGTTTACTGATAACATGACCGCCTACCTGTGCAGTTCTTGTCAATACAAGAAAATGAAACTGGAAATCTGTTGCAACAGCAGCTACATGCTGTGCTGTCTTGTGTAGTATAAAGATTCACTTGTAGGGCTGAAACTAACGAGTATTTCTTCAATTTATCGATTAATCTTTTCGTTAGAAAATAGAGAAAAATACCCCAGTGGAGCCCAAGTGATGCTTTAAATGTCTTGGTTTGTTTGATCAACAGTTTACTGTCATATACGACACATACAAGCTTCAAATCCTAACAATTGAGAAGCTGTAACAAGTAAATATTTTAAAAGATTATTCAATTATCAAAATAGTTGGCGATTAATTTTTGGTTGATGGACTAATGTATTAATCAACTAATTGTTCCAGCTCTATTCATTTGATTCATCCAACATTTTACAACTTTAACCTCTTAAAATCATTCTTACCCTTACTATTTCCCTCTAATTAGCTTAAAGATCTTATTTTACTTTTTCTGACAGGAAGTATTAAACACAAGACTGCATGTTTTTTTTGTTGTTTGTTTGTTGTTTTTTATGGCAACTATTTAAATGTTCAAATAATTGTTGTAGTCAAAAGCAAAAATTTGCTGTTTTCAGCCTCACAGATGTGAGGATTTGAAGTTTTGCTGTGTCATACATGATTTAAACTGAATATATTTGTTTTGGACTGTTGATCAGATAAAACAAGACATTTAAAGACATCACCATGAGCTCTAAGAAATTATAAGTGGCTTTTTCTGTATTTCTAACACTATAATTTGCAGATTAACCGATAATAAAATAATCACCCCAGTGAAGAGCTTAAAGGGCCAGTTCACTCAAATTACAAAACGATAACTAAAACCAAAAGTAGGACTGCAACTAGCAATTATTTTCATTATCAATTAATCTGTTGATTATTTTCTCCAATGATCAATTAGTCGTTTGGTCTATAAAATGTCAGAAAGTGGTGTAAAAAGTCAATCACGGATTCCTGAAGCCCAAGATGACGTCCTCAGATGTCTTATTTTGTTTGACCAACAGTCCACGATCCAAAGATATTCAGAAAAAAATGCGATTTAAGAAATTGTTGTTACTTTTTGTAAATATCAATAAAGTCAAAGTAGCTTCTTTGTTCGAATGACGGCAAACAAGGAAGTGACTAAAATACTTTCAGTTGTGCTTCCCACCTGGATTTGTAAGCATATTTTACTGGTAATTTAAGGTTTTATCATTGTAAAAAATACAAAATCTTCAGTGTTTATGTGAGAGTTTAAAATAGGAGATGAAAGTTTTTTAGGCTACATATATACATTCAAAATCACAATATGCAGGAAAATTTGTCTTTTCCTACACAGTTGCCCATTTTTGTCAGAGTCAGTATTAATTTTTTTCTTATTTTTTCTTATTCATTCATTGTCTTTTATCTATGCTTCTATTTCTTGATTGCAATGAAATTAATTCTAATTTGTAATTGCACTGTTGATTTTCTGTGTTTATGTCTGTGAAGCACTTTGTAAACTTGTTTTGAAAAGTGCTATATAAATAAAGTGTATTATTACTATTATTATTATTATTATTATTATTATTATTATTAGAATATAAATTAAATTAGCCAACATTAGCCAGGACATTACTTTTCAATTTAAGCTAATTTAATTTACATTCAATCTCTCATTAATTACTAGGAAATTTCCACCATATTGGACTATGTAACAGTCTCTATAGTATAGTAAGTCATAATGCAACACATAACAATAGTGTAAATCTTGGTAGGGATTACAGTGATATCATATCCTTTGTATATAATATCATTATTATACTATATTACTAATGTATGAGCCTATCAATCATGCTTTATGACAAAAAACTATGGCACAAGCCCACAGAAAAGTCACTTATCTGTTGGATAAATGCCAAACAACCTGATGTCTGAGCACCATTGTTGTCACTGAGCAACCAAAACTTAACACTACGACTGAAGCAGAACCGTCTGTATAGTCTCTGTATGTTTGGTCGTAAAGATAAATATTTAACCAGTGCACACAGACACATAGTAAAGGAGTTACAGAGAGGGTATTCAGAAAAAGTGTCGACTTACCTGCACAGCTCAGGTAGAAAATGACTCTCCTTTTGCTCTTTTATTACGCGCTCTCTCCACCTGCTTTCACTTTCTGTAACCTACCTGACTGGTAAAGTCACTTTGAGATATATTTAAAAAGGGGGAATTACCGCTCGCTGTCAGTTGACAGAGACGAGGCTGAAAACTGGGTAGAAGAAAATTTGAAAAAGTAGAGCAGTCAAGACATGTCAAGTCAGGACATTACCTTCCTGCCTTCTGCTATGATTAAAAAGGAGAGAGGATGAGTTAATGATTACACAAATCAACTGAAGGGGGTGTGTTGTTCACAGCGCTGGAGGACTTCAGACTGTTTCTTTTACAAGCTGTGTTCATTATTTTTCTGCTCTTTCTAAAGTCCTGATCAGTTTACAGGTAGTTTTCTTTCCCCTTCTTTTCTTTTTTTTTCTTACCTGGAATGTGGCGTTAAAGCATGTGTGCTGCCTGTGTGCTCCAGGAAAACTCATATTCAGTGGTGGAAAAAGGTACTTGTGTTGTTTATTCACACTAAGTAAAAGCATTGTAGAAATACTCTAGCATTTGTTAAAATTACATGTTAAGCCCCTTTTCCACCAAAAGTTAACAAATTAAAAACAATCAAAAATCCAACAATAACATCTTATACATCTAATAAAGACAACTACTCAGACAATTCTGTAAAAAGCCAGTGAACAAACTTGCAAACAAACAAAAAAACAAAATAAAAACCAGCATACACACATTACAGAGGGGTTAGTCTCTGTAAGTAATAAATTACTACCTTACTGTAGCAAGTGGGTAAATGTGTCTCACTATATGGACAAGAGTCACCATATTGAGTTGTACTTTTACAACAACACTGTCTCTCCACTGACACAAAATCAACTTTTTCGCAACAGCAAACAGGCTTAATACAAACTTTTTTTCCATCCATCCATTTTCCACCACATATCCAGGACCGGGCATCACACTGAGCAAGGAAACCCAGATATCCGTCATCCAGCTCCTCCTGTGGGATCCCAAGGTGTTTCCTACTCTGAGCCTCTCCCTGCATGTCTGAGCTTCTCACCCTGTCTCTAAGGCTGAGCCCAGACATTCTGCAGCTGAAACTCATTTTGGCCGCCTGTATCCGCAATCTCATTCTTTCAGTCACTACCCAAAGCTCATGACCCTAGTTGAGGGTTGGGATGTAGACTGACTGGTAGATCGAGAGCTTTACCTTCCTCTTCACCAAAATGGTCCGGTACAACGCCTGCATTACCTTTGTCACAGTACAAATTTTCTGCAATACATCAATCCAAAACATTTCAACAGTAACACATTTCCATCACATACATACTACAGATATGACCCTTTATTAGATGCCAAAGGACTGGTATACAGGTGGCAGAGGGTTGGTTTAAGGCCAAACAGCACTTGAGAAATATGTATTTAAAGTGTAAAAATTCTAAGTATTTCTGCAGTAAAATATCCCCACTGACTGATATATTATTATACAGTATATTATTAGATTATTAACACTGAAGCATCAATGTGTAAGCAGCATGTTAGTGTTGTAGCTGCTGGAGGTGGAGCTGGTTTGATCTAGTTTGATCTGTCTGCCTGTCTGTGCTTTGTCAGGTCAGGTCAAAGTGTGCCTTGGCTGTAATGACAATAAAAGACAACATGATAACAGGGACTGTCATGCCGTTTATGTCCACTGGAGGGTGACATGTGCCATATTTATCTCTGGAGATGGCCCAAAAATTATTGTACAGCTTTTTTTTTTTTAATTGCCAGAAACATTACTTTTGATAGAAACATAAAGATTTGTATTTTTAACTGCAGTCTGACATCTGCTGCATCTCCACGGTCGAGGAAACTGAGAGAGAGATCATCAGCATTGAATATTTCTGGTGCTGATAAGTGGCATCGTGACCAACTGCTCCATTTTGTGTGTGTGTGTGTGTGTGTGTGTTAGAGAGACAGAGAATGTGTGTGTGTGACACGAAGTGAGAGGATCATACTGGAGATATACAGACATGAAACTAGAGTCAGCTCAACTTATCACATCCTGTTTTATCCATCATCTCATCCATCGTCCTGTTTTCAGTCACAACACTCACATCAAGGTTTTAAACTATTTATTACAACAATATGCATTTTATGTTTTTTTTCTTGCTCGTGGTTCTTCATCATGTGATGCTCTGGAGCAAATGTGAGCAAGCGTGACACACATAACTAAATGCTAATACAAGAGGAGGCTGGGGAGGTGGAGAGTTTAGCAGCGAGGATGCAGAGCTCAGTGCTGTTATATGCAGACTAAATGAGCACAAAATGTTTATATGGACAGCCTGTGGAGATAGATACTGCAGCTGCTGAACATACATGATTGGAGGAACATTTGACTATAAAATGACTTCCGTGCCTGCCTGAATTATTTCCAGTTCTTCTCCGTCTTCATTATCTGATTATATCCCAAACTGTAGGTGATACCTTACAAAAGATGTGCATGTTAAATATTATTCTTCATATGTCCCTTATAACAAAAAGCACATATTAAATAAGTGTTTTCACCTGTGAGGTATGAAATTTCACATGGAAAATAATGAATTAGTTTTTATTTACATGTCATGCCAAACATTTCTATAGATATTGCTATTCATAAAACATCAAATAAACAAATAAATTAATAAATAACATGCATCTTTCTGAACAAATGTACAAAACCAGAATAAAAAACAGCAAAAGTCACAGCATTATTGGTAAATTTGTATAATTTCAAATAACATATTCATGCAAAAAAAAAAAAAAAAATCATATGAGTTGTACACCGAATAGCAGAAGGAAGAAAATAAATCCTGCAAGCCTGACGTTTCTCCACATAAAGGACTTTTTTCTCTCCTCACAGATTTTCACTGAGTAATTGGCAGATTTAAATGTTTTATATGTGAACAGCCAACTCAGTCTTTGTGCATCATCCATATTTACAAAATCAATTTCTGTTTTTAATCTTACTAAACAAAGCATTGCATAGTTCCCAGTAAAAAGAAAAAAAAGGGAAAAAAAAAGCACAACAGAAAACAAAATGAGATCTGGAAAACCAAATGTGCCAATATTAAATTAATTTTACAAGCGAAATGCTTGGAAAACATGTAGAAACATGTTCCAAATGTAATAAACATGAGATGTGATGAATTCAAATGTATTCAGACTTATTTTTGTGTTTGGAATGTTTGAAATTTCTTATATTTTTGTATTTGGAACATATTGATACACCAGATGGACAAGGAGGTTGATCACACTGTTCGTCGTTTCAGTTACTACAGATATTTTGATTTTTTTTACCCCACGGTGAAAACTGCTCACTGATTCAACCCAGTATAACCAACATGAATTCAATGTGAACACAGCTACAAACTACAAACTTTTATCCTCTTAATATGCACCCTGTTCTTAAACCCTTTTAATTCGAGCCTCCTCTGAAAGAATTACTCAAAGTGACACTAAGCCACTGCACCGAGGCACAAAAATGGTAAAATGTACATTTTTAAAAATATTTTGAATGGAAATGTTTCCCTGCAGCTATAAGCAGTCAACTCAGAAACACGATGTAACCACAAGACTGAAAAAATCCTGACTCAAATGTGACGATGTTAGTACTAAAATAGTTTTTTTCTAAGGCTATGTCTGTGGTTAACACAGATGGAATTAAGATGGAGTCTTAGCAAGTTTTAACAGACAGCTTTCTTGAGATAATTAACACACACTGACGTTAGCAAATAGGATGTAAGAACATGACTTTACACCTTTTAATAAATACCATTAATACTGTAAATTGCATTCTACAATGTTTCTTCGATATGACATTTAATTTGGACCCTTAATAACTAAATGGGTGAAAACTCAAATTGCTTTAATCGACTGGCTGTACTGTATTTTATCTATTTAATGTTGTCTAGTCAAAAGTCCTTCCTTTTTTTGACAATTATATCTGGGTGTTAAAAGGCCACTGTGTGACGAGACAGTTACTATCCATTCATCTGTTTATCCTTTTCTTTTTCTATTATTCTTCACATTCACCAAGGAAGCATCCACTTCCTTCTTTTACAGTATGGCCGGTTTTGCCAACGGTCCAGTGATTTCCACGGCGCTGCTTAACTCAGCAGCAGCTCTGCCACACAATGGCTGCCTTTGAGCGCAGGCTTCAGATTAGTGTTGCATAATGTAGGGAAAGCTGTGGCGTGAGCAGTGTGTTATTGTGTGTGTGAGCACAGATGTCCATGAGCTTAGACCGTGTTGCAGGTTCAATTATGCTGCAGGGCTATAAAACCCTGACTGTCAAACTGAGGAAATGTAATTGAGATTATTTGATAATGGTCGTCGTGCTGTTGTATTGTGTGGAGCAAAGGGAGCAAATTACCAACATGTTATCCTCTCCTTCCAGATATTGATTCTGTTTTTTGTTTTTTTTTTCATTCAGACAGCAGGATTTAAATGAACTCAGTTTGTGTTCATTCATTTCTTTGCATTTCGTTACCACAGATCCAGCGTGGGCATGGCAGATAACTGTAGAACTGTAGCTAAAAGGTTTAAATGTATTGGGGTGTGCTAACCTGCTCTATGTTACATTATCTTGTTAAGCAACATTATGCTAAAACTCTATTATATGCTAAGCTGTGCTAAAGAAAATAATGCTATGTTATGCTATGCTATGCATTGCTACATGTGTTTTTATGTTATATCATGTTATGTTATGCTGTTATTTTATCTGTTTATCTATTTCGTTATCTTACGTTATGTTGTTATGTATATCATTTTATGTTATGTTGTGTCATGTTATGCTATGTGATGTGATGTTATCTATATTATGTTGTATTGTTGTGCTATGTTATGCTGTTATGTTCTCTATGTATGTATGTTATGTTATTTTGATATTTTATGTTATTTTATGTTATGTTGTGTCATGTTATGCTACTGTATGTGATCTATGTTATGTTGTGTCACATTATGTTATATTCTTATGTACTGTATGTATCTATGTTGTTATTTTGTTATTTTATGTTATGTTGTGTTATGTTATGTTATGTTATGTTATGTATGTTATGTTATGTATTTTATGTTATGTTATGTTATGTTATGTTATGTTATGTTATGTTATGTTATGTTATGTTATGTTATGTCATGTCATGTTATGTTATGTATTTTATGTTATATTATTTTGTTATTTTATATTATGTTGTGTTATGTTATGTATGTTATGTTATGTATATTATGTTATGTTATTTTGTTATGTTATGTTATGTTATGTTATGTTATGTATGTTATGTTATGTTATATTATTTTGTTATTTTATGTTATGTTGTGTTATGTTATGTTATGTATGTTATGTTATGTTATGTATGTTATGTTAAGTATGTTATGTTATGTATGTTATGTATGTTATGTTATGTTATGTTGTGTTATGTTATGTTAAGTATGTTATGTTAAGTATGTTATGTATGTTATGTTATGTTATGTATGTTATGTTATGTATGTTATGTTAAGTATGTTATGTATGTTATGTTGTGTTATGTTATGTTAAGTATGTTATGTATGTTATGTTATGTATATTATGTATATTATGTTATGTTATTTTGTTATTTTATGTTATGTTGTGTTATTTTATGTTATGTTGCGTTATGTTATGTTAAGTATGTTATGTATGTTATGTTATGTTATTTTGTTATCTTATGTTATGTATGTTAAGTATGTTATGTTACGTTATGTTATGTTAAGTATGTTATGTATGTTATGTTAAGTATGTTATGTATGTTATGTTATGTATGTTATGTTATGTTATTTTGTTATTTTATGTTATGTTATTTTTTATTTTATGTTATGTTGTGTTATGTTATGTTATGTATGTTATGTTATTTTGTTATTTTATGTTATGTTGTGTTATGTTATGTTATGTTATGTATGTTATGTTATTTTATTATTTTATGTTACGTTGTGTTATGTTATGTTATGTATATTATTTTGTTAGTTAATGTTATGTTGTGTTATGTTATGTTATGTTAAGTATGTTATGTATGTTATGTTATTTTATGTTATGTTATGTTAGGTATGTTATGTATGTTATGTTATGTTATGTTATGTTATGTTATGTTATGTTATGTTATGTTAGTATATTATGTTATGTTATTTTATTATTTTATGTTATGTTGTGTCATGTTATGCTACTGTATGTGATCTATGTTATGTTGTGTCACATTATGTTATATTCTTATGTACTGTATGTATCTATGTTGTTATTTTGTTATTTTATGTTATGTTGTGTTATGTTATGTTATGTTATGTATGATATGTTATGTATGTTATGTATTTTATGTTATGTTATGTATTTTATGTTATGTTATATTATTTTGTTATTTTATTTTATATTATGTTGTGTTATGTTATGTATGTTATGTTATGTATATTATGTTATGTTATTTTATTTTATGTTATGTTGTGTTATGTTATGTTATGTTAAGTATGTTATGTTATGTTATGTTATGTCATGTTATGTCATGTATTTTATGTTATGTTATATTATTTTGTTATTTTATGTTATGTTGTGTTATGTTATGTTATGTATGTTATGTATGTTATGTTATGTTATGTTATGTATGTTATGTATGTTATGTTAAGTATGTTATGTTATGTATGTTATGTTAGGTATGTTAGGTATGTCATGTTATGTATGTTATGTTATGTTATGTTATGTTATGTTATGTTATGTATGTTGTGTATGTTGTGTTATGTTAGGTATGTTATGTATGTTATGTTATGTTATGTTATGTTATGTTATGTTATGTTATGTTATGTTATGTTATGTATGTTATGTTAAGTTTGTTATGTATGTTGTGTTATGTTAGGTATGTTATGTATGTTATGTTGTGTTATGTTATGTTAAGTATGTTATGTATATTATGTTATGTATATTATGTATATTATGTTATGTTATTTTGTTATTTTATGTTATGTTGTGTTATGTTATGTTATCTTATGTTATGTATGTTAAGTATGTTATGTTATGTATATTATTTTATTAATTTATGTTACGTTGTGTTATGTTACGTTATGTATATTATTTTGTTATTTTATGTTATGTTGTGTTATGTTATGTTGTGTTATGTTATGTTATGTTATGTTAAGTATGTTATGTATGTTATGTTATTTTATGTTATGTTATGTTAGGTATGTTATGTATGTTAAGTATATAATGTTATGTTATTTTATTATTTTATGTTATGTTGTGTTATGTTATGTTATGTTAAGTATGTTATGTTATGTTATGTTATGTTATGTCATGTTATGTTATGTATTTTATGTTATGTTATATTATTTTGTTATTTTATGTTATGTTGTGTTATGTTATGTTATGTTATGTATGTTATGTATGTTATGTTATGTTATGTCATGTTATGTTATGTATTTTATGTTATGTTATATTATTTTGTTATTTTATGTTATGTTGTGTTATGTTATGTTATGTTATGTATGTTATGTATGTTATGTTATGTTATGTTATGTTATGTATGTTATGTATGTTATGTATGTTATGTTAAGTATGTTATGTTAGGTATGTTAGGTATGTCATGTTATGTATGTTATGTTATGTTATGTTATGTTATGTTATGTTATGTTATGTTATGTATGTTGTGTATGTTGTGTTATGTTAGGTATGTTATGTATGTTATGTTATGTTATGTTATGTATGTTATGTTAAGTTTGTTATGTATGTTGTGTTATGTTAGGTATGTTATGTATGTTATGTTGTGTTATGTTATGTTAAGTATGTTATGTATGTTATGTTATGTATATTATGTATATTATGTTATGTTATTTTGTTATTTTATGTTATGTTGTGTTATGTTATGTTATCTTATGTTATGTATGTTAAGTATGTTATGTTATGTATATTATTTTATTAATTTATGTTACGTTGTGTTATGTTACGTTATGTATATTATTTTGTTATTTTATGTTATGTTGTGTTATGTTATGTTGTGTTATGTTATGTTATGTTATGTTAAGTATGTTATGTATGTTATGTTATTTTATGTTATGTTATGTTAGGTATGTTATGTATGTTAAGTATATAATGTTATGTTATTTTATTATTTTATGTTATGTTGTGTTATGTTATGTTATGTTAAGTATGTTATGTTATGTTATGTTATGTTATGTCATGTTATGTTATGTATTTTATGTTATGTTATATTATTTTGTTATTTTATGTTATGTTGTGTTATGTTATGTTATGTTATGTATGTTATGTATGTTATGTTATGTTATGTTATGTTATGTATGTTATGTATGTTATGTATGTTATGTTAAGTATGTTATGTTAGGTATGTTAGGTATGTCATGTTATGTATGTTATGTTATGTTATGTTATGTTATGTTATGTTATGTTATGTATGTTGTGTATGTTGTGTTATGTTAGGTATGTTATGTATGTTATGTTATGTTATGTTATGTATGTTATGTTAAGTTTGTTATGTATGTTGTGTTATGTTAGGTATGTTATGTATGTTATGTTGTGTTATGTTATGTTAAGTATGTTATGTATGTTATGTTATGTATATTATGTATATTATGTTATGTTATTTTGTTATTTTATGTTATGTTGTGTTATGTTATGTTATCTTATGTTATGTATGTTAAGTATGTTATGTTATGTTAAGTATGTCATGTTATGTTATTTTTTTATTTTATGTTATGTTGTTTTATGTTATGTTATGTATGTTATGTTATTTTTTATTTTATGTTATGTTATGTTATGTTATGTTATGTTATGTTATGTTATGTATGTTATGTTATTTTGTTATTTTATGTTACATTGTGTTATGTATGTTATGTTATTTTTTTATTTTATGTTATGTTATGTTATGTCATGTTATGTTATGTTATGTTATGTTATGTTATGTTATGTTATGTTATGTTATGTTATGTTATGTTATGTTATGTCTTGTCATGTAATCCTGTCTGTTACATGTTACCAGGGGTTATAATATGATTATGATTAGGTTATGTACTGTAGTTTAAGGTATATTAAGATCCATTACATCATACATTATGTTATGATGTGTTGCATTTTATGATATATTTGTTTTATTGTCATGTTAGAACATGATATGATACATTACCTTACATCAAGTTACTCCACTATCAGGTTAGGTTGTGTAAAAATAACACTATGATTTGCTCTACTGTGTTCGGTTGCAATATTTAGCTGTTACTCTCTCAGTCCCAGTTGCACACACACAGAAACATATACCACCCACATCACTGTGTTGTGTCACCTTGTGCCCATGGGCAGCCCTGGAGTGCAGAGTAAAGCATGAATCTTGATGCTGGTATTAAAATGCACTGACAGTGATAGCTCAGTGCTCATACAGCCTTAAAACTCCCAACACTAAAATAACACAGAGTTGCTGTTGCTATTTGGACATAATATTGTGCGTGAAAATGACACAGTCGACCTATGGAAATAAATTCCCTTCATGTCTGCCGGTTGTCCGACAGGTGACCCAGACAGCTCTGAGGTGTTCTTCCTGTCAATCACACAGTCACACCAGACAGGAAATCAACTGTCGGAGCTGCACATCTATTGTTGGTCAGGTCTCATCACTGCTTCACTGCACATGAAGCTTTGGCTTCTGCAGATACGGCACGTCAGGTTTGAACTCTGCTCTTTGGAGACAAGTGAACCAGGATAATCAACTGGACCAAGCTGCACACTGTGCTGAATGTCTCCATACTTTAAAATAATCCAGGAAGGCCTATTAACTGTGTATATTCCATTTATGCATTTATTTCTACCCATCTTTTCTCCCTCATCTGCATCGCCTTCATTGAAATTTATTTTTCACCCCAGTTTATATGAATCAGCCCTCTGGGAACAGGTGGTCACAGATTGTGCATGTTTATGTAAATGAAGGCTAGATTGTCTGAAGACCTATAATATTCCCAGACTGTCTACCACCATCATTTATCAGCTTTTTATTCTTTCCCCAGAACGCTGTGACAACAATGTCCCGCCAACCTTCCCATCAACTTGCCCCGGGAGCATTTCCGCTGTGTTCAAGCTGTCAGGCTGTCTGTCTATCAGTGTTTTTGCTGCAGAGCCTGTTTATCTGTTTATTATCACAGCGACTGACTCTCTGTGGTTATGCATCTCTGTTATTGTTGTCATAACGCTGTTCAGGGTCAAGGGGTCATTTTTGTGATAAATAAAAAATAAAAAACTAACTCATCAACTCAAATTAAATCAAGAAGTTTAGGGGAAATGGGAAGAAATTTCAGTTTTTGCTGCAAACCAAATTTGAGTTTTGAAAGCCAAGGTAGGGAAGCCGCACACTCATAACTCTGATGAATTTATTTAAAAGATAAAGATCGACATTTCAGCAAACAGCCTGAAGAAGGGTGTTTACCAAAATGTTGATCTTTTCCAAAATGCCTGCAAGCTGGCCAGCACCTCACTAGAATAGGTGTCAAAAGTCTTCATTTCAGACAAGAGCAGGCTTATAATTTCTAGCCAGTGAAAACAGATTTTGAATTAAGAGACAACTGACAAGCTGATTAAGCTAGCTAGCTACAGCTGAGTAGCTAGTGCAGTGGTGGAAAGTATTTACTGTATTTTGAGGTACTTGTACTTTACTTGAGTATTTCCATGTGATGCTACTTTATACTTCCACTCCACTACATTTCAGAGGGAAATATTGTACTTTCTACTCCACTACATTTATTTGACAGCTTTAGTTACTTTTCAGATGAAGATTTGATACAATGGATAATATAACAAGCTTTTAAAATACAACACATTGTTAAAGATGAAACCAGTGGTTTCCAACCTTTTGGGCTTTTGACGTCTTACAAAAAGCAGTGTGTAGGCGGGGTCACATTTCAGATGTTTATGAGTTGTTAACAGCTCCACCAAATAGTGATTTTCCCCTCTAAACTTCTCACATGGTTTCATTTCAATAAATGTTCAGATGATCCAACATTTAACCAGAAGTCAAAGATTAGAGAAAAAGTCCAAAAACTGAAAACAGTTTTGTATATCAGACCTTTGTTTTTTCTTCTTTCCTCTCCCATTAATCATCTCACGACCCCTCAGATTTATCTGCTGACCCTTTGGAGGAGCCCGACCCCTAGGTTGGGAACCACTGGAGTAACCTAGCTAACTGTATATAAAGTAGTTGAAACTAGCTCCACCTCCAGCAGCTACAACAGTAACATGCTGCTCAAACACTGATGCTTCAGTATTAATAATCTAATGATGTCATATATAATAATATATATGTCAGAGGGACCAAACCACTACTTTTACTGCAATACTTTAACTACATCAAACTCATAATACTTATGTACTTTTACTTAAGTAGGATTTTTCATGCATGACTTTTACTCATAATGGAGTATTTTTCCATTGCTGTACTGGTACTTTTACTTAAGTAAAGGATCTGAATACTTCTCCCACCACTGAGCTACTTAGCTAATTGGTAGTTAGCTCGCTACAGCTGAATAATCCAAACATTGTCTCTGTCCGACTTTTTTATATTCTGTTATGTTTTAAAACTAATATATTTGAATTTAAATCTTGTAACAGGGGTTTTAAATATGCACTTTGATGGCTTCCTTCATGAAATCATGCTAAAAGACTTAAGGATAAGCTAGCAGGTTCAAACAGTCACCAGTTGATGATGATGATGATGATGATGTAGAAGACATGGATATAAAGAAACTGTGTTATTCTTGCAGTGTAGTCTAGAGCTAGTTAGTCCTAGTATTATAAAAGTGAAAGATTATACTGATAATTTTTACTAACATAACCTTGTTTGTCTGCTTAACTTACATAATTATTTGTATTTTCAAACTGTATGTTTTCAGTCATTTTAACATCAGCAAGTTGAGGACTGACCAGTGTGTTTTGGTTGACTGGGGTTTCTACAGTATACCTCCCCAAATCCAATAAAGAGTTACATTAGAGCAGATAAACACATTGTTTACAAGTTTGTTTGTGTTAAAACAGAAAAAAAAAATACAAATTGCAACCCACCTCATGTTATCCCCCCCAAAAAACATGGAGCTAATATGAAAAAATCTCATCTCACATCATGTCATAAGAAACAAAATTGTGAGCATTGTTGAGGGAGCCTTGATATTAAAAGTATTTGGGATCCACTGTGTCAAACAACAGATCAAAATAAAATATTCAAGAATAAAAAGAAAGGAAAAGTCAACATGCAGATGGCAGGAAAATGTCGGCTACATTTCTTTTCTTTTTCTTTTTTTTTCTTTTTCTGGTTGGATTTCGGCTCTGTGACTCATTCTGTTTTCAGTTGTCTCTGCTCAGGGGAGGGCAGAGAAAAAAAAAGAAAACAGGTGAGGTGAGTTTTTATACTTCAGCTGTCAGTGATGGTTTTATGAGAATGGGTTTTGGGAAAAGTAGGAAAAGAAAAAGACAAAAGATACAGACAGATACAGGAGAGAAGATGAGTTTCAGAGAGAGGGAGATTGACAGAGAGAAAAAGGGGGCAGCGAGGGAAAATAAAGTGAAGGCATGAGATGAAAAGACAGGAGAGAGAGGGAACACGAAGTCAACAGGAGGGATTTATAAAAATGGGTTATAGCGAGAGCGGGATGTGTGTTGTTTACACGTGAATCTGACATGTACATATTTTTGGTTCTTTCACAGTCAGAGATTTTGATCCGATGCACCCGGCTCTCTGGTGTCAAACAACTTAGTTATAATATTTTCTGGTGTATGAGGTGATGTAACGGCATCACTAAAAACATTAGATCCATCCTCCGGAGATCATGAAACTCCACAACAATGACAAGGAATCTACTGTAGTGATACTGTTTATCTTGGTCTAAAAGAGCTCCAGCTCACATTGTGAACTCCCAGCATCATGAATAATATATTCACAAGTGAACTAAATGCCTTTTATATTTCATTTTATATTAATAGTTCCCTATTTGCCACTTAAGTAGTAACATTATTGGTCATTTATTCAAACACTTAAAACATCTTATGTTTACTTTTTCCTGACAAGTGACGGCTTGTGATTGTGCAAATAACGTGACTCATTTTAACCCCTTAACATCCACCCTTTTTATAGAATTTTCGCCTATTTGGCATACCCAAATGGAAAAGCTTTTAACAGAAGAACTGTAAGGCCATGATGCATGTATTAGGCTTCATTTGACAAGTGACATCTTCTAGTTTCTGGAAATGTGTTTGTTTAGCATGTGGCTAAAACACAAACAAAACTACATCAGTTCAAATAAGGCTCAAAAAAGTGTTTTTGGTCATCGTCTATAATGAGTCATATTTGAATAACAATAATTAGGACATGCTTTATGCCAGAACTATGCAGAACACCATAAACCTTCTACATCTTGTCAACCTGTATAAAATTCCAGATCCTTAGGCCTAACCTTATGGGAGCTAGGGAGTTTTTAGTTTGTGGTGTCACTGGTGTCCCTGAACCTCTCCAATCATCTCCAATTGGCCAAATTGTGCCAATTGCTTTGACTCATTACTGTGTGATGCTGCTGCTTACAACTGGCTTAAGTGGGTCGCCGGCAACCTGGTGGATGTTAAAAGGTTAATGAGCTGGGCGGGTGGATGGTTGGGTGTACAAAGCATCTGACTTGACCACTGTTCGATCCTCCTAGAACCCAGATCTTTCCCTGACCTCAGTCGAGTAGTTCTAGTTGTCTTAACAAACCTTGTTGCGCTGTGAAACGTAATCTTGCCTGTAGACATAATCCTGCCTGGATTATGTCCACAGGCAACGTTTTCCCAAATGAATGACATTTGTATCCTGCACTGAAGTCGTAGGGAGGAGGTCGGGGTGGATGGCGGGCTTAAAAAGCACAGGACCTTGACAGGAGAGAATGTTTTTTTGTGTTTTTAGGTTCAGGCAATGAAAGCACTTTGTGATTTCGGTTAATTAACACATTGTGCTTGAAGTCACCGCTGACATTTTTGTATTGAATAATTACAATCTTTTACCTAACCTCAACCTAAGTGCTGCCAGTGCCTGAACATAATGAAACAAACATTTAATAATGTTTTAAGTAGATGCTGTAGTGCAAGATTGAATATTTTGGCAGGAAAAAAATGAAATACGTTGTTGTTGAACACTGTACTCATATGTTCAGTATCAACATTTTTGTGGCTTCCCAGATACGTTAATCAACAACATTTTCTCATTATTTTGACAGAAAAGTTTGGGCAGCATTAAATTTTGTTCAAAATGTTATTGTTTTTGCAATTTAGTAGTATATAAATATAATTATGAGACAGGATTGCATATGGAAGGCAATGACAGATGCAATATTTTGGTCCTTTCACTCTGAGGCGTAAGCCAACATTGAGATTTGTTCTGTCTGCAGCTTTGCATGATAAATGTCTGTATGATCAAACATACTGAAGTCTAACACATGTCAAACTAACAGAAAGATATGTCAGCGCGTGCCAGAAAACAATAGTCACATCTAATAATTGATGCTCTTCAAGCTAGGATGGGAATATTTATGCAATATGACAAGTTCACTTTACTAGCAGTCAGATAGTTTGCATGCAAGTGTGAAAACAAAATTCCCCTTGAATCCTCATAAAAACTAGGAGTCCAATGGTGGCAGACACATTTGCATTGATAACTCTGCAAAGCTCCTGTAGGCACAGTCAGCCGATTAGGATTTTCTAGGAAAAAGTGGACAACAGTCAGCTTATCAAGGTTCACTCTTTTAACCGAAACTAACTGATCAGTAAAAAGCATAAAAGGGAAAGACAGAGGCGGGGAAGTGAAGGGAAGGTTTGTGATGATAAACAGTCAATGTGCTGTTTCCATGTTGTCAAAAGAGCTTTGCTTGAATATGTTGAAGGCAAACCCCCACCAAACAAACACACACACACACACACACACACACACACACACACACACACACACACACACACACACACACACACACGAGTACATACTGTACACACATACACACAATAACCCCCACAGAAATCCAGAGCTGTGGGCTTTCTTCACAGAGCAAGGTCACAGATGGCTACTAATGCCCCGATCACAAAAACATCAACCTCTATCTTCATCTATGCCACAACATCCTCCCCCAACACACACACACCCACACACACACCTTTACTCCTCCACTCTGCCTTTTTTATAGAATAAATGAACCTTAACAGGCGCTTTTTTTCTTTCCAGTCATGTGTTGCTCCCGTGTTGCAGCATAAAACGCTGTCAGTAAAAACAGATTCATATGGAAGTATGAGGCATAGAAAATGCATTATGTAATACATTAGCGAGTTGTCAGTCACTCATGTGCTAGTTTACTGTGTGTTTATCAGATCTGAGTGAAATAATTGTCAGAGAGCAAAAGAGCTTGTTTCTTCTCTGTTCATTTCTGAAGCAAAATTAGGGACAAATTAAGTAATTTGAGGGTATTGAGCACAAATTAGGAATCTATTCTGTTGAATTAATAACTCATGTGCATGAATAAATAATTTGAATTAAGGCTGCATTAATCTATTTTGGCCACTGGGAGCAGAACAAAACAAGTTGACAGACTCACAGTCCTCACATATTGTCAATATTGTCATATTGTCATATTGTCTATATCAACTTTATAAAGTTGATGTGTTAATGTTGCCTATTTACACATCCAGCAGATACAGAGCAGTATTATCGTCCTACTTCAGTCATGTTTGTGTCCACCTGTTGGACTTAAGTCCACGATTAATTCTCCTTTTTGCTCTGTTTAGGTCTCCACCAAGTGCTGTCAAAACCAGGCTATTTAGCTACTAAATGTTCCACTTTCTTCACCGGCTAGCTGCTAACTTTGTCTGTCTGCTGTTTAGTGCTGGGCCGGTATTTTGAGTTTATCATATCTTGTTGGCTAAAAACGGCTGCCTGCTGCTGGAAATGAGGTTGATGAGAACAGTAAGACTGAACCACACAGTAAATCTGCTGTTAATAAGATGGTGAATAAATGTAATAAATAATAGAACTTCACAGTTGCCACAGTCTCGGAGCATATGAGACAAACTGGTTTTGAACTGCCTGTGGGAAGTATTTGCTCATCTTGACCTACGTTCAACAATGTACCTGAACACCCCCTGTGTAGTCACTCGCTGCTGCTGCTGATCTGCTAAACGTGCTGCTAACGCTACACTTTCTGTCTAGACATGGGGTCTGAGTGTCCATTCTTAATTAAAAGCTCTGTTTTCACTGTCTACCTTTCTCTTTTTAGAGCATTTTCCTCTGATTCATGTCACGCTTCATCTCTGGTCTCTCATACTGGAGTCAGTCAGCAGAGCCCTGAAGCTCCACCCTGCCCCTGCACAGAGTGCAGTGGCTCGCTGATTGTTGGTTTATTCAAAGTTTATTAATATTATACGTATCACGTGTCCAAATTGCACCAAATTCAACACAGCACTCCCTTTAGTCCCCAGTCATATACCAAACAAGTGTGTAGTCGATTGGATGAACGGTTCAAGAGATATGTGAAGGACATACATACATACAAACATACATACAGAGAGTCCTCCCTTTAGTAGAGAGAAGTGGAAATCTGAAGATGATCATACTGGTATAGCTACTTAATGGACTTTGAGGTGAGATTGTTTATTAACATAATGTTGTGTTTAACAGCCAAAACCCTTCCCATAACACAAATCATAACAAATAAATTTTAAAAAATAAAAAAAGGGGGGCCAATTTAGACATGTTTTAACATTTGTAATTAAAGAGTAAACAGGAAGTGTTGCAGCAAAACCAACATTGCACCAAAACTCTACAAGATACAGTATCAGTGTCAAGGGAACAAGAACAACTGGAATTAAATTTGAGAGAATTACTTCATTAATTTTTGGCCAACTCTGTACTATCAGCTAGTGCTAACACAGACTCATCCAAGAGTTCGCAAGTGATTACAATCATTGACTTGTATAACTCTGTTTGTCGTAAATGAGATTATAGGATTCAGCAGTTTAACAACATACACTATAGGACACGTGCCACCTCACCCCATATGTGAAGTCACATGCAAAAAACCTGGGTGTTATCTCTTATTCTGAGACAATAAATCAGTTCTGTTGTTAAAAATAGTTACAATGAGTTAAGAACCATTTTAAAACTCAAGCCAATTCTGTCTTTCCATAATAAAAAGTAATTATGCCTTCATTACATCACGACTGGACTGTTGCTATTCCCTATATTTAGGCCTTCCCCAGTCTTCATTAACTCGCTTACAGATGGTCCAAACTGCAGCTGCAAGGATGTTGACTGGCACTAAAAAGTGCAAGCACATCACCACAGTCCTAGCCTCTCTTCATTGGCTCCCTCTTCATTTTAGAATTAAATTTAAGACCTTGCCATTGCCATTGCTTGCCATTATTCACTGGCACTCAATTTGTAGGTCTCTACAAGTAACTAAAAGGCAGAAATTATAAACTTGTGCCCATGAATGATCAGAAATGTAACCCGTGATATCTGCCTGAGGTTTCACACAACAGGTCCAGGATATCTCAGGTATGTAAGAAATTTGACACCATGTTTATTCACACCGCCACCTTTGTCAGAGTTAAGTCTCACTCCAATTTGCACAATCTATATGTCACAGCTGTGATAATGAACATCCAGCTTTAACCTATCTTCTCTCCCTGACTGAGGCAGACTTAATAGGTGAAATCAACAAGGGACTGTGGCTTTTCCACCTGAACTCACTTTCATTGAAAAAGTGTACACTTGTCGTCTGCAAGCGATAAATACAGTCAGCTATTCTGTCATATATAAATGTATATGTCCTATGTCCTGTGTTTTATTTATTCATTGAAAGTGGCGTTTGACATCACAGGTCTGCTTTCAAAGACCTGTTCCCTGTTTAGAGTTTGAACCGCCTCGCTGCTGCGTGGTGCAAACATCAAACGTACATGCAGTCTCAGATGTATTTTTATCCCCCACACACACTCCCCTTGTCTGCGGTGAATAGACCCTTTAAAAGGATTTTGTCTGACCACTTCCTTTATTCTCCCCGCTGAAAGCTAATTGAGGTTGTGCAAATTAACAGAGGGAGCTGTCAGACAGTGGGAGGCTGAGGGAAGGGGGGGTTGGGGGGGTGGAGGGGGGTGGGGGGGTTTGGAATGGATGGCGGCGAAAAATAAGCCCTTCCTCCTCAGTGGTTCCCAAAATAACCCGCGCCCCCGTGGCTTGATCACCCCATTCTCGAGGACCGGGTATCCCAGCTGTGAGACGGGCTGTCAGAGTCGCTGTCTCTCTGAAACACACACACAACACACACACACAAACACACACACACACACACAAACACACACACACACATCTCTCTCCGTCTCCATAAAACAATACAGATACACACACTTGTTCTCTATGGTTTATTTATTGCTTTCATCTTTATGTTATTACATTTTTAACTTTGCTGCCAACAGCAAACGCCCCTCTAAGATTTCTGTCTGACTATCTATCTACATGACATGGCCAAAAGTATGTGGACACCTGAGCTGTGTCTCAAATCACATACTTGTGTTAGTACACTTTCATGTAGTACACTGTGTACACTATGTACTTACTGGCATAGTGCACGAATTTCTACAGGGTAGTGTTGTCTCAAATCAAACACGGCCGTTGTGCACTTACCGGAAATGACGATCGCAAATTAGCATTAGCTAGCGTTAGCATTCATGCTATCATTCACGCTACCAAATCATTACAGACTGCTAAATTAACCCAAAAAACATACTGATGGCTTATATCCGACAACAGCATAGTGGTGCTTAGAGCTAAAAAACATATGTATAACTTACATTTGTATAATGTGGTGATGTTCACTGCAGTTACAACGCACTTGGCCGCCATTTCCAGTTTGAAAAGTGGTCCCTCCCTGACCGCTACGTAGCCAAGATGGTGACCATTGAGGGCGAGAAGTGTCCTGAGTTCCACACTCAACTTTTTGACCATTTTGAGTGCACCATCCAGGTACTCACGGTGCACTGCATTTTTCCATACTTCTCAGTGTGAACAAACTTATGCACTCAAAATGTTAAGTGTAAGTACAGAAGTATGCGATTTGAGACACAACACTGGACACAACATCCATATGTGACAGGTAAACACTGTATTCCAGAAACATGAGCATTACTGTAACAGATATAACAGCCTCCACTCTTCTGGGGATTTGTTCCCGTTCTGCCACAAGAGCATGAGTGTGGTCCAAAGCTGATGTTGAGCGATGAGGTCTAGCAGTGTTCATCCCAAAGGTGTTGAGGTCAGGACTCTTTGTGCCAGTCAAGTTCTTACACATGTAACTTCAAATTGAACAACAAAATATATTGTTGGTCCATCCAGAATGACACATACATAGGTGGTTAAAATAAGGCAGGTTAGGGAGACATTGTGGTTTGGGTTAAAATTACCTTAAAGTGGCTGTAATCTATATATTTTATAATTATGTATGAAATGACCGTAATGTGTTGGTCATGGCTTGTAGTGATCAAGCTACAGAGAATTATCAGCGACTCAGCTTTATGGCAAGTTTCAGCTCATAGTTTAGCTGTCCCGTTGCACCTTTACTGTTTTGGTTCACTCTCAGCATTCTCATAGCGGTGTTTTTGAAGAAAAAGCTCTAAAAAGCCACTGTACACTACCTGCTCAGCACTAAACGCCAAACAGACACAGTTAGCTGTAGACTAGCTGGTGAACATAGCGGAGCATTTAGTAGCTAAAGAGTCAGATATTTCCCTCAGGAGTTGGTAGAGAGCAAAAAAAGAGCTAAAAGAGAGTGAATATTGGACTTATATTCATCAGGTGGACAGAAACACGACTGGAAATACGCAACTATTTGTTCAACATATCAACTTAAAAGCTGATGATATGTCAGTGTTGTGTTCACTACTTGTTTCTGCTGAAAACAAGTAGAAAAAAATCGGTTAATACCCGTTGGTTAGGGGACCTTCGACGTCATGGTTACAATAACAACCATGTGATAGGGGACATGAAGTTTGTGGCTATATCATGACATCACCTGATGTCTTCCTTTGACCCCTTCATAATTACTAGAGGACACTGTCACTTAACAACATAAATATATGTCGTTTTGGAGCACTTACATAAACAACTGATCTGCTTTCTTTTGTCATTTGTCTAAAATATCAATATATGCTCTGACATTAAGGCTTCTCTTCATTGGAATTAAGGGACCAAAGCATGAAAATCAGCCACAGACCAAAAACATGTGTAAAGTCTGCTGCGTCCTCTCTTTTGATGTGTTACCTTAAATCATGGAGTAGTTTAAGTCAGTTTTTCCTACCCTTGTGGTCAGGGTACATGATTTCCAAGTGGGGTTGCAGGAATTTTCTGATATAAGATAAGAGAGATTTCTAATATTGCATGAGATTTATAAGATAGATAATTCTAAATCTAAAATATAAGAGATTTCTAGGGTAACTTCATTGGCTTATAATTTCATGAGCTGCATTTTGTGTATTAAAGTTGCTTTGAAAATAAAGTTGTTTATTATTATTATCAATAATATAAAGTTTTAATGAGTCAAGCTATTGCACAAGACAAACTCACATCACATTTCACCACCACTTACAGTTATTTTTCTTCCACAAAAGTGGCATTTGACATCACAAATCTTCTTTCAAACACCTGCTGCACGTTCAGAGGTTAAACCACCTCCCTGCTGGGTTGTGCAAACATCAAACGCACCTTCACCTTCACTTTAGCGCTGGTGTTGAGACTGAAGTAGAGATCAGTACCCTCTGCAAAGTCAAGTATTTGCATTTTTATGTCAATACTGCAGGTCAGATCAGGTTCTGACATAAAAATAATTATTAGCATTTAACATTAAAAGTTACTATTTATGGAATTACAATGAAATGGAAATTGGGTACCGATGATCCATTTATATACCGATCTATCTATCTCAAACTGCACCATACTTCTGTCTTGTATTGTTGAGATGAAGCATACAGAATGAACAGCTGCGTTTATCTTCAAGTCTGCAAACAAAGCCTTTTTTTTTGTGCCGTTAGCGTCAAATTCAGGGTAGACACAAAGAAACTGAAACAGGAACATCTGACTGTTAAATCAGCTGCAGGCTAAAAGGAAAGAGAAGTTGGATTGCCAGAGAAGATGAGGAAAAACTTGAGACAGAGAATATTGCTTTTACTTCTTTGCCCTTCAACAGTGCACTTAAATCCAAAAGATTCCTCATTGACACCAACAGTAGGAGCTGATGTTCTACCTCCAGGTATGACTTGAAGTAGAGACACACAGCGTGCTAAAAATGAAAAGGAAAAAAAAGCCAATGTGTCCAGTGAATCTCCTCAGGATAAAATATAAGTTTAAAATATATCAAATCTGAATAAAACATTGTCATTTGTTTTTAAACTCTTGACTCAGAGTTCCATGAATGACTGCAGGGTGAAAGTCACGCTCCGCCTGCTGTATGAGCTGCTCCAGGTGACGCTGTGAGTTCAATAACACACCTGGCCGGCTCTGCCAGCATATGGATGCCACCAGGGGAGGAAAAGTAAGCCGACATGGAGGTAATTACAAGTTACACATGACCCCCAAATCTATTATCTGTGTCTCTATGTTTATGTGGACCTAAGAAATCAAGCTAATGACCCTAATTTAGATAAAGCAGTCTTAAGATTAAGCATTTTGCCAGATTTATGACCCTAAATGCCCCATCCTTTATGATATTATACGCTGTTGCATCTCACATTTTGCAGGCAGAGATGCCAAACATCTGAAAAATCTACCTAAATATTGCAAAAAAGTTTTTATCCACAATTGAGGTGGGAAAGTAAAAAAAGGAAGATGCAATAAAGGCTGATGAAAACAGGTTTTTCAACAAAACAATGATACTGCAGGACCGCCTTCCTCATCTTCCTTTGGTTTAACTTCTTGCAGTGTAGACGAAGTGTTGCACCATTACAGGCCTCCACACCAAAGCTGAGCGCTCTTTGAATGCTCAAAAAAAAAAAACCCAACAGGCCTCATGCAAGAAGCTCTCGTTCAAACAGATTCATTCTTACATACAAGAGATTCAAGAAAAATTGTAGCATTTTCCTTTTTCATATGTAGAATTTTGACGTATGAACGAAATTTGCAAGTTCAGAGCTGTTGTACGAGTCATGAATACATCACGTTACACAATAGATTTGCGTATTTGTTGTAAACAGCAGCTTCAGGGTCTTTCTGCAGTATCATCTCGCCATCTTTAGGCACTAATATTTGCTCCTCTAATATCTCTGTGACTGTCATCCTTTGACCTCCTCCTATCACGGAGCACTTTGCTTTAGAAAGACATTTCTTAGCATCTAAATTCATGTCAAGACCTCTTTATTTCTGTCACAGTGCGGAGCTGCTCTGATGATATGTCATCATGGTGTGTCAGTTATTTCGGGTCCCCTGCTACTGACACTCTTTTGTTATGTTTAACATGTGTTATGTTTTTTGTCTGCTGTCTGAAAGCAGGACTTGAAGCTCTGCAGTGTGAAATTCTTGTTTTATTTAGTAACATTTTTGTAAAATGAAGCTTACTCACAAACGGAGCGGAGGATGCTGATGACAATGATCAAATGTCACGAACGCGCACCTCCTCATGAACAGGTGACATTTATCAGGCTGAAACGTGCGATTTACAACAAATTAGACATCCTACAAACAACAATCATAAGAACAAACCTCAGAAAAAAGTCAGAGGTTTAGGATAAGATTGTGAAAATGTTCTTCTGTGACAGCAAATTGTTCCATCAAGGTATTAACATGTTAAAAATGCCTTACAATAATTTGATTAAAACTGTCAAAATCGTCTTTGATATTTCATATTCTATTTTGTAGCCGCTAAGTAATTAGGAATGCAGTTTATGTGGTTTTCTTTCATTCAGAGCATCTTCTTAATTGGAGTAGATACACTTCAAAACATGGAGTATTTCAATGTAGTCTGTGCTCATTTTATTTCCCTTCAGAAGAGACCTTTTTAGACATACATGCAATGCACAGTTGTCACATTTGTTGACATGAGCTCTGCCTCTGTTCAGCTCATTACTGCATGTGAGTGTTGAGTAGAAGTCTAGTCCCTACTGGTCTGAATTAATATCTGTCATCCACAACAGCTTCAGGACAACGAGATGCTCATTTCTCTGTTGATGAAATCCAAAAGCCAACCTGAAGGCAACGTGTATCTCCCTGCAGCCTATAATTTCACAGATTATTTACCTTTAACGGGTATTTTACTCAATGTTTCTTACTCAAAAGGAGGTAGGGATGAAATCATGTCAAGATATTTTGTCAGTATGTCATCAGATACATGTAAAAACAATTTTTTTAAAGTAGAAGTAGTAGTTTGACAAAAAAAAGTCTTGACTCAAGGTCCACTTACTGCCTGTTAGTGTCAAAATTTAGTTTGATTCTCGTTACTTTCCAGATTCATCATTTTTGCACCAACTTTCAGAGAGAAAAATCCTTTACAGAGCAAGAAAAAACAGTTTCCTCTGGAGCTCAGGAGATAAATGATGAAGCAATCAAAGCAGAAGGTCACACAGCTCTGCTCTTCATCATTGAACTCCCTCGGGACTTCCTCCTCCAGAAACACTGGGTTACCTTGTTGCCAGATGGCTTTGAGAAGAATCAGATGCAAGAGAAGCCTCCTTCTCGCTGTTGGGTTTCCAAAATGAAACACGTGAAGCATGATATATGAAGCTTTCAGCACAAATTCAAGCAGAAAGACAGTTAATTGTTCTATGTTGTCATCACTCTAGGACTCCAGTTCCTCCAGTGATTGCACAGGGATTTGTTCAAAATATTTAAACCACTTTACCTGTTTCGTCTCTCTGTTGTCCTGCTGTCTATAGGTTACGTAGAAAACATGATTCTTGAGGAGCGTTACAGTCTCATCAGTCCACACAGATCTGATGTTTTCGTCTCTTCAGTGGAGCAGAAACGTTAGTGGACATTTAAGTCACGTGGTTAATGTACATGATGGACAGTACATCAATATGCCAACAAATGTTAAATTTGTAAATGTCTTGCATTGTTCCAATCACAACTTGTCTAAACTAAACAGAGTTGAAAGAGTCCAGCAGGTTGATTAACAAACTGTCTGCGTTTTTGTCTTTTTCAATGGCACCAGAACCTCGGGCCCCAGAGGACCAGGGGCCTCAAGAAACATGAGCTAAAAAAAAACGAACAAAAAACCCCAGTAAAAACGATGTAGGTGAATAAGTTACCTGTGATGCAGGGGCGGATGTGATGAGGAGTGAATGCTCTCGCTGTGCTTCAACACTTTGTAAAAACATGATTTACGTCATTATGGCAGTACCAAGCAGCAGCAAAAGTTTTCATTGTCAAAGTAAAGACATCGAAAAGGACAACAAAAATATCACATGGACTTGGAAAAGGACTTTGTGGCAGAAGTGATTCAATTTCAGGAAGTTGTGTGCAGTGAAGTGAACACAGCGGCTGTTGGTCATGAATTTTAAGGACACAATCAGCACTTCTGAGGGTAAGACAATATGCTCTTTTTATACCGGTTCTTTGCTTGTGATGTTTGCAGGCTTTTATTTGAAAAGACTGATCGCCTCGTGTTGCTGCTGTACAGACAGGCCTACTTGGCTGATAACTTAGCTTTGTCTTGACTTGGGGGGTAATGTTAAAAGTAAGTAAGTAAGTAGTAAGTAAGTAAGTTAAGGTGCCTCTACTCTTTGTTGTAGAGTTTTACTAATTTTCCAGTGACCTTTGTCTTTTGTTCTTCTCTATTTACCCTACTGTATGTTACAGAGCAACTAGGCAATTTAGCTAGGCTACCAGTTTCAAGCAAGACTTCGACTTTCTCCTCCTGTCATGTGATCCTCTCCTTGCAGTTGTCCGTCAAGAGTCTCCCTTCTAAATATTGCAGTATACCCAAGCTTAATCCCTATACTTTAGATTCGTGCAATCAAACAGGTCAGGACAAGTCTCTATCAAATCAAGTTTTTGCATTCTTACACTGTTCTTAGAGCCTGTGGTCAGAGGTGTAGTGGTGCAGGTAAACTATATATATCACTTCTGGGCAGGGAGATTCATACAAGTATGAAGAAGATATTTCAGTCGTCTCTCCAACTCTGCCTGTCAGCACCAACAGGGGAGCACAGAAGCCCCGCAGGAGGGGTCATGAGAGGTTGCAGATTAAAATGCTATGACACTGGGAGTTAGATAGACGTTAAATAATGCATGCAGTGTCATCAGCTCTGTGTCATGTGGACAGGCCAAAGATGCAGAGACTCTGTTCAGCCTGAGAGGCCTCGAGGCTCTCCGTGACCGGATGGATCTCCAAGGCTTTGAGTGGCTCACGAAGCAAAACGAGGAACATTTCAATTTCAATAAGGTGGTATTTACTTTACAGCGAAATGACACATTGCATTAAGGGAATAGCTTTGTAAATGTCTCCTCTTTATGACTGAAGCAGGTTTCAAAGGTAAAATCAACAGAGGTGGGAAAATACATTTAACCGAGGACTGTACTTCTGAGTATTTTCCATTTTAGAGACTTTCTATGCTTTTCTTCACCACATTTCTGGGCGGGAATTTGACGAGTTTAGTTGCAGCCTCGGACTTCACCTACAACATGAGATAATTATCACTGTTGTTAGGTAAAATTCTTGTTCACAATGTATTTTTTTCAGGAACTCCTGAAACAGAAACAACTATATTTCAGTTCAATGGTACAAATGGCCTTCATGGTGCTACACTAGCATAATTAGTCGACAATGCTGTGGTGGTTTGTTTTCTGTCTTAAAAACACAGTTGACAGCAGCTGGTTTGCTCAGCGTAGCATAAAGACCGGAAACATGGGGGAAAAAGCTAGCCTAGCTCTGTCTAAATGTACTAATCAGCGTACCAGCATCTCGTATTAACTGATTAGTTGTTTGGTCTAAAAAATGTCAGAGAATTGTGAAAAATATTGATCATTGTTTCCCAGAGCCCAAGGTCACGCTGTCAAATGTCTTCTTTTGTCCCGACCAACAGCCCACAACCCAAAGATATTCAGTTAACTGTCATCAAAGACAAAAAGCTGGAATAAGAGAATTTGGGCATTTTTTTCTTTAATGACTCCAAAACCATTAATTGATTATCAAAGCTCACTTCTTAACACAATATATTTCATTCATTTAATACATATGCTTCTTGACTTCTTCTATCCTTTTATCCTTTTATTCTTGGCGTAAATTGATCCAAGAGCGCAAAAGCCCCAAATGAGGTTTTTACGGATGATTTTTCGCAACCTTGAATGAAAATAATCCCAAAAATAAATGTAAGGACAAATTAAGTTTTTTCCACTTTGTTGGCTGTAAAAGCTTGTGTGTCCAAATTTGTGGATATTTGTTTAAAATTTTGACTACAGGATTTGTATGTTTAGGGATCACAGCTTTTCACCTGGATAAAGCTTTTTCACATTTGTACACATGCCACAATCTTTACACTAATTCTGGTATTTACATGAAATATACAAGGTTTATTTCTATTTAGAATAAGACTCAGTTAGCCCTGGTTTCAGGTCCCAAACCACTTTGGATCTGGTCTTACCTCAGACTTACCTGATGTGCTCTGACTTGGATGAGAACGCAGAGATCTTTAGTATAAGATCTGGGTCACCACGATGCAGAACAGCGAGAGAAACTCCGTCTGCAGGAGTTTGTTTTTGTTTCTGTTGGCTTGCTGTGACTCCCAGAAGGGAAAATAATACAGTGTTTTTTCTTGACTGCACTCTCCCTGTTGTCTTGTGTTTGCGGTTCAAGTGAAATTGTCGGGTAAAGTATTGCAGCATTATTAGGCTGTATGCAGCAGACACAGGAAGGAAAGATGAGATGAGATGAGGAGACAGCATTTCATGAGCTGGATTTGACTCCTGAGCATCACAGACATGAGCCCACATCATCCAGCGTGCCAACAGGACAACATCCAAAGGCAGATTTGAATTTTTATTTATTTATTCAGAGCGAGCATCAGGATAATGAAGCAAAATTATATTAAAATAGAACTCTTTACTTTTCATCACTAGTTTCCATTCAAACTATACCCAGTGTACTGTATGTAGTAAAGAACTCTATAGTGAGCAGTATATTGACTGATCTTTATTAATAGGTGTGAATTAGTGTGAACTGTAACTACATGTTTAAGAGGGAAGCTCACACTTGAGGTTTTTTTGGTAAAAAGTAGGTTAAATGGCATTGATGCTATATTTATAATAAGATAATTTGGACATTTTCAAGTAAAAGTAAGTGATTGAAGGTATATCATACAGGAATTTAGTTGAATCAACTGATATTTTGTCAACTTTACTTAAATATTATAAATTCAAGTTAATTGAACTTAAAATTTCAAGTTTTTATGTCAATATCATTTCACAACTCATATTCATGAGTTCTTGTGACTTGAAGTCTTTTGACTTTAAATGATGGGTTGAATTGATGTATGACTCAGATTTCTTTGTGTCAAATGTAAAACTGACTCTTCTAATTAAGAAAATGTCAATGAAAACTAAAATTAAGATTTTTTAGATTAACATTAAGATAATTTAGATTTACAATTTCAAACAACTACCTGTTCAGTTCAATGAATTAACATTTAAATTCTCCAAACAAAGATGAGGGTTTATACAACATGCAATATTTAGGCAAGATAACTTTTGGTGGTGTTAGAAGAATTATTTGTATCGTTGACTAATTAAAGGCAGCCCTTTCACTTATATTTTTTAGTTGAAACAACAAGTTACATTTTACAGTGTAAGTAAACATAATACACAAAGTTATTTCAGTCTTTGTGTATGCAAGGATTGTTTTTCTGTTTGTGACTGGGTAGTTTAGCATTAGCATAAGCAGCAACAGCAGCAGTTTTACCCACAGAACTGTTGAGTCTATCGTATTGATGATCGGTTCAACAACCGTTGCAATTAACTAATTACATGCTGTAATACACGGGTGACGTTTCAGTCGTCCATCTCACACTAGACTTTTTATGTTTTAAACCATACAGATTTCAACGCACATAGCTGCAAACAGAAGCACATTTGCTGGCTCTGGGAGTAAAAGTATTTGCTGGTTCCCAAAGAATAACTTTATGTGAATCACAGTTGGAACACTTCTACAACTCAGGTCACAAACAAGGTCAATTATGACTCTTTCTATTATGAATTTTTGATCCATGGAGATTTTATATTTTTTATATTTATATTTTTATATTTCTCCAGCAGGAGAAACACTACTGCACATATTCAATGGGCCCCACACCCCTGGAAGTAAACCTGGAAGCTAGAATGTTTTTTAGCATATGCACAAGGCAAGCAATCCTAATTGGACTGATTAGGCCCCATTTTCAGTCTAGTATCCAACTCTTATAATACATCCATGGTTTTAGTAGCTCTTGAACCTCAAACTCATGTCCTTTTTCTTCTGGTGTTTATTAGGTAGCCAGGTGTCCATTTGCCATTAGACAATCAATGCAAATCAGAGAATGAGTATTGCAACCTACCGGGTTCTTAGAGGGGGTCACGTTTAATATGAACATCTGATGTTGTAACATTATATATATGACTGAAAATAAGGAAAAGAATAATAGGTCCCCTTTAAAGAAAAAACTTAAATGGGAATACAGAATGAGGAAAAACACTTTGAAACACATATTGAAAGTAGCTTCAGTCTAACTCTTGATTATGGAATCTCATCTTTTTCTGATTTGTAAATAAATAAATAATTTTTTTGTATTTTATGTGAAATTGTTTTCAAAATTTCACATTACTCCGGTCCTCAACCTTTATTGGAAGTGTGTTTAGTTGTGCACTAGTTGTCTACACATAGTGATGTGAGTGAGATACTTTGGTTTCCTGCAGAGCTGTGTGATGTTGACAAAATCAAATTTTAGAGTATGACTTTGAGCAAATACCTCAGTATAAATATATTATATTTCAGATATGGTGCAGATATTTGGGGGATAAGGATGGATATTTTAGGCATTTATTATTTATTTCACTCAGCTAGAGAAATTAAAGTCTTTTAACTGTCATGTAGCTTTTAAGTCCAAGAAAACACTGATCTAAACTTTATCACAATACTACGATAAATAATATACCATTATGATATTTAATTACAGGTCACAATGTTGATAAAAGGTAGACATGTTGCCTCTCTCAGCTCCACTCATCAGATATTTAGGTTCAGAGCTCAGATCTGTTTACCTCACAAAGCCTTTATAAAACATCTGGGATACGGTAGGCGGAGGCGCACTCAACCCAGCAGCAGCTAACAACCTCTTTTCCTCCTCCCTAACCGCTGCAGGCTCCACCTGCAGAGCCGCCCTATCTAAAATTGATTACAGTGACATTTACTATTCATAGAAAAGGTTACTAGAGTAACCCTGTGCTGTGCCGCATGTTTGAGTGGAACATTATTCCCAAACAAATGAAGAGGCGCTCTTCACTGAACAACTGTGTACCAGAGCTGAATGATAAACTGCTTGTATAATTATGAATAATATGCATATCTGCAACGTGTATTTGGACACGATCTTGAAAAAGGTAAGATAGAAAGAAAAGAGACACAGACAGAGTGTTTAAGTCATTACTGAAATGTCAGTATTTTTCTATTTTTCTTTTTCCTCTAAGCACACAATTCAAGTTAAAAGTGATCAAATATTTTTTTTACATATTTTGCCCTCATGACCTCTTCACGTTTCTGATTGCTTTCAATGCATGACCTCAGAGAATACCTGTTTCTGATTGGTTGGCGTGTCAGAGTTTTGGTTAACAGTTTAACTACTGGTCTTAATAACTGCTGAAGGTGGTTTATCAACCTGCAGGTAACCATAGCAACAATAACTCTGCCTCTACCTCTTAACTCACAGTGGTGAAACAAACCAAACTATGAGTTAAAACTCTCTACAAGCAAATTTATTCCCTTTTTTCTCCTTCTGGTGCTGCAAGTGGCTTTGTTATAAGCACAATAATGCACTCTGAGGTATCCCAGTTACATTAAAAATAATGAGCTTAGTAGAAAAATCTATTCTACTGTGTGCCATCTCTTTACCTGTTTTAAAAATGTTTAATAAGAGTTCAACTGAAATCACAGAAGTCAAAAATTATATCAGTGACTTTCAGATTTGTTGCGATTTTTTAAAAATTATTGTAATTATTGTACTATTGTAAGAAAAAAGATCTTTGGAGATTAACAGAAATGTTCTTTTAGCCTCTTTTTAGCCTCTGATAGTGCTAGACAGCAACGACACTGACACACAACGTAAATAACCTTGTTCTGGTAATTGTAGTTTACAAGTAAAGGACAGAAACTACTTTGTTAGCAGAGGTGTTGAAGAACAACGGCCACAACAACATCTAAAAAGACCGATCTTGATATTTGGAGGTACGTTTTCAAGCTGTTCGATGGGCTGCAGCTGATTAGCTAGCAGCTATCAAGCCTGCAAACTGATGTTACCGGTGCACAGCAACAACAACCAAGACGATCACATGGTAAATCATATTCAGTTTACACACCAGATACTTGATAAAAGTATTTTTGTTTTCATTAAAGGACCAGTGTGTAAGATTTAGTGACACCTAGTGGTGAGGTTGCAGACTGCAACCAAGTGAATACCCCTCCCCTTCCAAGTGTGTACAAGAACCTATGGCGGCTGTGAATTAACGCAAAAGGCCCTCTCTATAGCCAGTATTTGATGCAACATGGCGGCCTCTGTGGAAGAGGACCCACTCCCTGTGTAGATATAAAGGGCTCATTCAAAAACACAACAATTCTTATTTTCAGGTGATTATACACTAATTAAAACATACAAATATGAATATTGTACTCCATTTCAATCAGAAGAGACTCCATTTTTTATGTAAGTAAATGTTATTTATTGAACAAGCATGACAGATGAAAGTGGAAAAGTCTTTGGCGGTTAAACCCCATCGTGATGTCATCAGATATAAAAGGGGGAGGTGAAGGCGAGAGTAGAATAGGATATCTCCCTGATGGAGTCTAGACACTGGCGATGGTGATGAATGAGGCATAGATCTTGATGGGCTTCTGGTCCATTTGGGCCTGGTGTTGAAGTAATGTAGTGGAGAAGATGAGGTGGTGATCTGGAACGAAGAGGAGAGGAGCGAGCTTCCGGAGCGACGGCCGTGGAGGTGGATGAGGCGGAGGAGAGCCGCGATGATTGCTCTGAAATGACAGCTGACAGCAACAGAGAGGGAAACAGATTTTTAAAGTTTGACAGTTAAGCTGTGATTGGCGGTTAGAGATCGTGGAGGAATCTGATTTGATAACTATGAGTGACGCCCCTAAACAGCTGATGCGAAAGCAAGAGGAGCAGAGGAGGTGCTAGATGCCACTAAATTCTACACACTGCACCTTTAAGTATGTTTTCTCATGATTATGCTGGTGGGTCATAATATACCACATCACATTTATGAGACACTAAGACACTTCAACATTGTCAATCTATAAAAAAAGATTAATAAATTTGTTGCATGTTAGCTGAGCAACGAGTTTAAACACATCTCAGTTGTTGATTTAGCCACCTGCAGGCATCAGCTGCACATAAACTAAATTTGGAACAAAGTGCCTGAGAGTCTCGGACTAGCTAGCAGACTAGCAATGCTGACTACCCTTAAAACTAAATTGAAAACACATGTTTAAGCTGCCTTTTAACTCAATTTTTGAGCTGCATTTCTTTATCCTTTACTCTGTCTTTTTAATTCTCCTCCACTTACTGTTCTATTACTTTTACTTGCCTCTTTTAGCCTTGTTTTATTTTTTAATTGTTCCATGCCTGTTCTCATATTCTTTTGCATTAATGTAAAACACTTTGAATTCCCTGGTGTATGAAATGTGATGACCTTCCTTGCCTAAATAATAAAATATCTACATGGGTTACACTTGAAGTCACTCAATATGTTGATGGATGAATAGTATTTACATTTGCTTTCTGCTCAACATTTCCAGTTGCAGCGCCGTGCTGGGCAGCCATGATAAGTCTAACATGGAGGGTTTTTTTGTTTTTTTTTACTCTGTGTGGGCGTCGGACTCAAAGGCTGAGAGGCCTCAGAGGAGACGGAGCTCCTCACTGGCTGCCGTCCATACACTAAGTGCTCTTCATACAACCACACTGCATCTCGCTGCTCTTTAATTTAGTCAGTCCACATTCAAGTGTTTCATAAAACTCATGCTCTGTTTCATCAGTTTGGCCTTTCAAGAAATCTCATCTCTGCTTATGTTGTGCGGAACGCTATCAGCATCAATTCTTTAAAATTAAACCAAACCTTTGACCTGTTTTCAAACACTTTACTTGATTCAAGGCAACACTCAAATGAGATGAGAGGTCTGTTTACCACAGTGATGCTTTCACTGGCTTCAGAATGCATTAAGTTATATGGTAACATAAGAAGAAATCTATCAGAGTGAGCATCTATTATATAATCTATAATCTATTAGAGTGGGCTGTAGTATGTTGATGAAAATTAACCGCTTAGATATACAAACTCGGTATTATTATATATTATATAACTTGGTCTAATCAAAATTCAACATTGACCCACTTAAGACTGATTCCAGATATAATTTCAAGACATAAAGACACTAATTTACAACAGTTTAACCTCCTGAACCCTGATTTTGACGATATTATTTCCCCTTAAGCAGCTTTAATTCATGTCCACATATGTCCTGAGATATTAAAGGAGCACATGGTGCAAATCTGATTTTGTCTGATTTGATTACAGTAAGAAAGTTTAAATTTATTCATGATTTTTTCAAATTAAGTTAAAATCATTATTCCATGGCCATATTTGATTTAACTATTAAAGAATTGTTTTTATATACTTGATCTTTTTATTTATCTTTTTACTTTTTATTGTCATTTTGAAAAAAACTGACTGAACTGATTGAAAAATCATAAATATATATATATATATATGTGTGTGTGTGTGTGTGTGTGTGTGTGTGTGTGTGTGTGTGTATGTATGTATGTATGTATATATAACACATAATACAATTATAATAGTAATAATTAAAAATTACAAATACAAATACAGTCAAGGATACATGGGCATGATATCTGTTTCCATAATTTAGTCATAAGTTTTCAGGCAGAAATACTTAAAAATGTAAGTAAATACAGCTCTTTATTCTCACACAGAATTTCCGTAGGTGTTCTACCGAGTCTAAAATCTACATCAAATACAATATTTTTTTTCAATTTCAGCATTTATTTTTTTCCTGGAATGATGTGAATCAAACTTCAAGGAATTACACATCGAAGTAAAAAAAAGTTCTGAGTATCTGAAAGTGAAGAAAAAGACACTTTTATCAAGTTTACTTACAGCAAAGTGTCAGAAAAAACCTTTAAGTGCAGCTTTCACATGATTCATCACATGTATGTTTAGAGCAGGAATTTGTGGAATTGAGATTTGCGGAAGACTGTAAGCAAAAACCCACAGTGGAAGGCATGAAATTATATATATATATATAATATATACTTAAAGGATATATATATCTTTTAAGTAACACTTATCCTAAGACTTATCCTTTAAGTGTTACCATTTCTCCTGTAAACAGTATAGTTGTATACTCGTATAAGCAGGATGTTTGTGTATAGACTGCATCTTGTGTTGTCTATGATACGTTGACATTACAGCAGCAGTACAAACCTTGTTATCCAGTCCTGGTGAGCTGGGAGCTGCAGGCGGAGGGCGAGTGTGCGTTACCTCGGCCTATCACGGACACATTTAAAAGACCTGTTTGATGCCAGCAGGAGTGGGAGATGAAAGTCCTGGCACAGCACACTTTGACATCATCAAAACACAACTCCCTCACAACACTCAGCGGCTCTAATGGCTGTGTTAAAAGGTACTTTTAAATACACCGATTTACAAGTGGCCGCTGGCGTGGTCTGTGTGGTCTTTGTTCCAAATTGAACATGAATGAATTCTACATAATGAAACAGTAGAGCTGCCGCAGCAGATACAGCAGAGAAAAATAACAGTTTACTGTGACTGAGTTGGTTAACATTTTGGGCAAAATGTGGAATTTGTTTTTGGAGACGGAGGTTTGTCATAGAAAAAGTACTCAAATTTTTTAATTTAGTTAAAATACTGGAGTTAAATATAAAAACACTACAAAGTCCTGCTTTCACAAATTTGACTCAGAGGAAGTAACAAGCAGTAAAATGTGAGTAAAAGTACTTCTTGTGAAGAAGAGATGACTTCAGTTTAATTAAAAAGTGAAAACATTATACTGTCAGTTTTGGGGATTTCTATGCTAGGATAGAGGGAAGGAATAATAGAGGTATAGAAAAAGAGGAAAGGAAGGAAGACAAAAAAGAAAGATGCAAAGAAGAAATTAAAGAAATAAGGAAACAGATGAAAGAAGGGAAAAAGGGTGAACAGAGGGAAAGGATAATAAAAGTACAGAAGAGGGAAGGTAAGAAGAAAAATGTTAAAATGAATGTTGGAAAAAGAACAGAAGAAAATATGTTGAAAATAGAAAGAAGAAAGAAAGAAAGGAGCAAAGGATAAAGGATTGAAGGAAGCAAGTTGGGAGGAAGAAGAAAAAGGTGAGGAAGATTGAAAGAAGAAAGGAAGAAGGGAAGTGAGAAGGGAAGGACAGAAGAGGGGAATAATATAAAGAAGACTGAAGTATGGAAGAAAAGAAGGTAGAAGGATAACACATAAGAAAAGAGGGAATAAAGAAGAACAGTGAAAATAAGAAATGAATGAATTTTTGGCTTTTGACGTCTTACAAAAAGCAGTGTGTAGTCGGGGTCACATTTCAGATGTTTATGAGTTGTTAACAGCTCCACCAAATAGTGATTTTTCCCTCTAAACTTCTCACATGGTTTCATTTCAATAAATGTTCAAATGATCCAATATTTCAGCAAAAAATCAAAGATTAGAGAAAAAGTCCAGAAACTGAAAACAGATTTGTGTATCAGAACTTTGTTTTTTCTTCTTTCCTCTCCCATTAATCATCTCACGACCCCTCAGATTTATCTGCTGACCCTTTGGAGGAGCCCGACCCCTAGGTTGGGAACCACTGGACTAAACTAGCTAACTGTATATAAAGTAGTTGAAACTAGCTCCACCTCCAGCAGCTACAACAGTAACATGCTGCTCTAACACTGATGCTTCACTATTAATAATCTAATGATGTCATATATAATAATATATCAGTCAGAGGGACCAAACCACTACTTTTACTGCAATATTTCAACTACATCAAGCTCATAATACTTATGTACTTTTACTTAAGTAAAGTATCTGAATACTTCTTCCATCACTGGCTGCAGCTGAATCTAGTACACATCTATGACAATGTTTTACTGGTGCAAATGCTAAAAGCTTCCACCTTTGTGAGAATTATGTATAACAAAAATAGCGAGACACTGTATGTGTGTGTGTGTGTGTGTGTGTGTGTCATCCTTAAGACAAGAGATGAGTGCAAGTCTTCCTTCCTCTGAAAAACAGCTTGTGACATTTAGAGATAATTGACACTGCATTTTTCCCCCCTCGCAGCCTTGCTCCCCGCAGCCCTTCATTTTCTCAGGAGTGACCCCGCTTGCTCCGATGAAGTGCTCTTCACAGGGTTGTCATCCAAAAGGTCAGATCCAGAGAGCGAACGAGGCATGAAAAAAAAAATAAAAATGGAGATCCCGGCATCCATCTCGCTGTCTAGATCAAGACACTCATCTGACCTTTAACAGTATATCAGCCTCAACAAGCTATCAAAGTATACGTGGGAGTGCAGCGCATGTTGCCTGTTCATCTGAGTGTGTGTATACAAGACGGGAAACATACAGAAACTATATAAACGACAAACATGTTTCTAATATTTACATGCAACAATACATTCCTTATAAATATCTTTCTGTATTTATCTACATACAGTATACTGCAGGGTCACAAGTATAGAGCTGTCAATTACAGCACTAAAATATCCCGATTAAGATGGAACTAGGGCTGCAACTCACGAGTATTTTCATTATCGTAAATGTCAGAAAATGGTGAAACATGTCAATCGCTGTTTCCCAAAACCCAAGATGACATCCTCAAATGTCTTGTTTTGTCCCGATCAACAGTCCACAACCCAAAGATATTCAGTTTACTGTCATAGAGGACTAAAGAAACCAGAAAATATTCACATTTGAGAAGCTGCAACCAGATAATTTAGACATTTTCTTCTTGTGATTTTGAGAATTTGGAAATGTTCCTCTTAAAATGACTCAAAATGATTATTCAATTATCAAAATAGTTGGCGATTAATTTAATAGTTGGCAACTAACCGATTGATCTATTAATCAGTATTAATTATTAAGCTGCAGCTCTGGATGGAACCTTTAAATCATCCACCCGTGATGTTTCTCCTCTTCCATTAAATACATTTAGGATGACAGTTTTCACCTGGATTCACCTGGTCACAGTAAAGTGACTTTGCTCTGTTCTTGTCACATTAGATTTTGCTGTAACTTTCACATCAGCCTCAAAGCAACGATTACGAGCGGAGCGTGTGTGGATATTTTTGTGATGTCTGTCATATCCACCACTTGAGGGCATAAAGTGTGGAACATGTCGGCACAGCTGATCCACAGCCGTGTAACATATCATGATGAAAAATGAATTAATGTCAAAAGGTGCGGAACATCTGCTGCCATTTGTCAACGCCGGATTCATGAATAAAATTATTTTGAATGAGGGTGACAAGTGATATTTGAAAAGTTGCAGCGGTGAGATGTCATGTTATGACGTAAAATGCAGCAGTGGATACAGCAGATGGTGGAGTTGCTCTCCTTGAATAACTATGAGGCAAGAAGGCATAAACCAGAGACTAAAATAAGAACAGAGAGTTTGGATTCATGCTGCAGCCTCCAGCTCAGAGGAGAAGAAACACACCTGAGCCAGCTTCAATGAGAAGAGCTGCACTCTGCTTTAAATAGGAAAACATTTCCTTATTAATATGGATACATGTGGTCACTGCTACTTTTTATCAAGTACTGTAAGTTAATGATTATAGATATTGACGCAAGACATAAAAGCAACAGTTTTTAAAGAGGGTTCAGTCATGTAGTTAGGATTGATCTGGTGCTTGTTGTTTTATGATACTTTTGTTGTATAAATGGGCTTCATGCCAAAACATTTTTGTATTTTTCTCCTAAAACTCTCTTTTTTTCTGTGAGGTTTGCTCATACAAGTGTTTCACATCAGATTCAGCAAGCTCTCTTAAGTGCTTGAACTTAATAAATACAAATCGCTTGTTTCAGCCTGATGAATGCCACCTGTTCATGAGGAGGTGCAATGCCACTAAACTGCAATATGAAGCCACATGTTCTGCTTTGTTTGTGGGCGAGTTTCATTCACAAAAATGTTACCAAAGAGTAAAAACAAGAATTTCACACTGAGGAGCTTCAAGACCTGCTTTCAGACGTCAGCAGACAAAAACTTTCTAAAAATTTAGGAGCGTCAGTAGTCGTATTAAGGACACAACATTTCTGTGACAGAAATGAAGAGTGAATCCTTTTAAGTTAGATGTTAAAAAACGGCAGGCAGTAAATTCTAAGATGTACTTATTCTTGATCTACTTACAAGTATTGTGTGTGTATCCAAAGCTTGATATATCTTATTCCTCTGTGCCGTAGACCTCCGTTGTTGTCCAAAAACTGTTAAAAACACATCAATGAGCCACAACACTGCACTGGATAACATGTTCACCCCTACATATCACAACCTCTTGACTTTGAACTACACTGTAAATTTCTCAAAAAGCTTCAATACAAAGTCAAGAGGTTGTGATATGTAGCATAACAAGCTAGCGAAGCTGTAAAAAATGGAACCATGTTCCTGCACATGCTCAGTACTGTCTGCCTTACACAGAACTACTCTCTGGAGACTGAAAATGTGATCGCTGTTATTAGTCTTTGGAGCCGTTTCTAAACAAACAAACTTGTCCAACTCTTCATGATGAAGGGACATGTCACTCAGTGCACCCGTGTGACTCACTGGCGTTTTTTTAATAGTTTTTGGACAACAACGGAGGTCAACAGTACAGAGGAATAAGATATATCAGGCTTTGAAAACACACACCATACTTCCATTCATTTTATTTATTAGGATAAGCCCCTTGAGATGTACCATCTCATTTTCGAGGGGGTCCCAACATATATCACACTCTAAACAATAGAGTGTGAGTGGATCACCAAATACCATAAGGTATAAACATCAGGTATAAACTGTGACGGCTTCATTGATTACAAGAGCAGTCCATCTCAAATTAAGAGGACAAGGCATGCTTAAACATACCAAATGATGAAATGGATCTAATATCATAAAACATAAAAGCTCTTTTGCTAATTGTTTTCTTAGCACAAGGGACAGAGATATAGAGCAGAGTGCCTAACTTGATAATTTGAAGTAAAAGGTACAAGATACTGTTGTAAATAATGAGGATAACTGAAATGAATACATATAAATATAAGATGAAGCCAGTGAATGTGTCTTCTTACATTTAAAGATGGCCTTTTCGGTGCAACAGACATTGTACAGAGATGAGTGAGCAAAGGACATCCAAGGACAAATCTGCAGAGTCTATTATATGCTGTGTTAAGTGGAACAAGGTCTGATTTTAATGCGTTTTGATAGACATCATCATAATCACAAATTGGAAGTATAAGTTGAGAGGCGAGTTTCTTACGAACGTTGTATGTAAAGCAGTTTCAAAATCGATGTTGATTTTATGTAGGACATGATAAAAGTGTGATTTGAATGGAGTTCAGAATCAAGCCATACACCAAGATATTGAATATTATCACTTTTATGCAGAGCAGTGCCGTCATTACAGGTTATTACACAAGAACCGGGTATAGATTGGAGTTTCTGTCTGGTACAAAAGATTATAATATAGTGACTTTGTTTCATCAAGCAATAGTTTATTACATGAAAGCCAATCTTTTAAGATGTTGAAATCAGACTGAAGAGAAGCTTGAATTTGTGGTAGATCAGGTTTATATGTATATATGACAGTGTCATCAGCATAAAGTTGATCACAACAGTTATGAAAATTGATGGTAAATTGTTTAGAGAAGAGAAGTGGTCCCAGTGTGGAACCCTGGGGCACACCTCTTTGTTGATTTATTTCCATGTAAGACGACACATTGTTTTCTGTTATGAATGTATGTATTGAACCACAGAACTAATGTAAAGGTAATGAAAGACCTTGAAAAGGTTGGCTTATCATTTTAATGTGCAGAGTTGTGCAAGGATGATCATTTGCTTTGTTAATGTGTGTAGGTCCTTGTGAGAAGGAATGTGTTTTAGGGAGGCACACTCCTCTCTTTCCATTCTTGTTTAGGCTCAGATAAGGTAACATCCTGGGTCTGGGAGTAAACAGGACAGGTTAAAGGGTCAAAAGCCACAGACAGGTTAGGGCTCTTGCCTTCCTGTGTCCTTGGGAGATGTGGTTCTTATCTAGCATACATGGGCATGTAAATGTATACCTTGTGGCTGTTTGCCATTGGTTGTAATCCACAAGTTTGTATTATTTGACCAATCACACATCATTTCTCTGTTCCTTCTCTCATTATAATAGAATAGATTTGCTCTTCGTTCGGTGAGACGAACTGATGCAAATCTTTGTGTGTTTCTGTCTCCTTATTGTATTGGCAACTCTTATTTGATTAATAAAATGTTTATCTGACATTCTTTATAGTAGTTAGATTTTGCATCACAGGTTTTTGTCTTGCTCAGCTGCCTGTATACTTCCCAGTCAGCATTATCTGTTGTCTGACAGAATTTGGACTATGCTTTGTTCCTCTGCCTAAAGAGACTAATAAGTTTGGGGCTGATCCAAGGGAGATGTTTACCCTTGACCTTATCAGTTTTCCAAGGAGCATGTTTGTCCACAACATCAATAAACTCAGTGTAGAGAAAATCCCAAGCATCTTGTACATTAGGTATTAATTGGTATCTGCCCAGTTAAATTTCTTCTGTTGCCTGATTTTGATAAATCTTGGTTGCACAGTAGACAACTGAGTGATAATCATACTTGTAAGTAGATCAATTCATTGTTGGTTTGGTTCTGCACATGAGATTTGTTGACAATAAGAAAAATATAGAAAATCGCCAGCCTTATCCTTTAAGTTATGAACACTTGACAAGTTAATGTTATATCAGGGCTGTTTTTCCTTGAGTTTGTTTTGAAGTTTTCCTGCCCCCTTGTGATCAAAAACCACTTAAAGCATAAATATTAAAGTGAAATGTGTTTTAAGAGACTTGTGTAAGAGGTGATAAGTGTAACTAATATAATTGTAATTCCTTCTGGTTGATCACAAATGACTTCAAACTGAGTTTAGAAACCATCTCATCCAGTCAGGTCACACCTGAAGCTCCCCTTTGTATGTACAGTATGAACCACATGGACAATGACTGTAAGAACGTTTTTAAGAATTTTGAAAAGTTTATTACTTGTGCAATAATTTAGGCTTCCAGTATTTTAAAAAATATCATGTCTGTGACAAGCGACACACATCTAAAATATACTGGTTATATTTTTACTTCTGTAACAAAATGGTCTGCCTTTAAATTCCTGTGAACATATTGCTCTTATCTTAAGTAAAACAGAACACAATTACATTCCCTTTAACACCTACTGTATGAGAACAATGTGTACATATCATAATATATTAAAGAATGTATCGTAATAACATCGAATAAAGCGATAAAGGCTTCCTTAATCAAATACTGTTCTTTAAAACATCGTAGCTATTATTACAAAGTGAATAGTGAGACCAAGATCACCAAACTACAGCAGTCAGCACTTAACATATGTAATTTACATCTAGTTAATGTAAAAACTGTGCACAAAATACCGTAGCTACCATTAGTAGTAGTATGGCACACAGGAGCTAAATACTTAAGACAGCATTTAGGAACATCTGTCCGGATCAGATGTGCAGATGATATCTTGGGCATTTGGAAGGCAAGGGCTTGGAGCCAGAGAGAGAAAATATTAAATTAAAAACTCGGAACTGTGACATATGCCATATTAGACAAGAAAACCCTCAAATACTTCAACTGAAGCTTAAGTGTGGTCTCTATACTTTGAATTATGACGTTAAAAACATGTTTGCAGCCTAATTTTAGGCAATCAATTCTACTTTTTGGTCATTTCCAGGCAACTCAACCAAGCTCATAAAGAGAAACGTTAGTCAAAAGGCATGTGCCATCTAGACAAAAAAGGATTCAGGGTGGCAATTTGGTCCCTTCAGTCATCTTTACTAACTTACATGTGTCAGAGCAAGCTCCCTCATCAGCGCAAGATCTGTACACAAAATAAAGAACATCTTCGCTAGATTTATTTAGAAGTTGCTGACACGACTCTGGCTCCAAGCCCCGTTAGCTTGGGTTTGGGAATCTGTTTGTTCTACTCTTCCTCCTCTATTTCTGTGATCTTTCTATCCATGTACAGTATGTGCTCTTCTATTGGACTCTGTTGTGTTCATCCAAGTCTGGACACACTCACAGTTACAGTGGGCTTTGCAGGAGAGCTTGTTCAGTTGGAATCCTGCATCTCCGCCACTGAAGCCTCTTCGTCCACAGCGACGTCTGACCGCTCCTCACCTGGAAGAACATGCAGATGCTAGATTACTTGCTAATCTTTTTAAATTACTTAGACTTAATAACACTCCAGGGCAGAGTCCTCCACCAGGTCAGGTACAAACAGGTACCCAAAAGTATGTGTAACACGTAAAAATGTATGTTTATATTAATGAACAGGTACAAGCACAAGTGAAAATGAACAAAATGTGGGCAGGCAGCAGGCGAAATTATCATCTTAACCAGCTGAATCTTATCAGTCCCAATTAATCGCCATTAATTGTTTTATTTTGAATGCCCAGGACAGTCACGGCACAACCTTTCGGCCCTCAATTCACATCTGGTCAAATAATAGAAAGTCACTGATGACACAGCTATGTAGGCTAGCAGCTGGCAGATCAAAATGGATGATCTAAAGACAAAAATAGCCCGTGGTGAATACAAAATTGTGGACAATACATTGTCAAAGGCCAAGTCGAACGTATAGGAGAAATATAGTGTGATCAAAATTTGTTAGCAAGTATCTCCTTCTCAACTACTCAGCTTTATGTGTAATGCTAAATAGCAAATGTAGGCATACAAACATGCTAAATTGAGATGATGAACATGGTAAACAGTACATCTGCTTAATATCAGCATGTTAGCATTGCCAAACGTAGCATTAACATCAAAGCACTACTGGGTCTCAAGCATTACAGAGCCACTAACATGGCTCTCCGATTCCAGCTACTCAAATGCAAATATTTTCTGGTTTCTTTAGGCCTCTGCCTTAGTAAACTGAATATCTTTGGCTGTTGACTGTTGGTCAGGACAATAGCAGATATTTGAAGACGTCAGCCTAGGCTTTGGGAAACAGTAATCAACCATTCTCTGATATTTTATGGACCAAACAACTAATTTAATAATCAAGAAAATAATCACCATTTCATTAATCAATAATGAAAATAATCATTAGTAAAAAAAGTAAATAAATTTTAAACATTTTAAAAATCATCTTGTTTTACAAGCAGGTGTACATAAAACTAATATGAGAATTAAAAAGAATATCCATATTAATATCAAGGCCAACTGTCTAAAGTCCAAAAAATATCCTGGAAAACCATATTTAGCCAAAAACCAAAATCTTCTATGCAAATGTGACAAATACTGTTCTTCAGTTGTATTCTTATAACTTGAGGCAATGTCAATATGCAGCATGAACGCAAACTGAGTGAATGCAAAGACCCAACCAGAGGCAGACAGACACAGATCCACACTAGTCGTCATGAACCGAGATGAAGAGGAGTCACGATTTAATTTGAGCAAGAAAGTGAGTTTTATGATTCCATGAATGTACACACACTATGTCTGGAAGCCTGAAGACTCAGTAGATTTACTAGATATTGCAATCCTCTTTTCAGCTCCATGAAAAAAAAAAGAAATGAAAAAGAAAAAATAATGAAAATAATACTGTCACATTTCTGTTACATGAATATTATGCCACAATATATATTCTATTGAGTTCATTTTGTACTGTGAGAACAAAGAATGGTAGCAAAAAATGCCATTGAGATGGCTAAAATGCAAGATTCAGTCCACCTCCAAGATGAATGCAAAGTGGATCATTATCAGTAGAACTAACTACAGAAACCAACTACAGGAAACAACCCTTAAATATGAATGTTTATGATTATCCAGTGATAAGATCAGAGGAGTATGCCTGAACTGTAACTCATAATTCAGCTGTTTGTAATAATACACAAGCTGCTGATTGTTCACAAGTCCTAGTTTACTTGTAATTGACTGTTAGGAAACTAAATGTGGTAAATACAAAAGGGCAACAAGGTCCAACTTTTTCCACTGTGGTTTCATGTGAAAGACAACACACGCTCCTCCTCACCTGCGGCTTGTTCCTCTACACACTGTCTCTCAGTTTCAGCGTCCGGAGAGCTCGGCTCGTCTGGGGGCCAGCGGAGCTCGCCACTCTCCACCTCGGCTCCGTCCGTCGGCTCCACCACGATGGAGGGAAGCCTCTTGGACAACTTTGGATACCTTTCATGGGTATCTGGGAATATCTGTTGTGAGCTTATGTAAGGTTAACTGAAGTGTGATCATATTTGAGGGGGGATAAGAACATCGTTGTTCACGCCACACATGTGAAAGAACAACAATGCAGTAAAAATGGGATTAGGATGTCAGATGAAAGATCTAAAATGGACTTTTGATGGTGGCTTCACTCATATTTTACTTTGAACTCTGACTAAACTTATGACCTCTATTTTGATTGTGCTGCACATGCTTTCCTTTACGTTTTTTCTAATTAAATTGTACCTGACATTATCTTGACACACTGTTGGTCTAGCACAAGGGTTTTCAAACTGTGAAGAGAGATGAAGAGTGGAGAGATATGAGGCAAAGATACTGCCTGAGGTGAAAGAGACAGGTTTATGCCAGTGCTCTAAAAATAACGGGAAGTTAATTATTGTAGTTTGGCCTCTGTTTTGGCTGCTTATCAACACTTGTCAGCGCGGCTTTGATACAGAGCTCATGGAGGCAATTAAAATACTTTAAAACCCTCAGTGTCCAATTGCCTCAATTTGCATCAAAATTCTTCTCTGGGTCTTAACTCAGTCAAATTTGACAACACAAACATGAAAGACATATTTTTAGAATCAATGTGACTCACACTTCCCAAAGATATTATTGTACCCAATGTCCATAAATCTGCTTAAAAATCATAGAATATAAGACACTCCTTACAGTATAACTCCAGAATTTGCCTGAGTTTTCTTCAGTATCAACGTAATCCAGTGATAGTTGTCTGTACATTAGGGGTGTAACGGTTCATGTACTCGTCCTGAACCGTTCAGTAGAGGATGTTCAGTTCGGTACGCGCCTTTCTCGGTTTGGTATGGTCCATGTCCCAAACAGTTACTGTCAAAATAGTTTCATAATAAGACTTTGAAAACCCCTGGTCTAGCAACACAACAACAGCGATACTGACATCTAAACGTCTTCTGGACTAAATTTGGTGGCAAACTGATTTTTAGATGTCTTGGTTTCCTGGAACCTGTGTTTTAACTGCGTATAAATGACTGCATTTCAGTGAGAAGCAGGTCATGACTATACATTTGAAGTAATGGTTATACAGGGTTTCCACCAGGAAACTGGTTCGCAGTAGTAGTAAGCACTCTCATCCCCCACCTTGATATGTTAGTAACAATACAATATACTGCAATTCAAAGCTGATTCAATTCAGCTGTGATTAGGATATATTTCTACTTTTTTCAACTAATAAAAGTTGATGATATAAATCAATTATTTCATCATTCATTTGAATTTGGTATTTTCAGTGATGTATAGATGAATATCTGTAAAAATAAAACAGCTCATAGCTTCAGTGAACTGGAGCAGTTAAAAGTAGCATTAGCTGCTAATACTAGCTTACTTGCCTTGTGCTAACTGCTCCTCCTAGTAACTTTACTGTCAGAGTACACATCGCCTTCCTAAATGAGTAGTAAGGTTTGTGGCAGATTTTAGGATGCAATTGTATGTTTTTAAGACTGCAAATGCAATGTAAAGACTTGGTAGTCCGACATTTCTTCTAGCGTGGAAATGTTGTGGATAGCTTGAAGCTAATGTGTGATTGGACACACCAACACACAAACAAGGCACTACAGGAGTACATATTGGTTTTTGACAGCCTCATCCAATTTCAGAGTTTCATGCAGAATCTGGATCAGATCTCTGCTTGTGTATCAATGTAGCCAAATCTCTGACTCTTGAATATGTTTTCCAATCCATTAACTGGTTAATCTTTACATCCCTACTTTTTTACCAACATTGCAACGTGTTGCTCTGATTGATTACTGTGCATCGATCAGTCAGTCACCTGCTGAGCTGACACACATCTTATCTTGTTATCAATGTATTTCTTAGATGACTGTTTAAACAGTTGCGTCACTCATTAAATACATGGCCTTTGCTGTGTGATGTAGCACCACTGCTCATTTCATATATCGTATTTCATAAAAATGTAAGAATTTCCTCTGACATTAGTGGAGACGGGGCACCTCCACTATCAGATGCTGCAGGAAACCACATTAAACATGATCCAGACCTTTGAAAAACTTTCACTTTCATGTCTGTTTCACCAAGTAAAGTCCTTTCCATTATATATCTGAATGAAAGGAAATAAGAAAATGGAGCTCACAATAAAGGCTATCAAATAAAGCAGTGATCATTCTTTATAATTCACTTAAAGATGATACATAATGTTTAGAAAATAAATCTTGCAGCAACAGACGATAACTCACTTGTCCTCTTGGCTCAGTTTGAAAAGACACATACCATTCACTCACAGCAGAGACTGAGTCCAACTAATGACCTTAGTCGCGTCAACCCACATTTTACCTTTGTTCATCAGTCCTGTGACTCACCGCTGTGTGCTTTCTACTCGAATAAAGCAGAAATGCTTTGAAATAATCTAAACACACACATTCACACATATTCACAAAAACCTGGAAGGATACTGTGTCCTGATCTCCTCCTGCTCCACCGCTGAAGTCCTCCGTCCCAGGTTCCAGAGAGTTCATCACCTCAGTCATCCTGGAGAGAATGATGATCACTAATCAATAAACTGACCATGTTTTCTCTGCTTTTGGGGGATTTCTTACCACCTGAACGTTCATGGTTGGCTTACCTCAATTTATAAATCCTACATCTAACATTTAGGTATCAATCTTCAACACTTTATGATTTGAATTGTGTCTATATTACAGCTAAAACAATTAGTTGATTAATCGATTATTTGATAAGCAGAAAATTATCTGCAACTATATTGATATTTGATTCGTTTTTTCTGTTATTTTTCAAGCAAAAATGTCAAACATTAAACTGTTCCAGCTTCTTAAATGAGACAATTTGATGTTTTTCTTAGTTTTACATCATTGTAGATGGAGATCAATTGATAATGAGTTAGTTGCAGCCCTAGTCCATACAGTAGCACCAAGTATCAAAAATGCCTTGTTGCTGTCTGTTCAGACAGAACGCAAACAAAATTTTAGAGAGATGCAATTGCATACAAAGTCTATGAAAAGATGCAATTAAATGCAAACTGATGTGAAAACAAGTCTGCCTGAATTGAGAATGTTTCAACAAAAGTATTCAGGTATCCCCAGGCCTTATGAATCTACTTCATAAACGTACAGAGACGAGAGGAAAAAGTTTGGAGGGAAATAACAGACACAAGTGGAGTTTCTGCTGAATTCTGAGTTCAGTCAGAGGCTGAGCTGAACACAAAGAAATGAACACAGAGAAATTGATGAGTCTGTTGTTAGTTATTTTAAAGCAGAGCTGCAACAATTAGTTGATTAATCAACTAGTCAACGGGCAGAAAATTAACCAGTAACTATTTTGATAATTGTTTCGGTCATTTTTTAAAGCAAAAATGACAAATATGTGCTGGTTGCAGCTTCTCAAATGTGAGGATTTCATGCTTTTCTGTGTCATAGATGACAGTAAACTGAATATCTTTAGATTTTGGACTGTTGAAAACACTGTGCGCTCTACGGTATTATAACAGGCATTGTTCACTCTTTTCTGAAATTTTATAGACAAAGCAATTAATCAGTAGAGAAATATCATTGGTTGCAGCCTTAGCTTAAAGATAATGTTTGTGCAGTCTGACCTTTGTATGAATGCAGTGTAAGACAGTAGTCTACTAGTGGTTGGTTGAGTCTAGTCTAGAGTCACTAGAGAGTAGTTCTAGTCTAGAGTATCTAGACTAGAACTACTCTCTACAGGATTCAAAAAATCTCTCAAGACCCAATCAGTGATTTTTCTGACCATAGTCAAGACTGGCTTACCAACTAGGAAAAGCAGGCAACTGCCCAGGGCCCCTGGGTTTACTCCATATCATTTGGGTCCACAGAAAATTTCATATTGTGTGTTAAAATTCAGGCAGCACAGGAGGTGTTAGCGGAGAGTTTTACTGCCAGTTCAACACAATCTGAATTTGCCATCACTGCCTAAAATCCAGCTCTCACTTCTCTTATCACTGTGTTCACAGTCCTCTTGTCTCAGCTGTCTCCACATAAGTGTCAATCAGCCATTACTCATAAGGACGTGGTACAACTTTTCCATCCTGCAAACCGTTGAATTATGTGAACTGCCAAAAATACAAAATAATCTAATGAAAATGTTCTCTACAATATTCATCCAGTTGGAGGCCCAAGAATTACTCAATCCTGACCAAGAGATTGACGTGAACGCACTACAAAGGTGCTTCACACCACATATTCAGCATAACCTTCAGTGTTTAAAGGAAGCATGAAATCATCATGGACTGAGGAGTGCATGCCACAGTTCACCTTTCCAGTTGTGGTTACTAAACCACAAAGAGGGACAAGATTTCTCAAAGGTAAAAAACATTTTTTTAGATGATGTAATGGATACCATCTTATCCCCTGGCTCAATTATAAAAAAAAGACATGTAAAATGGTTCACCCACAGTGAAATGGCCTATACATTCTGAACAGCTGTATTCTTTCTGTATTTCAGACTGATGAGGGTTATGGTGTGGACTGGGAGGGACCACATTCCCTGTGGATCTACTGTCAGTGTTCCTGAGATCCAGGTCCTGCACCCATTGAGTGAACAAGACCTTACGGCTCTACCAAACCCCAACATTCCTTTCACTCAAGCATTGGCAGTTTATCTTGAAACTGTTCAGACCCTCAAAGTTATGTTGAACACAGAACCTTAGATCAGGCACCATTTTCTTCACAAAAACTACAAAATTGGAGGAATAACTTAGTAAAGTCTAACCTTGGAAGTGACACTGGAGTGCAATGTGTAGCAGTTATTTATTCGTATTCTGCATTATTGTAATGAATCCAGTCACATAAATGTACAGCTGGTTAAATTAATGCCAGTCTACTTCAGTATATTTTTATCTATATTGGCATCTTATGTTTTAAAGCAAGGCTGATGACTGTAAGCCCAGAACATCATCCTATGTCAGATCCTATGTCAGTCATCGATACGCTCAGGATGGGAACACTGCCACCTCCCTTCCACCTCAACAGGTCTGTGTTTTAGAGGCTCCAGAGCGGGACGACGGGGAGAAGATTTTGTTTCAGAGTTGATCTCTGGGGGAGGGGTGTGGGGGTCAGATTTGAGAGTGCACTTATGACCTACTGGAGTATGTGGAGAATGAGGGGAAGACAATTGCAGGCAAGAGGGTGCTGTATTCAGGCCAGACTGCTCAGTATCATTTTAGGATATTTCCTTTCATACATTGACATTGTCAGTACAAATTCTGCCCTATGTGCATGCTGAGCATTTTTGAAAGAAACATAATAGGGAGGCTATTTGGCTAGATACAAGAGACACTGCACCTTAAATTATCACCAAATCTACTTCTCCAGCAGTAGCACTATTACAGAAATATTTTCTGCAAGTATGTTTCGTGCATAAGTTGTAACAAAGCAATAGCAACCAGACCCTAGTTAAAGTGATATAAATAAAAACCTTTCCTCATCGTCCCTTTGAAACCAGCCAACAGTATGAGTCCTCCGCTCGCTGCTGAAAGACAGACTTTACATGTGACAAGTTATCAGAAACACCACTTTCCATACAATCAAACCGGCAGTTGCTGTTGCCATGGGGACGAGCGATTGAGATTTTATGCTTCTGATTGTCTGAGTAGTGCACTTTGCCTGAGCGCACGAGGCCCAAAGCTGATTCGGGGGTATTCATGTGTGCCGTTACGCAGTAATTACCGCCATCAGGACGGGGCCGCGTTGTTGTGAGACTTCTCTGTGAAACCTGGAATTGCTTCTGCCCTTCATCATCGCGGCTCTGAGACAATACAGCCTTTATTCCTCATCTGAGGCTCGTATTGTTCCCCTGGAGGGAATCTGTGCGGTCACTCCGGCCGGTCTCATGTCCTGGTTATAAAAGAAAAGTCTCTGCTGCTCTGTAGGTAGACACTGAGGACGCCTGTGGAGGTCTGCACATGATTTCAGTCTGATGACTCTGTTTTCAAGAAGTGCATTCACTCTGCAGTGATGTGAAGCGTAAAAGACACAGGAATTTAAATGCTGAATAATAATTCCTTATTTAAGCCATTAGGTCTGAACAAGGTTATCCATGTGTTAATGTCTGCCTGTTTACTCTGCGGGAAGCTGCTTCACTTCTGCCTCAGCAGAGAAATGAAATGTTAAGACGTTTGTCTCTTTACATTTACAGTTGGTTCAAGATGAAAGTGTTTGAACTGGTGGTTGAAATTCCAACATCTAACAGTTTAAAATAGCGTTCTTTAGAAGTATTCAGCTGAATCATGAATTAAAGTCTTTGACCAAAGTAAACTCTGGATGACTGGAGGTTTTTTATGCTTGACAGATCAACAGAAAACCGATCAACAACTACTTTGATAATCAAATAGTGGCTCTCACATTGGGAATTTGTTACTTTTCTTGGTCTTACATTAATGTGAATGTAACAATATAGTAATATGTTTTTTAACGTTAAATTTTAAATTGACCCTAAAGTTAGTGACAAAGATTCCTGAGCAGTGAATTAAAGTAACAGGGCTTCAATTGACAATTATCTTCATTATTGTATTACTAAGTAAATAGTTCTTTGGTCTATAAAATGCCAAAAGTAATAGCTGGTACCAACTACAAGTAAAAGGAATCCAACCCAATTTCCTTAATTTTTTTTCTCTAATTAACAATCAAAAAGGTGAAAATGATTAAATTTAAAAATATATGAAAAAGAGAAAAGCAGTACATTTTCACATTTTACAAGCTGTAACCTCTTTTCTTATTATTCTTATTATTTTGCCGTGTTCAGGATGTTTGCTGTCTGCTCCCCTGCTGTCTGTGTGTGTGTGTCTGTTTGACGGAGGGCGGGGCTGAGTTACGCACACGCACAGGCAGAGCAGAGAGGCCGCAGCGGACAGGATAAGCAGGTGCTTCAGCTGCATTCATACAAAATCCAGCAATGCGGCACGTTCCCTCAGGGTTGTGCAGAGGTGTGGGTGTGTTTATTTGTGCTTTGGAACGTAACTGCTGTGAAACAATAAGAAAATAATGTTTTATTCATTTGATTCATGGCTTTGTTCTCACTACTGCTGCTCGCTCTCTTGTTTCACTCTCTCTCTCTCTCTCTCTGCTCTCTCTCGCTCTGGTGTCGTTGAGCCAGGGAGGAATGGCCAACTTTGAACGCAGTGTTTACAAACACCAACCGACAAATCCTGCATAGTATACCTTTAAGGATATTTAGCCAACTTTAGGGCTGCAACTAACAATTATTTTCATTATCGTCTAATCTGCTGAATATTTTTCCAAATAATCGATTAGTTGAAAATTGTGAAAAAATGTCGATCATCGTTTCCCAAGGTGGCGTCCTCAGCTGTCTTCTTTTGTCCACAACCCAAGGAAATTAAGTTTACTGTCAAAGAAGACTAAAGAAATCAGAAAATGTTCACATTTGAGAAGCTGGAAACAGAGAATTTGGAGATTTTTTTTCTTAAAGAGTGACTCCAGACAATTAATCAATTATCAAAATAATCTATTAATCAACTAATCGTTGCAGCTCTACCCAAAACCATCACAGCTCCCTGATGTACTTGCACCTACTAATGTCTTTTAAAAAAATTTGATTTCCACATGAAACACACCCGTATCTCCAGAAAATTACTCTGCATGCCCAGTGTCTCCTTTTCCATCCTTGCTGATTGTCTCTTCAGATGGAAGCTTTACATCACGGATTTAAATTCCTCCTCTCTTCTTCTGTCCATCACGGGTTTCATCATGGTGGAGACTGTCGAGTTAAAGAGGAAACGGCTCCCGAAAGCAAAAAGTGGCTTCCACCGCACCCTCCAAACCCCACTCCAGGAGTCTGACGGGCAGTTTAATCCCACTATTTTAATTTTTGCAGATAGTACTGTATATTGATGGGATGTTGCAGGAATGACCGCCCCACTCTCTCCCTTCCTATCGCCCCAGCTGCAGTTCAAACACTTTTTTTCCATTTCTGCAACTAAATCAGAGCCAGCAGCAGCCAACACCACCACCTCCTCAGCTGCAGGTTCCTCAGATAAATCCAGTGAGTTTCTTACTGCCCAAGGACATAAAAAAAATTCAATCCGTGGCCAAATATAGTGATATTCTTCTTTACTTACCATACAGCCTTGCAAATGCTCCATTGGTGTGTTTCTATTGAAGTTTAATTTGATTCCTCCTGTTTTCGTTGCCCTAATTCACATTTCCTGTTCTATTTTTACGCTTAGTCAATGTTTTAATAGCACAGAAACTTATTTTCATTCATTTTTATGCATTTTAACATATATATGATTAAAAATGTCTACAATGTGCAGGATTGGAGTACAGTCTTACCTGCTTGGCAAACAACAGGTAGCCTGTTTACTGCAGGTGGCAGACACTATTAATAGATTTAAATAAATACTGGCACCTATATAAAACAGTTTCTGCTACACCTACACTTGAACAAACACTATTCAGGCTGATCAGTGCACAATCCCACACTCTGAGCATCACCAGTGCGTAAAAATCACAAGGAAAAGCAGCTTTTATGAATTTTCCTAAACCTTCAAGGTGCAGTTTTAATTATTAAAACTGATTAATCATTCAGGTACTTATAAAAATTGATAAAAGCAGATTCTAATTTAGTATCTGAAATGAAATACCGTGTGTCTGACTGTTTCCAGAGTGGTGAAAAGGCGGATAAAAGCTCCGTACCTGTCCGCGGGCTGATCCAGTGTCTCAGAGCAGGAAGGTCTCCGTCCTCCGCAGCTTCATCACACTGATGCTGCTGCTGCTGCTGCTGCTGCTGCTGCTGGTGAGGATGATGATGGTGGTGATGATGATGCAGGCTGTTGTGGGCGACAGGCGCGCAAGGCTCCCGGTGAAGTTGCCGCTCGCATCAAAGTGTTCAGAGCCTGCGCAGTGGAGCACCGGCGCTGCCTTCGATGACTATCGGAAACCTTAGTATTACGGGATGAAGATTGCAATTCCCAACCTTTTCCTGTCAAACGTACCACCAAATGTGTCCATTTGAAATGCTTTAAACTGTATGTTGTTTAAAACTGTTAATCATATAAAAGTGTACAAGAGATTCATTGTGTTTTGTGTTACTAACACAGGAAGCAGAACCTGGACATTCCATCCATATATTCAACTATTTCAACTTTTTATCAATTACTTTTAGCTAATTATTTCAACTCTTCATCCATCCATTTATCCTTTAAACTATTGTACACACTTTCAATTCCATTACATATTGTTCAGGTGTTATAGCTGACTGAATGTGTGAAGCCTTTTTTTTTTTTTTAAATCACAATGTGATTTCTATTATTTCAGATTAGTCGAGTGTACTCCACACTCTTTCCACCCTCTGGCAACCGCAGAAGTACCCTGATTGGAATTCACTGTTGTATATGAACAAACACCCCTGCCCACATGGTCTACTGTTTGCTTTTTTTTCTCGTAATTGTCTTTTTTGTCTTTTATTCAAAGTGCATTTGTTTTCTACTTTTAACTACTGCTCTGTTGTATTTGTGTGTACCTTCTTTTTGCCATTTCGTTTATCTATGTAAAGCATCTTTGAGTAAAATGTATTATAATAATTTGTATTATTGCGTTTAGGTTTGAGCCCTTTACTTCTAATGAAGCAAAATCTTACTGCTACTGCGTACAATGATATTTTATTCAATAGTTCCACAAACAGTTTGGGGAAGATTTCCACATACTTTTGGCCATGTAATGTATTTAGGACAATTCAGATTAAACACTGATTCCTTTCTTTTCCGACCTGAGGGGGAAAGTGACATAACCAGATTGGACCTAATTTGCCAACCATTCTGTTTTTTACTGTCAAGTGAAATGACTCATTCTCACCAGTTTACTTGCTGTTGCTAGAAGGCACTGTATTTATTGAACTGCAACAAAGTTATGACATATTGAGTTCAACACTTGAAAGTGATGAAAAGTTGGAGTGCAAAGCTAACAGCTACAATAAAGGACTTTTTTAAAATTTATTTCAGGTGTCTTGGGAGTTTAAGCACGTGCTGATCATGTGTTTTGAATTTTGGTGGTGGGAATGACCCCTTGGTTCACACATACAGCTAATTTACATTTACAGCTATAACTGCCTGTGATGCGTTTTGTTGTTCTTAATTATGTTCTTACTATTCTAAATAGTTGTGTGTTCATACCTGGTGAGCGGTGAGCATGTTCTCTTCTCCATCTCGTCGCTTGATGAAACACCACACCAGCCATCAAAATACTTGTTGTGGTGTCCATATTATTCTAATCAAGTAAGTCTCTTGAAGCTACACTTTACGAGGAGCACCTGAAGGCAGCACCTAATCAGCAGTGAGGCGAGCAGCCGTTGATGAGTTTAATTGTTAGCGGCTGCTTTTGTCAGGTAATTTGTCACATTTTATACCATAAAACTAAAACTGGGTGACACATGAAGACGTCGTCTCTTTTATATTTGACTCTATGGCGGTTAAGTAAAGTTAGTGAAGGGTTTTACTGGTATATAATGGCAGCTATCAACCAGCACAGCAGTGATTAGCAAAGAAACGTTTCATTTCACCGTGTGTTACAGAGATAATAGGGATGTAGAGATAATTCACTTTTTTAAACCCCAGGTACACAGTGGTAGTTAAACAATATACTTGTGAGCTGTGTCTCCCTCTAGTGTGCAAATACAGATGTTCTCCTGAATAACTGTCAGCCTCTTTTTGACACTTATAACAGTTGAAAAGGAGTTTGTGAGCTACAATTTACTTGGTTGGCAGTGGGAAAGTTAGAACAAAATGTGTAGAAATTGGCATAAAGTACAGTAAGGTGAGAGGAGGGAAGATATCCTTATTAAAGGACAGTTCACAGTTTCACAGTGAAAGAGGTTTTCCTCGCTGTAATCATTCCTCCTGTTCATACTGACTATTAAAAGATCCCCTTCAAATGTGCTTTCAATGTAAGTGATGGGGGCCAAAATCCACAGTGTGTCCACACAAACACAAAAAATGTTTGAAACTTACTGACGTGAAATCCAGATCATAACTCTGTCATAACCGGCTTCAGACACAGTTTTGCATATAATATTATTTCTTTATTGTGTATAACTTTGCAAACATGTTGAGTTAAAGCCTACATCAGAGTCAGAATACAAACAGGAGCAGTAATCAAATAAAAACTCCAGAGGTCATTACAAGCTATTTACACTGCCAGTTCAATATTCCCACTTTATACAGTGATATTGAAAGAGAACATATTGTTGATATATTTTTACTGTAGCAAATTAGATTCTAAGCAAAATATTAATAAAAAATATAGTTGCAGTAGTACACTTTAGCATTTCATTTCAGCTTTGCATTGCTATTGTTCCTTTACATTTTAGCTACATTAACAAGAATATCTTGGTGATACATGTACATATGCACTTTTCCTGCCACATAATACACTATTGTATTGTAGGTGTTCTCTACTGTTATCTTTACAGTGAAATTATTGTAAACATTTTGGAATGTCAGTAACATTGATCATTTTTTGCAACAGTCTTGTTCAAATTTTACAGTCAAATGCACTGGTGATTATCATCTTATAAAGTAAGAGCACAAGTAACTCGGTATTTTAAGACTGTACATTAAAAACTATGAAACGACAAAGATTTTGATAAGCAAAAGACATGGCTTACTTTAGTTCTGTACCATAAGCAGGGATATTTGGTGAAGCCCTGTCATAATTTGCAGTTAGGGCACTTAGTTATGCAGCTTATTAACAACTTTATCACATTTTCAGTGTGAATTATATTAATCTCTTTCTTTATAGGTCAACAACATGTAACCAGAGATTGAAGTTAACACCTAAAGACTGACGAATTCTGTGACTGGTAAGTTAAACCTGCTAACAGTCTTTTTCAGTCGCCAATCTGTTTTCTATCTCACCTTTCTGTTGCATGACTATGACCAGTGAAATTCAGAACCCGCCAGTCATTGATTCTAGGCAACCAGGAATGTTATCTTTAGATGTAGTTTACATCAAGTTATTTCACTTCTTAGCGCCATCAAAAAACCTCATTTTCTCAGAGTGCACAGAGTCTTTTAGTCGTTGAATGGATGTTGCTGTCTCATCTGAGATGGGCTCAGCAGAGTCAAATATATGTGTAGTTTGTTTAGTTTTAACAATTGTTTCTTTGCTTTCACTCGATGTTTCCCTAACTAAGAGTTTCTCGAAGACTGTTCTCCTGCCACTTTGTGTGTTTTCAACAGTCCACGATGCAGCTTCTTTAGCCTCTGATTGCAGGGGAAGGCCTCCAGCCGATTGGACTTGGACAGCAGTTAGAATCTTGGCTTGCTGTGTTTCTGGGGTCGCTTGTATGTTTGATGTAATGACATGAATTTTTCCAGATTCCAGTCTGAGCGTGTCTTCTGATGAAGATGAAAGTCCAGATGACAGAATGGTGATTTTCTCAGGCAAGTTGGGCTCAACTGATATCAGCTCAGTCCTGGTGGTGGAAGTAATAATGTTACTATGCATCTCTCCAAGCCCTGTTTTAAAGTTAGGATCTGAATATTTGACAGTTACCTTGGTTGGGGAAGATAAGGACAGGCCAACATGCTCACTTGTCATTGTAGAGCTAATATCAGCAAAGGCATCTGATGACTGGACAGAACAGGTGGGACTTATTTCCTCATCCACTGTTTCCCCTACTGGGCTCTTTTCATCCTTGTGCTCGTCTTTTTCGGAAACCTTTGCAGGTTCTGATGGAGAGGACAGTCCAAATTTGGGGAATTTAAACCAGCCTGTCCTCTCAGAACTTTTGGTAGTATCTTGCTTGGTATTTGTTTCCGTTCCCTTTGCCTCTTGCTTTTTGAGTTCAGCTGTTTCATGAACTTCCTTTGAGGTGTCAAGATTTTCCTCCTCTTTGTCCGTTTTTGGCACATCAAATTCAACATCAATATTCTTGAGGATCTCACCAAATGATGTCAAAGTCATTTTTGGTGATTTACTCTCTTCTTTGGGTTCAACCTCCATCTCTAGCTGATTATCTTTACATTCTGTGTCAATAGAGACATGTTCATCTTCAGTTTTGGGTCTTGAAAAATTCAGCTTTGGCATTTTAAATAATGATAGTTTGAATTTACTTGGAGAGCCAAGACCCACACTGTCAGTCTCAGCCTTTGGTGTTTCAGAATCTGATACTGCTACTTTGGAAACATCCGTTTTAATATCAACACTTGGACCCTTGATATTGACAGTAACATCCTCCTTAATTTTAGCTCCGTCTGTTTCAGTTACTTTGTCTACATCAGGTGCTTCTGTGGTGACATCTTGGGAAGCACCTCCAAATTTCGGCATTTTCAGTGTTGGCATTTTAAATTTCATTGGTGACCCTCCAACATCTTTTGACTTAGCTTCAATCTCTGAAGTTTTAATTTCCACATTAGCTGACAATTCTTTGACTTCAGCTTCTGGGAGTTTGACCTCTGCTTTAACTTCTGGCAGTGTAACATCTACATCTTTCTGTGGTGCATTTGAAT